>NC_140993.1:83580323-83860323 GCF_052327205.1 Somniosus microcephalus | reverse complement strand
GGGCCAAAAACGACACGGAAAAATACCAGAAAGCAATTAGCAATGAATCAACTCAAGCTCCCTTGGACACCTTTCTGGATAACATATACACTCACAATAAAGAAGGCGTAAACCAGGCAGTGAATAAACTAAACAATATTTTTGATAATTTGGCAACAAGGTCAAACTTGAAAGCTCGCAAGAACAAACCCAAAACAAAAAACTATGAAAAATGGTTTGACCCAGATTGCCATAACATGAGGAAAAAACTTAGAAAAATATCAAACCAAAAACACAGACATCCAGAAAACGAGGAATTACGCCTTACTTATTGTCAGACACTAACACAATACAGAAACACACTCAGAACCAAAAAACAGCAATATATTAAGAATACACTCAGCTCCATTGAGGAATCCATTGATTCCAATTGTTTCTGGGACAACTGGAATACATTACACAAAAAACACGACGAATTGGCCATTCAAAATGGAGACACATGGGAAAACCACTTTGAAAAATTATACCAGAAAAACACACTAAGGCCAGAGCAACACCAAATATGCAAAAAACTGGAAAAGCTCGAAATGGCCATAAAAGATAACCAAAACCCGCTAGATTCCATAATAACAGAAAAATAACTTTTTGAAAAACTCAAGGACCTGCGACCAGGAAAAGCTTGCGGGGCAGACGGCATACTAAGCGAGATGATTAAACACACAGACGATAAAATGAAACTGGCTATCCTAAAACTCTTCAACTTGGTTCTGAGTGTTGGTTACTTCCCCGATATCTGGAACAAAGGACTCATAACGCCCATATACAAAAGTGGGGACAAAGTCGACCCAAATAACTATCGAGGCATCTGTGTAAACAGTAACCTGGGGAAGGTATTCTGTAGCATCATAAACAAAAGACTTATAAACTTCCTTGAGGAGCACAATGTCTTGAGTAAAAGCCAAATTGGATTCCTGCCAAACTATAGAACATCAGATCATATCTTCACCCTACAGACCCTAATTGACAAACACGTTCATCAAAACAAAAGCAAAATCTACGCATGCTTTATAGATTTCCAGAAGGCTTTCGACTCCATCTGGCATGACGGTTTATTCCTGAAACTTATCGAAAGCGGGGTAGGGGGAAAAACATATGATGTAATTAAATCAATGTATACAAACAACAAATGTGCAGTTAAAATTGGAGACAAACAAACAAAATACTTCCCACAGGGGCGGGGGGTGACGCAGGGTTCTCCAATCTCACCGACGCTCTTTAATATTTACATAAATGAATTGGCAAAACTACTTGAACAATCTATAGCACCCGGCCTCACCCTATATGAATCCAAGGTTAAATTCCTCCTCTATGCAGATGACCTGGTTCTGCTGTCACCAACTAAGGAGGGTCTACAGCAGAACCTGGATCTGCTGGAGTCGTACAGCCAGACTTGGGCCCTGACAATAAATCCCCAAAAAACCAAAGTCCTTGTGTTCCAGCAAAGATCCAGACATCAGGGACCCAAAATAAATTTCACACTAGGAACAACCAAAATTGAACAAACCACTAACTACACATACTTGGGCTTAAAAATCAGTTCTACGGGAAATTTCAAACTGGCTGTGAATGAACTGAAAGAGAAAGCAAGAAGGGCTTTCTATGCCATTAAAAATCAATCCAAATAGAAATCCCAATTAGCATTTGGCTCAAAATTTTCAAATCAGTAATTCAACCAATTGCACTCTATGGCAGTGAAGTGTGGGGACCGCTAACACAACAAGAATTTGCAAAATGGGACAAACACCCAATTGAGATCCTACATGCAGAATTCTGTAAAAGTATCCTCCGGACTCAAAGGAAAACCGTAAACAATGCATGCAGGGCAGAACTAGGCCAGTATCCATTAATAATCACTATCCAAAAAAGAGCCACCAAATTTTGGAAACACCTAGAAATGAGCAACCCCCAATACTATCATTACGAAGCCCTGAAATGCCAAGAGAGGACCATAAAGAAGAATACCCTCAGTCAACTAGTCCTGGGACTCAGTGAAGTAACTTCTAACACTACTAACAATAACCAGCCCCAGGACAGTGACGGCGTAACACAAAGAATTCGACCCAACACAATCGTCGCTAAGCAAAAGGAAAAATATCTGTCATATTGGGCAGAAACAACAAAAACCCAAAGCAAACTCAATTGCTACTTGGCCCTAAACAGACAATACAACATGGCTGATTACCTGACCATGGTAAAGGATAGCAAACTGAGAAAAACTTTGATAATGTACAGACTTAGTGAACATAATCTGGCGATCGAAAAAGGTAAACACACAGACAGACCCAGCTACCAAGAGAGGACAGGATATGCTCTCACTGCAGTCAGGGAGTGGTGGAGACAGAGATGCACTTCCTCACAGCTTGTAGAAAATATCAGGGCATAAGGGAGAATTTCTACCCAAAATTCACAAAAATATGCCCGGAATTCAGAAATTTGAATGACGACCAAAAACTCCCATACCTACTAGGGGAAGAGAGAAATTGCGTAACACTAGCGGCACACTATGTTACAGCTTGCCATAAACAGAGGGACAACCACTAAATATAAGAAAAGAGTATATATAAATTATATGAAAGTATATTTATACACTCAGGGATATATCTGTTTAAACACTGCATGGATAGATCTGTATTTTTGTGAACAAACATGAATGTTTTCTGATGCTTTGGCAACATAAGATGTAACTTGTCATGCCAATAAAGCGGTTTGAATTGAATTGAATTGAATTGAATTGAGAGAGAGAAAGTGGGAGTGGGAGAGAGAGAGAGACTAGGAGTGAGAGAGAGAGAGAGAGACTGGGAGTGTGAGAGAGAGAGAGACTGGGAGTGTGAGAGAGAGAGAGACTGGGAGTGTGTGTGTGTGAGAGAGAGAGAGAGAGAGACTGAGACTGGGAGTGTGAGAGAGAGAGACTGGGAGTGAGTGAGAGAGACTGGGAGTGTGAGAGAGAGAGAGAGAGACTGGGAGTGTGAGAGAGAGAGAGAGGGAGTGTGAGAGAGAGAGAGACAGTGGGAGTGTGTGAGAGAGAGACAGATTGGGAGTGAGAGAGAGAGACTGGGAGTGTGAGAGAGAGAGACTGGGAGTGTGAGAGAGAGAGAGACTGGGAGTGTGAGAGAGAGACTGGGAGTGTGAGAGAGAGACTGGGAGTGTGAGAGAGAGAGACTGGGAGTGAGAGAGAGAGACTGGGAGTGAGAGAGAGAGACTGGGAGTGAGAGAGAGAGACTGGGAGTGAGAGAGAGAGACTGGGAGTGTGAGAGAGAGACTGGGAGTGTGAGAGAGAGAGACTGGGAGTGTGAGAGAGAGAGAGAGAGAGAGAGAGAGAGAGAGAGTGGGAGTGTGAGAGAGGGAGACTGGGAGTGTGAGAGAGAGAGAGACTGGGAGTGTGAGAGAGAGAGAGACTGGGAGTGTGAGAGAGAGAGACTGGGAGTGAGAGAGAGAGACTGGGAATGAGAGAGCGAGACTGGGAGTGTGAGAGAGAGAGAGAGACTGGGAGTGTGAGAGAGAGACTGGGAGTGTGAGAGAGAGACTGGGAGTGTGAGAGAGAGACTGGGAGTGTGAGAGAGAGACTGGGAGTGTGAGAGAGAGACTGGGAGTGTGAGAGAGAGACTGGGAGTGTGAGAGAGAGACTGGGAGTGTGAGAGAGAGACTGGGAGTGTGAGAGAGAGACTGGGAGTGTGAGAGAGAGACTGGGAGTGTGAGAGAGAGAGAGAGAGAGAGAGAGAGAGAGAGAGTGGGAGTGTGAGAGAGCGAGACTGGGAGTGTGAGAGAGAGAGAGACTGGGAGTGTGAGAGAGAGAGAGACTGGGAGTGAGAGAGAGAGAGAGAGACTGGGAGTGTGAGAGCGAGAGAGAGAGAGAGAGTGGGAGTGTGAGAGAGAGAGAGAGACTGGGAGTGCGAGAGAGAGAGAGAAACTGGGAGTGTGTGAGAGAGAGAGAGAGAGAGAGAGTGGGAGTGTGTGTGAGAGAGAGACTGGGAGTGAGAGAGAGACTGGGAGTGTGAGAGAGAGAGAGTGGGAGTGGGAGAGAGAGAGACTGGGAGTGTGAGAGAGAGAGAGACACTGGGAGTATAAGAGAGAGAGAGTCTGGGAGTGAGAGAGAGAGAGAGACTGGGACTGTGAGAGAGAGAGAGACTGGGTGTGTGAGAGAGAGAGAGTGGGAGTGTGTGAGAGAGGGGGAGACTGGGAGTGTGAGAGAGAGAGACTGGGAGTGTGAGTGAGAGAGAGAGACTGGGAGTGTGAGAGAGAGAGAGTGGGAGTGTGTGAGAGAGAGAGAGACTGGGAGTGTGAGAGAGAGACTGGGAGTGTGAGAGAGAGACTGGGAGTGTGAGAGAGAGAGAGAGTGGTAGTGTGTGAGAGAGAGAGAGACTGGGAGTGTGAGAGAGAGAGAGAGAGAGAGATTGGGAGTGTGTGAGAGAGAGAGACTGGGAGTTAGAGAGAGAGAGAGAGAGAGAGAGTGAGAGAGAGAGACTGGGAGTGTGAGAGAGAGATTGGGAGTGTGAGAGAGAGAGAGACTGGGAGTGTGAGCGAGAGAGAGTGGGAGTGTGAGAGAGAGAGAGAGACTGGGAGTGTGAGAGAGAGAGAGACTGGGAGTGAGAGAGAGAGAGAGACTGGGAGTGAGAGAGAGAGAGAGACTGGGAGTGTGAGAGAGAGAGAGACTGGGAGTGTGAGAGAGAGAGAGACTGGGAGTGTGAGAGAGAGAGACTGGGAGTGTGAGAGAGAGAGAGAGAGAGAGACTGGGAGTGAGAGAGAGAGAGAGAGAGAGAGAGAGAGGGAGTGTGTGAGAGAGAGAGACTGGGAGTGTGAGAGAGAGCGAGACTGGGAGTGTGTGAGAGAGAGAGAGAGAGAGTGGGAGTGTGAGAGAGAGAGAGAGAGACTGGGAGTGTGAGAGAGAGAGAGAGAGACTGGGAGTGTGAGAGAGGGAGAGAGATTGAGACTGGGAGTGTGAGAGAGAGAGAGAGAGAGACTGGCAGTGTGAGAGAGAGAGAGAGAGAGTGAGGGAGTGTGAGAGAGAGAGAGACTGGGAGTGTGAGAGAGAGAGAGAGAGAGAGTGGGAGTGTGAGAGAGAGAGAGAGAGATTGGGAGGGTGAGAGAGAGAGAGAGAGATTGGGAGTGTGAGAGAGAGAGAGAGATTGGGAGTGTGAGACAGAGAGAGACTGGGAGTGTGAGAGAGAGAGATTGGGAGTGTGAGAGAGAGAGAGATTGGGAGTGTGAGAGAGAGAGAGATTGGGAGTGTGAGAGAGAGAGAGAGAGAGATTGGGAGTGTGAGAGAGAGAGAGAGATTGGAGAGCCCATTGCACTGTACGGTAGTGAAGTATGGGGCCCGCTAAATCACCAAAGCTACACTAAATGGGAAAAACACACATTAGAAGCCCTACATGCAGAATTCTGCCGAAGCATCCTTCGCACCCAAAGAAAAACGCCAACAAATGCATGCAGAGCCGAACTAGGCAGATACCCACTGATAATAAACATCCAAAAACGAGCACTAAACTTCCTAAATCACCTCAAATCTAGCTCCCCAGACACCCTTCATTTCAAAGCCTTTCAGACCCAAGAGCTAAACCCAGAAAAGAGTCCCCTGAGTCAGCTGCTACTGAAACTAAGTACTCAGCCGGACCCTGACCAGCCCCAGACCAACACAGCCGTCCAAACACCAATCCGAGTGAACCAAATCATTAAAAAATGCCAAGAAACCTACCTGGAACATTGGAACAAAATAACCGAAAGCCAAAGCAGATTAGAATGTTACCGGGCCCTAAAAAGAGAATATAAACTGGCAGACTACCTCACGACCATCAGAGACACAAAACAGAGACAGACCCTCACCAGGTACAGACTAAGCGACCACCAACTGGAAATTGAAAAAGGCAGATACAAGAAATCCTGGCAGCCTAGAGAGAATAGAATATGCGATCAATGTCTGGCTGGCGAGGTTGAAACAGAAATGCATTTCCTCCTAAAATGCGAAAAATTCAACACATCAAGAAACATATTATTCAACAAGCTAAGCCAAACAACCCCAGATTTCAAGGAATTGGATGATCTGTCAAAATTGAGATTAGTCCTAGGAGAAGGAGACAGACCATACCTTGGGGCTAAATATGTAACAACATGTCACAACCTGAGGACTGTTTAAAAGTAAGACTGTTTAAAATTAATATTGAACGTACCAAATGAAGTAGAAAGACTGTTTAAAATTAATATTGTTTAAAAGTAATATTGTATATACCCAACAAATGTCAAATCGATTGACACTTACAGAATGTTGGAAAACTGTACCTTTTTGCTATGTAAGCTTTGGCAATATGGTTCTCTGTAAACTTTCATGCCAATAAAGCATTTGAACTGAAACTGAACTGAACTGAACTGATTGGGAGTGTGAGAGAGAGAGAGAGATTGGGAGTGAGAGAGAGAGAGAGAGAGAGATTGGGAGTGTGAGAGAGAGAGATTGGGAGTGAGAGAGAGAGAGACTGGGAGTGGAGAGAGAGAGATTGGGAGTGAGAGAGAGAGAGCCTGGGAGTGAGAGAGAGAGAGAGATTGGGAGTGAGAGAGAAGAGAGAGAGAGAACATAAGAACATAAGAAATAGGAGCAGGAGTAGGCCAATCGGCCCCTCGAGCCTGCTCCGCCATTCAATAAGATCATGACTGATCTGATCCTAACCGCCAATCCACTATCACAGAACCATCTCCTGAATCTAACAGAATTAGACACACGAAATAGGAGCAGGATCAGGCTACACGGCCCCTGGGCCCGCTCCGCTACCCACAGGGCCATGACCGATCCGAACCTAGACTCATGTCCAAATTCCTGCCCGCTCCCTGTAACCCTTAATTCCCTTTACTTCTAGGAAACTGTCTATTTCTGTTTTAAATTTATGTAATGATGTAGCTTCGACAGCTTTTTGGGGCAGCATATTCCATGGACCTACCACCCTCTGAGTGAAGTAGTTCCTCCTCATCTCAGTTTTGAAAGAGCAGCCCCATATTCTAAGACTATGCCCCCTAGTTCTACTTTCACCCATCATCGGGAACATCTTCCCCGCATCCACCCGATCCAACCCCTTCACAATCTTATATGTTTCAATGAGATCGCCTCTCATTCTTCTGAACTCCAATGAGTAGAGTCCCAATCTACTCAACCTCTCCTCATATGTCCATCCCCTCATCCCCGGGATTAACCGAGTGAACCTTCTTTGTACTGACTCGAGCGCAAGTATGTCCTTTCTTAAGTATGGACACCAAAACTGTACGCAGTATTCCAGGTGCGGTCTCACCAATACCTTGTACAACTGAAGCAATACCTCCCTATTTTTATATTCTATCCCCCTAGCAATGAAAGCCAACATTCCATTGGCCTTCTTAATCACTTGCTGCACCTGCATACTAACCTTTTGAGTTTCGTGCACCAGGCCCCCCAGATCCCTTTGTACTTCAGTACTTTCCAGTTTCTTGCCATTAAGCTAATAACTTACTCTACGATTTTTCCTGCCAAAGTGCATAACCTCACACTTTCCAGTATTGTATTCCATCTGCCAAATCTCTGCCCACTTACTTAGCCTGTCTATGTCCCCTTGCAGGTTTTTTATGTCCTCCTCACTCACTACTTTCCCTCCCATCTTAGTATCATCTGCAAACTTTGATGTGTTACACTCGGTCCCCTCCTCCAAATCGTTAATATAGATTGTAAAGAATTGGGGACCCAGCACTGACCCCTGCGGAACACCACTAGTTACTGATTGCCAGCCTGAGAATGAACCATTTATCCCAACTCTCTGCCTTCTGTTAGATAGCCAATCCTCTATCCATGCCAGAATATTACCCCCAATCCCGTGATTTTTTTATCTTAAGCAATAATCTTTTGTGTGGCACCTTGTCAAATGCCTTTTGGAAGTCTAAATACACTACGTCCACTGGTTCCCCTTTATCCACCCTATACGTTACTTCCTCAAAGAACTCCAGCAAATTTGTCAAACATGACTTCCCCTTCATAAAACCATGCTGACTTTGTCCTATTAAATTATGATTATCCAAATGTCCTGTTACTGTCTCCTTAATAATGGACTCCAAAATTTCACCTACCACAGATGCTAGGCTAACCGGTCTATAGTTTCCAGCCTTCTGTCTACTGCCCTTTTTAAATAAGGGTGTTACATTAGCAGTTTTCCAGTCTGCCGGGACCTTTGCCGAGTCCAGGGAGTTTTGGAAAATTATTACCAATGCATCCACAATCCCTACCGCCACTTCCCTCAATTAGTGTTTTTAGTGTTTAAAGTGGGGAAAAAAGTTTCATTTCAAGTTTTAAAAGGTTTAAAAGTTAAATTTAATTTTAGTTAAGTTAGTTTAGTTCAGTTTAAGTTTAAGTTTAGGTTAAGTAAGGAAGGAAAAGACCGCCAAAAAGACCACCAAAGACAAGAGCCGACAGAAAGAAAAAAAATCCGAGGAAAACAGCAGAAAACAGCAGAAAGAAACAAAGACAAAAAGAAACAAAGCAAAGAGACAGAAGAATGAAAGGAATAAACCCGGGGAAAAACCCGGAGAACGAGGCACCAAGGAGGAGCCCGAGCGGCGGCCGGGACACAGCCGGAGCGGCGGCCGCAACACTAAGTCTGAACAGCGGCCGGGACACAGAGCCGAGCGGCGGCCGGGACACAAAGCCGAGCAGCGGCCGGGACACAGAGCCAGAAGCCCGGGAAAGGCCCGAGGAGCCAGGCCGAGACAGAGGCCCAGAGACCCCTGAGGAGGAGGGGAGCAGCCCGGAGGCATGGGCTCCCAGAAGCAGACCAAGGCAGTGAGTACAGGGCCCGGGGAGGGAGCCTGAAGCCAGGGAAAGGCCCGAGGAGCCAGGCCGAAACAGAGGCCCAGAGACCTCTGAGGGGGAGGGGAACAGCCCGGAGGCAACGGGAAACAGCAGCTCACAGATGCAGACCAGGACAGTGAGTACAGGGCCTGGGAAGGGTGAACCCGGGAGCCGAGGCCCAGGGACCACGGGGTCGGAGAGGGGGAGCAGCCCGGAGGCACCGCATTCGCTTCCTGTGGATATGGACTTGGTCGTAAAGACATTCCACATCGAGGGTGGGGTGTTGGGCCAGGTGCACGTTATGTTTTAATTCACAGTCTCTTGCTATGCTTGCATTTATCTCATGGATTGTTTTGTTGTTGAAGTCTCTTCTCGGCAATAGTGTGGAAACAGTGATTCTAGTGTTTAGGAAGGTGTCGCTTGCCTTCTCAATCACTGATCCGAGCGATGTTGCTACCCTTTTCTGCTGGGCCCTTAGGTCATTTGTGCCGGTGTGTATTATTATGTGTTGGGGGGAGCCTAATTGAGTTTTGGTCAGCCATTCTAGGGCTCTGTCTGTTGTTGGGCACCAGAGCTTTTCTACTTTACATCTAGGGAAGAGCCTTTTCTCCCAGAGGTATTTCCCATTTGAGTCTATGAGTATTACGATGTCAGCCTTGTTGGTGTTTACTGGTTTGTGGCTTTCGTCTGGACTCACAGGTTGTGTGCTGGACTGGGGTGGTCGTGTCTGCTGTGTGCGTTCCTCTTGTGAGCGGCTCGGCTGTGATTCCAAGGTGGTGGGGGCAGACTGGGCTTCCGTGTGCTGGTCGGTCTGTGTGGCTCCCCCTGTATTGTGGGTCTGCTGCTGTTCTTCAGTGTGAGAGTGCAGCTGCCCAGTCGGGCTCTGTACTGTCTTATCTCTAGCCTCTGGCTGCTGGGCTAATGCCGCTCTCTCTCCCCTGTGTCTCTTTTTGTCTTTCTGCAGCTCTTTCACCTGCTTCCCAAGTAAGTTCAGCTCCCTCCTGTGTCTCTCCCTCTCTTGTTTTTATTCCTGTTTTATTGCTGAAATGATGTTTTCTTGGTCGGTTTTCATTTTAAGGACCTCCTCTGTAAGTTTAACCAGCTGTGTCTCCAGCTGGTTAAATTTCTCCTTTAGTTGTACCGGGCTGTGGGACCTCAGGGTGTGTGTTTGGTCGGAGCTGGAGGGCTCATTCACTTCCTGGCGAGGCTGCTTTTCTCTTGGTGAGCTGGAGGTGGTAGGGGGAGAGTGTGTGGCTTTCTCCCTGATATTTCCGCTGGGGCTGGTCAAATGTACCATGGGGTTGTGGGGCCCCAGGGTGTGTGCCTGGTCAGAACTGTGTGGCTTGCTCACCTCCTGGCCAGGTTGATTTACTCCTGGTGAGTTGTAAGTGGTGGGGGGAGTGTGTGTGGCTTTTTCCCTGGTAGTTACCCTGGGGCTGGTCTTTCCTTTCTCAATTATTTCTCTCAGTTTCTGGAAGGCCGTTTCAAAGTTTTTGAGGTTGCCTTGCACCATTATTGTACTGTTTTTGTACATGTTGACCGTCGTGGTTTCACTACCAGGGTCCCCTGATTTCTTTATTTTCAGTTTGGACCCATTAGCGGTTTTTTCCTGCTTAACCCTGGGATAGTGTATGTTTATTGCTTTGATCCAAGCCGCTGACTGCTCCGAGTAAAAAATGAGATTACTCATGTTCCCATTGGTGTACCAGTCAGCAAAAAGAGCTTCTGGCTTCGCTCTCAGCTGCTGTTGCTTGAGCGATTTTCTTGCATTTTTTTTGATGTTGGGGGGAATCTGGAAGGGGTTGCTCTCAGTGCGCCACGGGAGCTGCTGCGGCTCCTCTGATTCGCTCATTTTTCGCAGAAATAGTAAAAATTATTGCTGACCTTAGAGTAAACTTTTCTGGGGCCCCGGGTTTGGTGTTTCCCTCTCCCGGCTCGCGGACTTTCCCAGGCCCCGGACCCCTCTCTCCCCCTCCCTCTCTCTCTCCCCCCCTCCCCCTCTCTCTCTCTCCCCCTCCCTCTCTCTCTCTCCCCCCTCCCTCTCTCTCCCCCTCCCTCTCTCTCTCCCCCTCCCTCTCTCTCTCTCTCCCCCCTCCCTCTCTCTCTCTCTCCCCCCTCCCTCTCTCTCTCTCCCCCCCTCCCTCTCTCTCTCTCCCCCCCCTCCCTCTCTCTCTCTCCCCCCCTCCCTCTCTCTCTCTCTCCCCCCTCCCTCTCTCTCTCTCTCCCCCCCTCTCTCTCTCTCTCTCTCTCCCCCCCCCCTCCTCCCCGCCTCCGCGGATCAGCGCCGGCCGGCCGGTGCGCGGCATAGCGCGTGAGGCCCAGCCGGACTCACCTTAGCTTTCTCCCTCCCTCTCCGCGGATCAGCGCCTCAGGGCCGGCCGATACGCGGGCTAGCGCGTTGAGTCCCGGCCGGACTCACCTTAGCTGCGGTCCGGGCCGACACTGACGCACGCGCGCGCGCTGACTCCCGCCCTCCCGAGCTGGTTTCAAGACGGCCGGCGGGCCCGGTTGCCGGGGTAACCCTTCCCGCTCTCCAAGCCCCGCCCGAGATCCGCACTCCCGAGAGCCCCGCCCCCCCGCCTGAGCCGAGCGAGGAACAGAGAGAGACGCCGCGTCCTGTTTATGTCCCGTGACCCTCGTGGCTGACGCCGTTGCCCCGGGTAACGTGATGACAGGGGGCGGGGGGGGAGCTTAGCAGAAGCCGTGGGACAATTACCTAGCTCGGGCGTGGCTGGGCAGGAAAGGCCCAGGCTTTGAGGCCTAGGTTATGAGGCCTTACAAAAACGGGGAAAGGTAGGAAAAAGAATCTTCAGGTTTACAAATGAATTAAGTTTTTTTTAAAACAATTTAATAAAAGCAATTTTTTTTTGCTGGAAATGTAGGTTTGAAAAGAAAAACGCAGAAAGCGGGAAAAAGAGTGGAATCAAGATGGCGGCCACTCACCTCGGTTCAGAATGATAAGGCCCGCCCACACACGCACCGATTGGTCGACCGTCAGGTCACCGAAGCGTAGGATTGGTCAATCGTCCCGTCACTCGACTGGAGGAGGGCCTGCCCGCACGCGCCAGGAACCCGGCGTACGATTGGTCGACCTCGATGTCACTCTATCGCTAATGAGATGATAATGAGCGGAATGTTGAACGTTTTTTGGATACCGCGGGCGCAATTTTTGTCTGGCCGAAACGTAAATACGCCTATGACCGGTCCGTAATCGTAAGCTTTCTTTTGACGCTCTATAACTTTCGAACGTATAGAGAACGGACGGACGGATAGACAGACAGACAGACAGACACAGACAGACAGACAGAAGAGGTCTTTTATATATATATAGATAGATTAATATAATTTTGTAACTATCAATTAGGTCAGAGTACGATAGAAGTGCGGCCTGAAAAACTGCTAAAAATACTACTTCTGCAGAATCGGGAGTTCAGCGCCAAGTACAGAGTCCTACCTGCCCAATTCCGCAGGCCTCGCGTCCACCTCTGGCTTCTCAGTAATCGTGTAAAAAGGATTTTCACAAATGCAATTTACCACAGCGTGGCACTTCAAGGCCCTCTGTACTGGACTGCTAAAGGACAGATGGAACAAGCTTGGGTAGTTTCTCTCACAAATGGGGCTATGGAGAAATTCAACTCCAAATTACAGTAGCTGGTCATTGCTTAATTTGGCAGGGTGGGAAATCGGAGCTCTGATGTTGGGATTCACATTCCTCAATGATACCCTATTGTCTTCTCTCACTCAGCTTGCAAGTCATCCTACATGGAGCATAGCAGGAGAAGGGATCAATGAGGCAACTTCCTCTACAGGTAACCACACATTCATCCAACCCAGCATACTCCACAAATGACTGAAGAAGTGCCATGTGGTGAGCAGGCACTGGCTGCCAGAGACATGGCTCCAGCTGTAATGGAGCTGTCTAATGACCTTGCACCTTTAGATGCAAAACCACCTCCATCTCGAGGCCCACAATGTACAACAGAGGTCTGCCGCCACTGCAGGAGTACTTAGACAGAGTGGCAGGTAAGGCACTAGATTATAGAGTTATCAAAAGGAAGTACAGCAGCCACCACTAGAAACATCAAATAATTTGAGCACTTTATTTCTCCTTAGTGTTGAGAAGTGTTGGTAGGATAGTGAAATAACAGTTAAGAGAAAGGAGATAGATAGTACAACATGTTGTGGTGTTTTGTTCAGCCGCAATACTTGTGCAGGGATTGGATTTGGAAATTCCTGGAATTGCTTGCTGAAAAAAATCTACCCAGCTGCACCTCTACCTCTTCCATTGGACGATGGGCCTCCCATTTATCCTGCTGTATGCCTACTCCTCTTACTTTTGTGAATTTATGTGGCATGCAGCAGACCATGATTATTTTGGACCCCTTTGCTGGGCTATATAGGAGTAACCCACCTGAGTGGTTCAAACAGCAAATCTTTTCTTTAGCATCCCAATGGTGTGCTCTATAGCAATTCTGGTCGAGGGATGAGTAACTTGTATTTACATGCTGCTGCTGTTCAGCAATTTCCTCAGTGGAATCATCAGTCTGAATGGATAACCTTGGTTTCCCAGCAGCCATCTGAGCCTTCAAATAACAGGCATTGTGACTGCCACATACATTATGAGAGCTACCTGCATAACGGATACCTACTTACATTATGTTTCTGTGGTCAAACACTAACTTAACTTTAATTGAATAGCAACCCTTTCTGTTCACGGAGGCTGTGTGGCTGATGCCCACATGGGTGCTACCTATTACGCTCTGGACTATTAGGAACTCTGACACCTGGTTAAAATTGTGTGCCTCCTTTCCACATAGAATGTGATGAAGGTGCTGCGCCTTAGAAACACAGCATCTATCCCTCACTTGATGCATCTTTGGGCTGAAAGCTGATCTGGCAAATGTGGCCTGTGGTGACTTGGAAGGGTATCATAAGAGCTTCATGCTGTGGTAACTGTCAGAAGTACTGAAAGAGCCATTCATGTGGTAGAAACTGTCTGCAGTTAAGCCTAGATGGAATAGCTCTCTCTCTAAAAGCCTTTCTAGTGAAGCATATACCGTGAAGACAGGTCTCACCTGACACGCCCAGGTAGACAAGTCATGGTTTAGAAATGTGGGTTCTGGGATAATGATGGATGCATAAATAATGTTCGGGTGTAACGGCACCCATATTTGGCATCTCCTCCTGACCTTCTCCTCCTCCTCTAAATCGTGGAGTTCGAAAGGAAGACCTAAATAAATTCCTATCCTCATCATTTGTTTGCTGCAACTTCAATACTAGCAGCAAACATCAACTGTGGGGAAAAGGCCCAAGAAAAAAAGATACCCTCCATAGCAACAAGAACTAATGCAGGGAGCAAAATCCAATCACAGATTAACACCCGGAATTTCTGCAGGAGTTCACCAGATCATCTGCCATAACTTTGGCACAAAATCAGCAAAACACCCGGAGAAATGGCATAAATGCTTAAAAACAATTTTAAATGTGAAACTTGCCTGAAATAGAGCTTTGAGAATCCAATCTCTAGTTTGTTTCAAAGTGTTTTGGAAGAGTAAATAAAATCACCAATTCTCACAGGCTGAAGGCTGACACCCTTCTAATTAAACTGAAAAAAATAGGCTGGCTCTTATTATAAAGAAAGAGTAGAGAAATTGGGGCACTTTTAATTAGAACAAAGAAGGTTACGAGATCAGGCAGAGGTATTAAAAATTACAGGGATTTGATAAGGCAAATTGGGAATAAAACTATTTCCACTGGTTGCCAAGTCAGTAACTAGAGGCAAAAAAGTTAATTGCACTACCAATAAACAAAAAAGAAAATATTAGGAGAATTTTGTTGTACAATTGCTGTTAGAACATAGAAGAAAATCTATAATAGTTTTTAAAAGGGAATAAATAATTGATTGCCTCCCTGGTGCAAGGATCAAGGATGTCTCGGAGCAGCTGCAGGGCATTCTGGAGGGGGAGGGTGAACAGCCAGTTGTCGTGGTGCATATAGGTACCAACGATATAGGTAAAAAATGGGATGAGGTCCTAAAAGCTGAATATAGGGAGTTAGGAGGTAAATTTAAAAAATAGGACCTCAAAGGTAGTAATCTCAGGATTGCTACCAGTGCCACGTGCTAGTCAGAGTAGAAATAGAAGGATATTTCAGCTAAATACGTGGCTAGATGAATGGTGCAAGGGGGAGGGATTCAAATTCCTGGGACATTGGAACTGGTTCTGGGGGAGGTGGGACTAGTACAAACTGGATGGTTTGCACCTGGGCAGGACCGGGACCGATGTCCTAGGGGGAGTGTTTGCTAGTGCTGTTGGGGACGGTTTATCTAAAATGGCAGGGGGTTGGGAACCTGTGCAGGGAGACAGAGGAAAGGGAAGCAAGGATAGAAGCAAAAGACAGGAAGGAGAAAAGCAAAAGTGGAAGTCAGAGAAATCAAGGGTGTAAATCAAACATCGCTGCAGTAAACAATAATTCTAAAAGGTCTAAGAGTGTTAAAAAAAACCTGAAGGCTTTGTGTCTTAATGCGAGGAGCATTCGTAATAAAGTGGATGAATTAGCCGTGCAAATAGATGTAAACGGATATGATATAATTGGGATTATGGAGACATGGCTCCAGGGTGACCAAGGCTGGGAATATCCAGGGGTATTCAATATTCAGGATGGACAGGCAAAAAGGAAAAGGCGGTGGGGTAGCGTTGCTGGATAAAGAAGAGATTAACTCAACAGTAAGGAAGGATATTAGCTCTGATGATGTGGAATCTGTATGGGTAGAGCTGAGAAATACCAAGGGGCAGAAAACATTAGTGGGCGTTGTATACAGACCCCCAAACAGTAATGCTGAGGTTGGGGACGGCATTAAACGGGAAATTAGAGATGCGTGCAATAAGGGCGCAGCAGTTATCATGGGTGACTTTAACCTACATATAGATTGGTCTAACCAAATTAGTAACAATACTGTGGAAGAGGAATTCCTAGAGTGTATACGGGATGGTTTCCTGGACCAATATGTCGAGGAACCAACTAGAAATCAGGCCATCTTAGACTGGGTATTATATAATGAGAAAGGATTAATTAGCAATCTTGTTGTGCGAGGCCCCTTGGGGAGGAGCGATTATAATATGATAGAATTCTTCATTAAGATGGAGAGTGAAGTAGTTGATTCAGAGACTTGAGTACTGAATTTAAATAAAGGAAACTATGATGGTATGAGGTGCGAGTTGGCTAGGATGGATTAGGGAATGTTACTTAAAAGGGTTGACGGTGAATAGGCAATGGCAAACATTTAAAGATCGCATGAACTACAGAATATGTTCATCCCCGTTTGGCATAAAGATAAAACAAAAAAGGTGACTCAACCGTGGCTAACAAGGGAAATTAGGGATAGCATAAGATCCAAGGGGAGGACATATAAATTGGCCAGAAAAAGCAGCAAACTTGAGGATTGGGAGCAGCTTAGGATTCAGCAAAGGAGGACAAAGGGATTAATTCAGAGGAGGGAAATAAAGTATGAGAGTAAGCTTGCAGGGAACATAAAAACTGACTGTAAAAGCTTCTATAGATATGTGAAGAGATAAACATTGGTGAAGTCAAGCATAGTTCCCTTGCAGTCAGAATCAGGGGAATTTATCATAGGGAACAAAGACATGGCAGACCAATTAAATACATTCTTTGGTTCTGTCTTCACAAAGGAGGACACAATTTAACTCCCAGAGATGTCGGGGAACATAGGGTCTAATGAGAGGGAGGAACTGAATGAAATCAGTATTTGTAGGGAAATGGTGTTTGGGAAATTGATGGGATTGAAGGCCGATAAATACCCAGGGCCTGATAATCTACATCCTAGGGTACTTAAGGAAGTGGCCCTAGAAATAGTAGATGCATTGCTGGTCATCTTCCAAAATTCTATAGACTCTGGAACAGTTCCCATGGATTCGAGGGTAGCTAATGTTACCCCAGTATTTAAAAAAGGTGGTAGAGAAAAAATGGGGAATTATAGATCGGTAAGCCTGACATCGGTAGAGGGGAAAATGCTAGAGTCCATTATGAAAGATGTAATAGCAGAGCACTTGGAAAACTGTGACAGGATCAGACAAAGTCAACATGGATTTTCAAAAGGTAAATCATGCTTAACTAATCTACTGGAATTTTTTGAGGATGTAACTGGCAGAATAGATAAGGGAGAACCAGCGGATGTGGTGTATTTGGACTTTCAGAAGGCTTTCGATAAGGTCCCGCATAAGAGACTAGCGTGCAATGTTAATGCACATTGGATTGGGGGTAAGGTACTGACTTGGATAGAAAACTGGTTGGCAGACAGGAAGCAAAGTTGGAATAAACGGGTCTTTTTCCGAGTGGAAGGCAGTGACTAGTGGGGTACCGCAGGGATCGGTGCAAGGACCCCAGTTATTCACAATATATATTAATGATCTAGACGAGGGAACTAGATGTAATATCTCCAAGTTTGCAGATGACACAAAGCTGGGTGGGCGTGTGTGCTGTGAGGAGGATGCAGAGAAACTCCAGTATGATTTGGACAGGTTGGGCGATTGGGCAGATGCTTGGCAGATGCAGTATAATGTGGATAAATGCGAGGTTATCCACTTTGGTGGCAAAAACAGGAAGGCAGATTATTATCTGAACGGCAATAAATTGGGAAAAGGGGAAGTGCAATGAGACCTGGGTGTCCTTGTGCACCAGTCGCTGAAGGTACACATGCAGGTGCAGCAGGCGGTTATGAAGGCAAATGGTATGCTGGCCTTCATAGCGAGAGGATTCAAGTACAGGAGCAAGGATATCTTGCTGCAGTTGTACAGGGCCTTGGTAAGACCACACCTTGAGTATTGTGTGCAGTTTTGGTCGCCTTATCTGAGGAAGGACGTTCTTGCCATGGAGGGAGTGCAGCAAAGATTCACCAGACTGATACCTGGGATGGCAGGAATGACGTATGAAGAGAGATTGAGTCGATTAGGCTTATATTCGCTCGAGTTTAGAAGAATGAGAGGAGATCTAATTGAAACTTACAAAATTCTAACAGGACTAGACAGACTAGATGCAGGAAGGCTGTTCCCGATGGTGGGGGAGTCCAGAACCAGGGGTCACATTCCAAGAATAAGGGGTAAGCCATTTAGGACTAAGATGAGGAGGAATTTCTTCACCCAGAGAGTGGTGAACCTATGGAATTCTCTACCACAGAAGACAGTTGAGGCCAATTCATTAAATATATTCAAGAAGGAGTTAGATATATTTCTTAAGGCTAAGGGGATCAAGGGATATGGGGAGAAAGCAGGGACAGGGTACTGAATTTGGATGATCAGCTATGATCGCACTGAATGGCGGAGCTGGCTCGAGGGGCCGAATGGCCTACTCCTGCTCCTATCTTCCATGTTTCTATGTTTTCTTAAAGGATACTGGGATTGGGTTGAATTGGATAGCTCTTTCAGGGAGCTGGCACAGGCCGAATGGTCCCTTTCTGTACTGTAAAATTCTATGAAAAGAGTTGTGCTGGCGAAAGGACCACTAGGGGAAAGGGACTCCTGGGTACCCAAAACAAACAAACAAAAAAAATCAGTTTTAAACAACAACAACTTGTATTTATATAGCGCCTTTAACATAGTAAACGTCACAAGATGCTGCACAGGAGTATTTTAAGACAGAAAATTTGACATCGATCCACATAAGGATAAATTAGGGCAAGTGACCAAAAGCTTGGTCAAAGAGGTAGGTTTTAAGGAGCGTCTTAAAGGAGGAAAGAGAGGTAGCGAGATGGAGAGGTTTAGGCCGGGAATTCCAGAGCTTAGGGCCTAGGCAACAGAAGACACGCCATCAAAATTGAGCGATTATAATCAGGGATGCTCAAGAGGGCAGAATTAGTGGAGTGCAGATATCTTGGGGGGTTCTGGGGCTGAAGGCAATTACAGAGATAAGAAGGGGCGAGGCCATGGAGGGATTTGAAAACAAAGATCAGAATTTTGAAATCGAGGCGCTGCTTAACCAGGAGCCAATGTAGGTCAGCGAGCACAGGGGTGATGGGTGAACGGGACTTGGTGCGAGTTAAAAGATCTAAAAATGCTGAAGAAAGCACCTAAAAATCAAGAGAAAAATATGGTGAGCAGATTGGAATGGCTTGCACTGTAAGGCTCGCAAAATTCTACAGATTCCCCCAAACTAAGAAAAGAAGAGATTTTGGACTGTTTTAAAGAATATTGGGCCAAAAGGGACTTAAAAGTCAAAACCCCAGGAAGATTTGGCTACTTTAAAAGGCATGTCCAGGCCTATGGAAAAGCTAACCAAAGGAACTGGGTTGGGCACTGTGGGACAGACAGTTGGAAAAGGCCAGATTGTCTGAGAATGTTCTGGGCCATCCCAGTCATTCTACATAAAGACAATAAGCCCACCGAAGGACAGTTCCCGCCGAAACCTACAGGGCCATCAAGAACATGAATACAATACATGCCACTAATCAACAAAAGAGACCCCAGCAGGAGAAGACAATCGAACAACAGTGTAAACCACTCAAAGATTTCCAAAACCACTTTGCACACTTAAACTGATTTCGAAGCAATCCCGAAACTAGTTAAAAGTCAATTAAAAATAGATGGGACCAGCCCCAAAATTCAGTAAGAATTTTAAAACTATTAAAATTAACGAGCCCACCAAAATTAACAATGGGCCAGAGGAGATTTGGCAGTCAGATAAGCCAGGCCTCAAAACAGTATAATCGAGGCCTGTTTTGACACAGAAAGCAGTTCAGTACAGGAGAGCAGTTAGAAAGTACGGTTCATAAGGGTACTTACTCATCATCATCATCACCGTTCACAGTCAGAGAATCGGAGACTTGAGGAAAGAAGAACGAAATGAAAGGAGAAAGGAATCGCGGCAACCAAAGGCCTCAAGAAACCAACAACTAACAATATTACCACCAACTAGGTAATATTGGGCCACCGCGACCAACAGGAAACCAACCTGGAAAAACCCGAAGATTCGCAAACTTGTTTCCACTCTACAAGCTAGCCTGACTTACCCCTGGGTAAGATTTAACAAAAGGCTCTAAAAACTATACCTAACCAAAGGAAATTGGGTACTTACCCGATAAATCCAACTACGCACCCGACCGCATCAGCGGACTCGCGAAGACTGAAAACCCAACGCAGGTGCAGTCTTCCACCACGTCTGGGGTACGGCAGGCCCCAACCGCCACAGCTAGAGAGAACCCCGAAATCGCGAACCTCTACAACTGTCAAGAAAGTCGTTTGGTGAGCATTTCCTGGTCCTCTGGAATTCAACCTAGTTAGTATAGTGGGATTGGGAGGGGGGTAAGGTATTTTGTCTATTGTCATTCTCCCTCGCATATTCCAAAGTGTTCCCCCTTTTAGAGTATAAGATTTATTGTGTTGTATATTTTCCTGTCTCAAATATAAAATCTCAATTCTTTTGACCAACTCAGTTGTCTGTTGCAATTTCATTACAACCCCCAAATAAGTCCAAAGTCTAGAACCAAGGGAGTGGGAGCGATTCGAACTGCTCAGGGAGTCAGAGGCAATGCTGACCACACACACCACCCCCTACAGCACCACGATGCCATCTAGTAGCAGAAAGCAAGCAACTACAATGTGAAAGACAAACAGGAGTACCTATTATAAAATATAAAAAGTATAAGCTTAATATGGGCAGAAAAGGCCCCAATACACAAGACTTTAAGGGGGAAAAATTCAGTTGCTTTACGCCTCCCGTTAGCGCCCTGCGCTAATGGGACGCAAAGCAACTAGCAAACGGGCACAGCACTGCCAATGCCTCCCGCAAAATTCAGCGGGAGGTTAGCGGCGGCGGTAACCGTTAGTGCCCCGCAGCACTGCACCGCCGGTGATGACGTCATCGCCGTGTGCAGTGCCCCGGCCGTGATCTTCGGTAGCACCCCGACTTACCGCCAGACACCATGTCCGATGGGGTCAGGGGGGCCTACCTGCGGCTGGGGCGGCACTAATTAAAGGCAAGGTGCCTGGCGGCCATTCATGTTGCTGGCCACCTGCCAGCACCTGCCCCCGTTGCCGTCCCTGGTCTCCTGAGCAGACCCCCCGCAGAGTGCCGGCTGCGCTCCATGAGTCCGGCACTTCTCTTGAGTGCCGGGCTCTTTTGCCAGCACTCCTGGTCCCTGGTGGCCCAGCTAGGCCCCGGGTCGCGCTGCGCAAGGCCCCTCCCCTTTAAGAAGGGGAGGAACGCCTGCATTACCGCGGCAGGATGTGCCACAGCGCCATAGCACCGCGATATTCCCTCGCAGCGCCCCAAGAGGGAGGCGAGGCGCTTCCACTAGCACCCCGCTTCCCTCTTGAGGCGCTAACGATGAATTCCGGCCACGGGGGCACTAATTTTTTTGGGGCGCTAAAAGTAGTGTCCCGGCGAAGTTAGTGCCCCAAAGGGGGCGTGACTCAATTTTTCCCCCTAAATATATATTAGTGTTATGTTTCATCTAAAGAGATAAAAATTATTTGACGGACGTCACAGATAAAAAGACTTATTCAAATTTTTTGTCCTTAAAATTTGGAAGTGGTACTGTGTCCAAGTTTTAAGTCACCACTCTTAACTTTTACGTTCCTGCCTCAGAGTCTGTTTTCCTTATCAGTATTTGTGAAACAACTGAGGACACTTCTTATATTAATATCTTATATATATCTACATATATAAATGCATGTTGTTGATGTTAAATGGTTGTTTCTTGTTTTAAAAAAAAACCCATCATCTCATTCCTTCAAATTCTAAGGTAAAAACCAAACAGCTGTATACAATGCATCTCAGCAGCATATTTGGGAGAAACATAGAAGATGGGTTACCCACATCTGCAAGAATTATTTAGCTTTCAAAGTCTTAAACTAAGAAAAAGATCCAGAAAGCTTTATGGCAACTTTACTCAGTTCATTTGTTGGAAAAAAAGGACTTGCCACCAGAGAAACTAAAATACTGTCACTCGGCATCCTTTTCAACAACCTGCAAAAGCTGAACATATCTATAATTTTCATCATTCTAAATCATCAAATAGAAATGAACTAAATTATTTTGGCCAAGATACAGGATCATAGAAAAGCATCTTACAAATGGAATTGATCATACCCAGTTCTCTTCATTCCATGAAACTTCATTTTGATGTAAAACCGGTGGTAGGTAATCAACACATACAGCAGAATCTAATGGAGAGGTAAATTAAAATTAACAGATTATTAATACATAATTCTCTACCATTTTATTGAGAGTTTTCTCACTTCCATTCAAAATTTCAGTTGGGGGATGCAATAGTTGAAGAACTGGAAATCTCTAGAGTGCCCTTCTAAACTCTTACCAGATTAGGTTTCAATTTATTTACTCTATGGTGCTTCTTTTAACTTTTTCAGCATTCAAGCAAGTAACATCACAAATTTAATAAATGCACAACTAAAAAATTACATATGTTTCACATTCAACTTTTTTTGAAGTAAATAATCAACTGGAGTATTATAGACCAGTAATTGTACCTTTTTTGAGATAGTAGAAATACACTGGAAAACATTCATGTGAGTTTTAATTTTGCAGTCACAACCAAAATGGAATTGTTTAGGCAACCATTATAGCATCCAAAATTATAAATCTTAATGAAAAATGTAATTAATTCTGCAATTTAAGCATGTGAAGGACAATGTAAGTGAACAGTGATTGGTGGTCATAAAATGGCAATCTTTAAAGTGTTTCTGCTGTGTATGATCTTAGACTTATGCTATTGATTTTAAGCGCTTGCGGCACAGAGCTAGTTTCTGAACAGGCCCATTTTTTTGCAACTTAAATAATTTCACTGTGAAACTGTGTCTCTCATTTAGATTTTTTTTTAATTCTGAAGTTGCTGATCAAGGCCTAAAAATTGGGATAGGCCGGAAATCTGCCGGTGCCACCGTGGGCCAAAGTTAATGGCCACCCAAAATAATAGCGCAGGCAGCACCGGTGTTTTGGTGCTGCTTGCAAATTTAAATTAGCGTATCGCAAAACCTGGAGTGCAACACTGGTTTTCCGGTGGTAGTCTCAGCAGGAGGCCCAATGTAGTGTGGCCGTAGCATCCCTGGAGCAAGAGCAACGTTGTCTTAAAGCTAGCCTGTCATTTTAGAAAGCAGTGTCAGTCCCTTAAAGGGGAACTGCCTCCTAAAATGAAAAAAATAAAAATCATTTAAACATAGGCAGTTTTTAGCCCTTAGAGCTCAACAACCCTTCAAAAAAAATAAACATTAAAAATAATTCCCAAATGGCAATCTTCAGCTCTTAAAGCTGAACTGCCTTCTGCACCTAAAGAAATGGTAAAAGCGCTTCAGCAATAACAAAAATGGCTCAATAAGCCAGGGAAGGAACACCAAGAGTCACGCACACAGCACTCCAGCTTTGTGCAGGGGGTCAACACTGCAAAAGAGGTCCTCTACCCACAGGGGCCAGGATGCCCTCCAGAAAGAATGAAGTGGGATCAGATCACCAAGGCCATCAAGCCAGCAGTGTCACCCCCACAACCTAACTCCAGTGCCCAAAGAAGCTTCATGACCTCAGACCAGTGGCCAAGGTCAATGAATGCATCTTCAAAAGCTGTCTCCTACCAACTGCACCACTAGCCTCACGCAATGCTCATTGTATGACTCCCCCCACCCCACCCCACCATCACTCACCTACCATCAAACTGTACTAATCATGAGGCACAGCTCACATTCCTAGCATCACCTCACACCTTTGGAGGAGACAGTGCTGGCCATTCTTGGCTGGGCATGGCTGAGCCCTTCGCCAGTGGCGGGGCTGAAAGGATACAAGATGCTGGTATCATCATACGTTATCCTCCTTCTCACATTCCACTTGCCCCTCATCCCACAATCTCTTCTGCTTTACAAGGTGTGCATGGTGTAAGCATGCAGCTCTTGCTTTCCTGCCCTCCCCTCACCACAACTCTACCCTTGTGCCTTCCTCATTTTACACACCCAAGAAATCCAGCCTGCCCAGCCATGGTTGATCAAGAAGAGGGAGAGGAGAGTAAAGAAGAAGAAACGTCGTCACTCAATTTCACACTCCCAGCCATCAGGTCCTCGAGGTCATCCTGCAGGGCCATCTGCAGTGCCCCCCACTGAAAGTCAGCAGCTTTCCACCAGCCACGCTGAAGCCACTAGGGTAGCACTGTGTAACATCATTAGGATAGGCAAAGGAACATACAATAGTCACTACGGGAATGCACAAGGGTGATTAGTTGATTTCTTGATGTCATATTGGATGGATAGATGTCTAAAGTTGGATTGGAAAGTTTGCTCTGTGGTGGCTTTTATTTCAGCATTGTGACCAAGAGGATGCTGTGATGGTCAGTAACAGTGGGAAGGTAAGGCGTGGGACAAATGTTGAAAGGGGAATTGGGGTTGTGATCACTGGTACCACAGGTGGATGATTGCATTCTGGATATCCCGGCCAGAAAGGGGCTCTCTGGGTTTCATTCTTCTTCTTCTGCGTCCTCCTCTTCTGCGTCCTCCTCTTCTCTCTGCGAGTGGATGCTGGAAATCTGAAATAAAAGCAGAAAATACTGGAAATACTCAGGTCAGGCAGCATCTCAACCTGAAACGTGAACTCTGTTTCTCTCTCCACGAATGCTGCCTAACCTGCTGAGTAGTTCCAGCAATTTGTCTTCTCAGAGGCCTTCCTTTATCATCCATGCCTTGCAAGTGTCCAGCAGCACTCCCTGAATGCCCTTCAGAATTAAAAAAACTTGTAACATCTATTGCACCAAGCCACTACTTCAATAAAATGTTAAAAAAGCCCAAAAGGTTAAATCCAAACTTACCTGAAAGATGTGTGTGTCCCTTTAAGAAGCACTGACAGTGGGCCAGATTTCCAGTGTGTCGTGAGGCAGGCTTCCAGGCGTGCAGGGGGCAAAAATCCTGAATTTGGGGGTCCCGACACCATCCCGCCCAAAACCCGCCTCCATGTAAGTTTCAAGGGAGGCGGGTACCTGCCCCGCACTGGGACCCGCCGACCCGAGGCGGGAAGGGATTAGTGCCAATTAACTGTTTGTTAACAGGTAGTTAACAGGCAATTTTTAGCCTAATCCCTATTTTGAGGGGTGTCGTATGGGATTCCCGATGGCTCCAAACCACGCCAGGTTAGAGCAGGCAGGCCGTCGGGTTGAAGGACTTGGAGGGGTCACGATGTCGGTGTTCAGGTGAGTGATGGGTGCATGAGTGCAAAGGTAAGTGTGTTTGGTGTGTCTAAAGTGTGTAAAGAAGTTTTACTTACCTGTACTTACCTTAACAGCCTTTCTTCCTCTAGGCTGCGGGAGTCCATCACTCAGCCAGAACTGAAAGCTGAACGGCTGCGATCTGTCAAAAGTGACAGCTTTCAGCTTTCAGTCCCGGTGACAGTTCTAACTGAGTCTGCGTAGGACTCAGGTTAGAAGTCAGACTGTCAGTGTTTGACAGCTTCAAACAGCTGTGAAACACTGATATTTCATCTGTCAAAAACTCTTGACAGATGAAATTTCAGTCTGTGACATCACCTGTTGCCGGGTGGCCCTTAATTGGCCTGCTGAGCCCACTGGGCGGGCTCAACAACGTCAATCAAGGGAAAATCGCGTCGATTGGCCGGACGTCGATGGAGGCGGGACTAAAACCTGAAAGTTGTAGTCTCGCCTCCTTCCCGACAGCTTAAGGAAAATCCAGCCCAGTGTCTCTGCAGGGCTGCTTCTCGCACTTTTCTGAGTGTGCTTAGCACCCAACATTAAACAGAGTGAGAATCTTGAAGTTTGCAGATGTGGCATCAAGTCAGTGTTGCACACCGATTGACGTCACGTTCTGCTCATTTACATTTCAGGGGCCAGCGCCATCAAGAGCAGCGCTACGGCCCTTACCAAAATGGCAGCCGCTGGGTCCCATGCCAGAGGGGGCTGCCATTTATTTGCAACAAACCAGCGGTAACGACCGGCACATAAGTACCGAATTTCTAGGCCCCACATTCTTAAAAAAAAATTGCTCAGTGGTGAATCTATCACATGCATCAGCAGAGCAGTTCTTTTCGAAATGAGACACAAAATAAGATGAGTCTGCAACAGGCTGCCAGCAAATGAAGAAATTCAATGATTTCCCCTCAAAGGTATAATAAAATTATTTCTTTAAACTATAAAAGATTGCTTTACCTGAAAAATCCTCCCAAAGGACTGTCTTTAAATGTAGTTTCTTTCTGACTCCAATATCACATGAACCAGCAGCCAAAAATAAACCCCATATCCACAGTACTTTAGTTGTCTTGTAGGTATAGACATTTTTCTTGTGCATGTGGGAAGAGGGGAAAATCATAATTCGCCCCTTTTGCAGAGAGGGCTGCATTAATAGAAAAAACTAGGGAGTTTTTGATATCCAAAATTTGTGTGGACTTTTCTAATTTATCCACAATACTTGAGTTATTTCTAGCAACCTTTATTTACATAGGCACTGCAGCAACAGATGCGTTAAAAACATCTGAAGCCAAAATTCCAGTCTTCGCTACTTTTAGCAAAACTGTAGAACATAAATAAGATGTAGTAGAATATAGATAAACTACTCATCTATATTTTACGCTGTTCCTACTCCTTCAAAAATGGATTAAATGAATATAAGCAATAATATAATAAACTAATGCTTGACATGGATGCATGATACTCAGGGTGTTCGCATAGCAGCACTCGTGAATATACTGTAACTGGCTGGGCCACTGTACAATTGATAGCAGAGGGAATCCAATTTTGCCATCACATCTCTAACTCAAGCCATGGTGTGGAGATGCTGGTGTTGGACTGGGGTGGAAATATGTAAGAAGTCACACAACACCAGATTATAGTCCAACAGTTTTATTTGAAATCACAAGCTTTCGGAGCGCTGCTCCTTCGTCAGGTGAAGTGGAGAGATGCATAAAGACACAGCTTTATAGTCAGAGAATAATGCCAGATGATTACAGGTAATCTTTCTAACTGCCATTTATCACACCTCGGCAGAGAGATAATCACAGCAATCAAAGGTGTGAATGGTGTCCAAGCAGGTTAGTCAGGAAAACATTACATTGTAGGAACAGAAGTTCCTATCCGAATAATGAAGTTCGACGCAGTGAAACAAAATAATCAAGTTTAATAAACAAACAACTTTAACTGGTAAAACTACAAGAGCAGATGTAAGCAGGTCTGTCCAGTCCCACAGCCTCTCCAAGACTGCCACTAAATACTGGAAGCTGACGTCATGACATCATCACGCTCTCCGCGCCAACTGGGGGTCACGTGATCGGCGTCATGACGCGAAAATACATACAGTTTAAAGGTGCAGTCCACAGCTGCACTACATGGTAGTTAAAGGAATGATTACTGATTGCCCAGTGTCTCTTGGTGGCTCCGCCACAGGCGCCCCCCCAGAATTCTCTTTAACAGACAGCGTCAAACGAACAGGAGGTTTAATAATTCTGCCCGAACGACTACGAACATCAGACGATGGAACGTTGGAAGATGAGCCAATGCTTGGCTGTGTCTGAAGCGGTGCATCTGGAGTGGAGCAAACAGTAGCAGAAGGTGTAGACAAGGATGAGGCTGAAGTAGGCAATTTAATAGTAGACTGTTGCATAACTGGTCTAGCAGCCAACGGTGGTCGTCCACGGCGAGGTGGCTGAGCAGCAACCACTGGTTCACTCCGATCCAGATGGGCTGGTTTAAGTCGGTCGATGGAGATGGTATCGGACTTACCTCCCACTTCGACCGTGAAATATTTCTCTCCCGCTGCGATGACACGAAACGGTCCAGCATAAGGTGGTCTGAGTGTATCTCTATGAGCATCCTGCCGAATAAAAACATAATCGGAACTCATAAGTTCTGCCGGAACATGAGGCCTCTGTAGGTTGGAATAGGCAAGAAATTCTTTGCCACCTCGTGATGCTGAAGGAGCTGCTGAGCAGGCGACCACGGTTCTGTATGTGGAGGGAGGAAATCCCTTGGTACTCGAAGTGCTTGACCGTAGACTAACTCAGCCGATGAAGCCTGGAGGTCATCCTTGGGGGCTGTACGAAGGCCTAGCATCACCCAAGGGAGTCCATCCACCCAGTTGGAACCACGCAAGCTGGCACGGAGGGATGCCTTTAGAGACCGATGAAACCTCTCACATAAACCATTTGCTTGCGGATGGTAAGCGGTGGTACGGTGCAGCTCGGTACCCAAGCCCTGTGCAACTGCATTCCACAACTCTGACGTGAATTGTGGACCTCGGTCAGAGGAGATATCAGATGGCACCCCAAACCGGGCCACCCACGACAAAATAAACACCCTGGATACGTCCGCTGTAGTAGTAGCAACCAAGGGAATCGCCTCTGGCCACCTGGTAGTACGGTCCACTATTGTCAGGAGATGCATAAAACCCCGCCAAGTGGGGAGGGGGCCCACTAAGTCCACATGTACATGATCGAACCGGCGTTCAGGCACCGGAAAGATGGCCACTGGAGCCTTAACGTGACGATGGACCTTTGATTTTTGACAGTCCACGCAATTGTTTGTCCAGTCCCGAACGTCTAAATGCATTCCCTTCCAAACAAATTTGCGGGACATAAGTCGTTGTGAGACGGCGCCTTCTGAGGTGATCCTATGCCCCAGAAAGTCAATGCTGGTTAACCCAAACTGGCATTTGGCTAGATTTATGATGAGGCCATGTTGGCTGAGGCGGGCAAAGAGTGTACGTAAATGAGCCATGTGCTCCTCCTTATCCTTACTAGCAATGAGAATGTCATCCAAGTAAATGAAAATGAAGGGAAGGTCCCGTAACACAGAGTCCATAAGTCGCTGAAAGGCCTGAGCTGCATTTTTCAATCCAAACGGCATGCGAAGGAACTCAAAAAGGCCAAACGGTGTGATGACCGCCGTTTTGGGGACATCTTGAGGGTGCACAGGAACTTGGTGATATCCACGGACGAGATCTACTTTGGAAAATATTGAGTTGCCAGCCAAATGAGCCGAAAAATCTTGTATATGCGGTATTGGATACCTATCCGGCATAGTGGCTTCGTTAAGGCATCTGTAATCCCCGCAAGGCCTCCATCCGCCACCTGGTTTAGGTACAATGTGTAGTGGGGAAGACCAAGGACTATCGGAGCGTCGGACAATCCCAAGGCGCTCCATGATCTGAAACTCTGCCTTTGCGGCTACAAGCTTTCCGGGTTCCAATCTTCGTGCCCGAGCGTAAACAGGTGATCCCGTTGTGGTGATGTAATGCACCACACCGTGCCTCGCGACTGCTGCTGAGAATGTAGGCCTGGTGAGCCCCAGGAACTCGCCGAGTAGGCGCCTAAACCCTTCATGCGATGGAACCGCACAGGCAACCGACCAGGAGACAGCAGTACTGCAGTGACAAGGCACCGCGTGGAAAGTAGACGCATTAATGAGTCGACAATGTTGGACGTCGACCAGAAAACCATAGGCACAGAAAAAATCAGCCCCCAGGATGGCCTGTGATACTTTAGCCGTTATAAACTCCCACACAAAACGTTGACCTCCAAGAGTTAAATTAACTGTCCGTTTACCGAACGTGCGAATGGTCGCACCATTGGCTGCCTCGAGGGAAGGGCCATGACCGCCGGATTGTAGATCTAGCTTTGAAACTGGCAAAATACTGCACTGAGAACCAGTATCACACAAGAATCGTCGCCCTGTCCTGGAATCAGTAATGTAGAGGAGTTTTCCTGCTGAACCGACTGCCATGGTGAACTGGGTGTGTTTGTCAGACCCCGTCATCCTCATTGAAGTTTGTGAGCCTGCTGGAGATTTTTGTTCAACAAAACTGCAGGGAGGACGGCAGCGTCGAGCCTTGGCGCCAAAACGGGCATGGTACACACACCAGCCTGCTGGAGGAGGGCTGGACTTTGCTCGCGTAGGGGAAAGACGCCTCGTGGCTGCACAACTCTGCTGTGTGACCGTAAAAGTCTTGTCTGCCTCTGCAGCCAGCTCGGCACAGTCCGTAATCGTAGAACTGGCCAAGACTGCCTGAACTGGCTCAGGTAGCTGGCAGAGGAAGAGTTCTCGAAACAAAAAACATTGGGGCTCCGAACCCAAAAGCGTGAGCATTTGGCTCATCAATTCCGATGGTTTTGAGTCCCCAAGACCGGGCATAGCAATAAGCCTGCGTGCACGCTCCGACTTATTTAAACCAAACACCTGTAGTAAACGATTTTTTAGAGCTTCATACTTGCCCTCTACCGGTGGATTCCCCAGGAGGCTGACGACCCGTGAAGCCGTGGCGCTGTCGAGAGCGGAAACCACGTAATAATAACGGGTTGAATCCGCTGTAATGTCCCGGATTGCAAACTGGGCTTCTGCCTGGAAAAACCATGCTGCTGGTTGCTGTTCCCAGAACTGCGGCAATTTAAGGGCAACGCCGTTCGTGTTCATTATAAGTATCTCGACGAAAGTTGTCCAACGAGATCGGGGTCACCAATGTAGGAACGGAAGTTCCTATCCGAATAATGAAGTTCGACGCAGTGAAACAAAATAATCAAGTTTAATAAACAAACAACTTTAACTGGTAAAACTACAAGAGCAGATGTAAGCAGGTCTGTCCAGTCCCACAGCCTCTCCAAGACTGCCACTAAATACTGGAAGCTGACGTCATGACGTCATCATGCTCTCCGCGCCAACTGGGGGGGGTCACGTGATCGGCGTCATGACGTCATGACGCGAAAATACAAGAAACTACATACAGTTTAAAGGTGCAGTCCACAGCTGCACTACATGGTAGTTAAAGGAATGATTACTGATTGCCCAGTGTCTCTTGGTGGCTCCGCCACAACATCAAAGAACAATGAGGTGGGGTCACAAGGGGTCAAATGTTGCAAATCTCCATCAAAGATGGACACCTCAGCACTTCACTCTACCGCAAGCCCACGGACAACCTCAGGATGCTCCACTTCTCCAGCTTCCACCCTAACCACGTTAAAGAAGCCATCCCCTATGGACAAGCCCTGCGAATACACAGGATCTGCTCAGACGAGGAGGAACGCAATGGACACCTAGACGCTGAAAGACGCCCTCGTAAGAACGGGATATGATGCTCGACTCGTCGATCGACAGTTCCGACGGGCCACAGCAAAAAATCGCATAGACCTCCTCAAAAGACAAACACGGGACACAACCAACAGAGTACCCTTCGTCGTCCAGTACTTCACCGGAGTGGAGAAACTACGCCATGTTCTTCGCAGCCTTCAACATGTCATCGATGACGACCAACACGTCGCTAAGGCCATCCCCACGCCTCCACTACTCGCCTTCAAACAGCCGCCTAACCTCAAACAGACCATCGTTCGCAGCAAATTACCCAGCTTTCAGGAGAACAGCAACCACGACACCACACAACCCTGCCATGGCAACCTCTGCAAGACATGCCAGATCATCAACACAGATACCATCATCACACGTGAGGACACCACCCACCAGGTACATGGTACATACTCATTTGACTCGGCCAACGTTGTCTACCTCATACGTTGCAGGAAAGGATGCCCCGGAGCATGGTACATCGGCGAGACCATGCAGACACTGTGACAATGGATGAACGGACACCGCGCAACAATCGCCAGGCAGGAGTGTTCCCTCCCAGTCGGGGAACACTTCAGCAGTCAAGGACATTCAGCCTCCGATCTTCGGGTAAGCATTCTCCAAGGCGGCCTTCGAGACACACGACAACGCAAAATCGTCGAGCAGAAACTGATAGCCAAGTTCCGCACTCATGAGTACGGCCTCAACCTGGATCTTGGGTTCATGTCACGCTACATGTAACCCCACCTGACGTAAGGTCACCCAGACTCGATTTGTCATTGGCTTGTTCTCGCTACACAGATGCGGCCGGACCTGCTGTGATTTCCAGCAAAAAAAAAAAATTTTGTCTGTTTTTTGTTTTTCATACAGACCCCAGCATCTGCAACATTTGACCCCTTGTGACCCCACCTCATTGTTCTTTGATGTAATGTTTTCCTGACTAACCTGCTTGGACACCATTCACACCTTTGTGATTATCTCTCTGCCGAGGTGTGATAAATGGCAGTTAGAAAGATTACCTGTAATCATCTGGCATTATTCTCTGACTATAAAGCTGTATCTTTATGCATCTCTCCACTTCACCTGACGAAGGAGCAGCGCTCCGAAAGCTTGTGATTTCAAATAAAACTGTTGGACTATAACCTGGTGTTGTGTGACTTCTCACTAACTCAAGCCAGAACATAAAAGACCTGAACACTTGCAGCTGTTTGCCAAGTTAAATTATTAGCCCGGATTTTGCAGTCAGCAGCGAAGTGATGGGGCTCGCTGCTGACCTCAAAGAAAGCTGCCCACAAAGACTGTGGGGTTGATTTTGCCTATTATGACGTCAATTTCATTCTGCCGCCATCTATAGGGGATCTGTGAAGTTATCAAGTGGGCTGAGCAGCCAATCAAATTGAAGAATTCTCACAGACAGGAAACCAGGAAGTAAAAAGCACTGATTATCATTCACTTTTTAATCATTTTACAGAGGGCGAAATAAAGATTGGGGCATATGCATGGGATTAAGGTAGAAGCTGAAATATCAAAGAAACTTTACAAAAATAAAATCCTGGGATGAGAGGATTGCCCTATGAGGAGAAATTGAGCCTATACTCACTGAAGTTTAGAAGAATGAGAGGTGATTTCATTGAAACATACAAGATTCTGAGAGGAATTGACAGGGTAGATGCTGAGAAGTTGTTTTCCCTGGCTGGAGAGTCTAGAATTAGGGGGCATAGTCTCAGGATAAGGGGTGGGCCATTTAAGACTGAGATGAGGAGGAATTTCTTCACTGAGGGTTGTAAATCTTTGGAATTTTCTACCCCAAAGGGCTGTGGATGCTGAATTGTTGAGTATATTCAAGGCTGAGAGAAAGATTTTTGGACTCTGGGGGAATCAAGGGATATGGGGATCAGGTGGGAAAGTGGAGTTGAGGTTGAAGATCAGCCATGATCTTAGTGAATGGCGGAGCAGGCTCGAGGGGCCATATAGCCTACTCCTGCTCCTAATTCTTATGTTCTATGCTCTTATGTTCTCAAAATAAAAAATAATTTTCATTATTTTAAACATTTATGGAATTATCATCATGGAATGGAGGGAATGACATTCCACACTTCTAAAATTATTTTTTCAGGGCCAGAGAGGCTGTTCAGCAGTAATTTTGACATAGTATGTTGTTAAAAACTCAGTTACACCTCATTCAACAAGGCTTAACTTTTTCAATGGTTTTTACAGGGAGCACAGTGCGTCAAATCACCGATTGTGTTGACTGCATCTGCGAAGGCTGCAACAACCCACCCAGTGGAGGAGCAGGGTATCACTGACAGCAACTTCCAGGTTTCCGCATTTAACTGCGCATGTGCGGACGCCAGAAGTTGCTTACAGTTTCTCCATCATTATAACTGCAAATTCCGGGCCATTCTTTTCCAGCTCTTGAGCTTCGAAAGATTGCCCACCCTGAAGAATGATGTATTACACTGTGCAGTTATATTTTTACAATGTAAATCACTATTACATATAACATTAGTTTCTGCTATATTGCATTATCACTGTATTACTCGGTTTATTACAGTCCCCGTTGCTTATAGGGCTGCGTTCGTGCGAATAGTCGGTGTAAGCAGAAAGTTAACAATCCATTCCCAACTCAGCCAGCTATTTAAATACAGTACCAGAATGGAAAAGTTGCAAGGTCTGGTGTTGACTCTTCAATATTTGGTAAGTTTCAGTTCCTGTATTATGCGTTTTGGTGGATTTAATACTGTTGGGGATGAAATTGACGCCTGGAACAGGCTTTCAACCTCTCAAAATGAACCAACACTTCTAATATCGGCTAAAATTAAGTGGTTATTATTTGAGGCTGTGTACATAATGGGCAGGATTTTCATTGGGCCGTGGAGTCGGGATTGGAGGCGTGGGGGGGGGGGGGGGGGGGGGGAGGTTAAAATCCCGAAATCAGGGGTCCCGACCCCATCCCGCACCCAAACCCGACTCCATGCCAGTTTCAAAGGAGGCGGGTACCCGTCCCGCACTGGGACCCGCCTACCCGAGGCGGGAAGGGATTAGTGCCAATTAACTGCCTGTTAACAGGCAGTTTTTAGCCTAATCCCTATTTTTAAGGTTGAAGTGTGGGATTCCCGATGGCTCCAAACCACGCCAAGTTAGAGGAGGCGGGCCGTCGGGTTGAAGAACTTGGAGGGGTCGAGATGTCAGTGTTCAGGTGAGTGATGTGTGCATGAGTGCAAAGGTAAGTGTGTTTGGTGTGTCTAAAGTGTGTAAAGAAGTTTTACTTACCTGTACTTACCTTAACAGCCTTTCTTCCTCTAGGCTGCGGGAGTTTTTCATACCTTTTCAGCCTTCCTTCCTTTAGGTCTTGGGAGTCCCTCATCTCACCGGCACAGAAAGCAGAATTGCTGCGAAGTGCCAAAAGTGACAGCCTGCAGCTTTCTGTGCAGGAGAGATTTCTAACTGAGTCTGTGGAGAAGGACTCATGTTAGAAGTAAGACTGTCAGTGTTTGACAGCTTCAAACAGCTGTGAAACACTGATATTTCATCTGCCAATATCTCTTGACAGATGAAATTTCAGTCTGTGACGTCACCTGTTGCCGGGTCGCCCTTAATTGGCCTGCTGAGCCCGCTGGGCGGGCTCAACAAGGTCAATCAAGTTGAAATCGCGTGCATTGGCCACATCTCGATGGAGGCGGGACTACAACCCCGAAAGTTGTAGTCCCGGCTCCCACCCGACGCCTGAATGAAAATCCTGCCCAATGAATCTGGTTGACATTTCACTGGATAAATTTGATTTTGTTTTTTTTGGACCTTCTTTCCCTGTGGGAAGGACAAACCAGAGTGGTTCAGGAAGATTCTATATTCAATGTAGAATCAAATACTTGTTCAGTCCAGCCTTTCTTTCTGGGAGTTTGTATTCACTTTAAATTAGCTACTGTCCAGTTTTCAAAAGAAACCTGGAGACAAAGTGGTCTGCAATGAAGAAGTGATTAATCAATTAAGGGATTTGATCTGGCTGAACGGGGCAGTCTGGTAAGCAACGTCGTAAGCAACAATTGCAATCTCGGTCTCTGGTATATTTATCACAATATGTCTGTTTTATGGTATTGTGGCGGAGCCACCAAGGGTCTCAGAACAATTGGTAATAATCCCTTTAACTACAGTGTAGTGCAACCACGGACTGCACCTTTAAACTGCCTGTTAACTGTACTGTATTGTGTTTTCCTGCACTCCACATGATGATGTCATGACGCCGATCACGTGACCACCAGTGGCGCGAAGAACGTGACGACGTCATGACGTCAGCTTCCAGAATATTCCAGTAGTCGTCGAGTGCCCAGCAAGCTGAATAGACCTGTGTACCGTTTCTCCTGTAGTTTCCCTGTTAACTTCGTTGTTCATTAAAACCTGTTGATTTGATTCATCGAGTTGAATACCTTATTCAGATAGGAACCTCCGTTCCTACATTGGTGACCCCGATCTCGTTGGACAACTTTCGTCGAGGATGAACACGAACGCCGTCGCCCTTAAACTGCTGCAGTTCTGGGAACAGCAGCCAGCAGCATGGTTTTTCCAGGCAGAAGCACAGTTCGCTCTCCGGGAGATCACAGCGGATGCGACCCGTTATTATTACGTGGTTGCCGCTCTCGACAGTGCCACGGCCTCGCGGGTCATCAGCATCCTTGGAAGCCCACCTGGGGAGGGCAAGTACGAAGCACTTAAAGCCCGGCTGCTACAGGTATTTGATATTAATAAGTCGGAGCGGGCACGCAAGCTTATTTCCATGCCCGGCCTCGGGGACTCAAAACCGTCAGAGCTGATGAGTCAAATGCTCACGCTGTTGGGCGCGGAACCCCAATGCTTTTTATTCCGTGAGCTTTTCCTCTGCCAGCTACCCGAACCGGCTCAGGCGGCATTGGCCAACACTGCCATCACAGGCGGTGCTGAACTCGCTGCAGAGGCAGACAAGATATTTACTGTTACTCAGCAATGTTGTGCAGCCACGAGGCGCCTTTCCCCCACGCGAGCGAAGCCCAGCCCTCCCCCAGCAGGATGGTGCGCGTACCACGCCCGTTTTGGTGCCAAAGCTCGATGCTGCCGGCCTCCTTGCAGTTTCCCTCAAGAAAAAAAAAACTCCAACAAGCCCGCGTCCTACCGGACGGATGACAAAAAGCACAGCAAGTTAGCTATGGCGGCGGGCTCAGCGGGCAAACTCATTTACGTTACGGATTCCGTTACGGGCCGACGATTCCTGTGCAACACTGGTTCCCAGTGCAGCATCCTCCCAGCTTCAAAGCTGGACCTACTATCCGGCGGCCAGGGGCCTTCCCTCGTGGCAGTAAATGGCGCTGCCATGCGTACGTTCGGGAAACGGACGGTAAACTTAACCTTCGCCGGTCAGCATTTTGTCTGCGACTTCATTACAGCCAAGGTCTCACAGGCCATCCTGGGTGCTGATTTTTTCTGTGCAAACGGTCTGCTGGTCGACGTTCAACACTGCCGACTCATTAATGCGTCCACTTTCCACGCAGTGCCCTGCCACCGCAGCACCGCCGCGTCCTGGTCGGTGGCCTGTGTGGTTCAGTCACAAGATGGGTTTACGCGCCTGCTCGGCGAATTCCCGGAGCTCACCAGGCCTACTTTTTCAGCTGCAAGCACACAGCACGGGGTGGAGCACCATATCTCCACGACCGGAGCACCCGTTTACACTCGGGCGCGGCGATTAGAAGCCGGCAAGCTGGCAGCCGCAAAGGCTGAGTTCCAGACCATGGAGCGCCTCGGGATCATCCGGCGTTCGGACAGCCCTTGGTCCTCCCCACTGCATATAGTACCCAAACCAGGCGGCGGATGGCGACCTTGCGGGGATTACAGACGCTTAAACGACGCCACGACACCGGACAGGTATCCTATTCCCCACATCCAAGATTTTTCGGCACATCTGGCTGGCAACGCTATATTTTCTAAAGTGGATCTCATTCGTGGATATCACCAAGTTCCGGTGCACCCTTCAGACGTCCCCAAAACGGCAGTCATCACTCCGTTCGGCCTTTTTGAGTTCCTCCGCATGCCATTCGGTCTAAAAAACGCAGCGCAAGCATTCCAGCGGTTGATGGACTCTGTCTTACGGGACCTGCCCTTCATTTTTGTATATTTGGACGACATCCTAATAGCCAGCAAGGATACGACAGCTCACATGGCCCATTTACGTACACTTTTCACCCGACTCAGCCAACGCGGCCTTATTGTCAATCCGGCTAAATGCACATTTGGAGTATCCAGCATTGATTTCCTGGGACACAGGATTACCCCAGAAGGCGCCGTCCCGCTAGCCACCAAGGTAGAGGCAGTTACCGCATTCCCACGGCCTCACATGGTCAAACCCCTACAAGAGTTCTTGGGGATGGTAAATTTTTATCATCGTTTTGTCCCCAAGGCGGCCCGGTTAATGCAACCTCTGTACGAAGCACTAAAAGGGAAGTCGGGCAAGGATGTTCTCACTTGGACACTGCAAATGGACCAGGCATTCCGCGATACCAAGGCGGCGTTGGCGGATGCAACTATGCTAGCACACCCACTCCCGGGCGCGACTGTTGCCCTCACTACGGATGCCTCTGACTACGCCATCGGAGCGGTTCAAGAGCAGTGGGTCGACGGGGGTTGGCAGCCATTAGCCTTTTTCAGCCGCCAACTGCGCAAGAACGAGCGAAAGTATAGCACTTTTGACAGAGTTGCTAGCCCTGTTTTTGGCCATCCGGCATTTCCGTTTCCTACTAGAAGGCCGTCCGTTCACTGCATTCATGGACCACAAGCCGCTCACCTTTGCCATGGCCAAAACGGCAGAACCTTGGTCAGCTCGGCAGCAGCGCCACCTCACGTTTATCGTTTATATCTGAATTCACAACAGATTTGCGGCACGTGTCAGGCAAGGATAATCTCGTGGCAGATTGCCTTTCCTGGGTTCCAGTCCAGGCAATCCACCTGGGCATCGATTTAGTCGGACTGGCAGAGGATCAACTGGCAGACCCAGAGGTACAAGCGTTTAGGACCACGCCTTCCAGTTGGCAGGTTGCAGACGTGCTGTTTCAAGCGGCAGGAACCACGCTCTTGTGCGACACATCCATGGGAGTGCCCCGGCCCATTGTGCCGGTCGAATGGCGCAAGAAAGTATTCCAGGCAATCCACGGGTTACCTCACCCGGGGATGCGGGCTTCTCAACGGCTACTGTCCCGCAAATTCATTTGGAAAGGCATGTATTTGGACGTCTGGGACTGGACAAACAATTGCGTCGATTGTCAAAAATCCAAAGTCCACCGTCACGTCAAAGCTCCGGTGGCCAACTTCCCGGTGCCTGAGCGCCGTTTCGACCACGTTCACGTGGATTTAGTAGGTCCCCTTCCCGGGTCACGTGGATTCACACACCTCCTGACGGTGGTAGACCGGACCACCAGGTGGCCAGAGGCGATTCCCTTGGCCACTACCACCGCAGCAGACGTTGCCAGGGCATTTCTTTCGGCGTGGGTGGCTCGGTTCGGGGTGCCATCGGACATCGCCTCGGACCGCGGTCCGCAATTCACATCAGAGCTGTGGAACGCAGTGGCACAAGGCCTGGGTACCAAGCTGCACCGTACCACCACGTACCATCCGCAGGCGAATGGCCTGTGCGAAAGGTTCCATCGGTCTCTCAAAGTGTCCCTCCGTGCCCGCTTGAGGGGACCCAACTGGGTGGACAGGCTCCCATGGGTGATGCTAGGCCTCCGGACAGCACCAGAGGAGGTTCTTCAGTCTTCATCGGCTGAGCTGGTTTATGGCCAGACACTCGGAGTACCAGGTGACTTTCTCCCTCCACACACCGAACCATGGTCTGCAGCTCAACAGCTCCTACTTCATCAGGAGGCGGCTAGGAATTTCCTGCCCATCCCAACCTCGCACCATGACCTGCAGAGGCCTCACGTCCCGACAGAGCTCATGAGTTCGGACTATGTCTTTATTCGACAAGACGGTCACAGAGACCCATTCAAGCCACCGTATACCGGACCTTTTCGTGTCATCTCATCAGGGGAAAAGTTTTTCAGTCGAAGTCGGTGGAAAGTCTGATACCGTCTCTATCGACCGGCTCAAACCAGCCCACCTGGATCGGAGTGAGCCTGTCGTGGTTGCCCAACCGCCTCGCCGCGGCCAACCGCCATTAGCCGCCAGACCAGCCGTGCACCAGCCCACCGTCGAACAGCCCGATTCGGCCTCTGACGCGCCTGCACCTCTGACTACCGTTTCTGCCTCGCCCGAGACGCCGCTTCTGCCGCAATCCGGCACTGGCTCTTCTACTAATGCCCCGTTTCCGCTGCCTGAATTTCGTCGCCGTTCGGCCAGGATCATTAAGCCTCCTACTCGGTTGACAATGTCCGTTAAAGTGGATTCTGGGGGGGCGCCTGTGGCGGAGCCACCAAGGGTCTCAGAACAATTGGTAATAATCCCTTTAACTACAGTGTAGTGCAACCGCGGACTGCACCTTTAAACTGCCTGTTAACTGTACTGTATTGTGTTTTCCTGCACTCCATGTGATGACGTCATGACGCCGATCACATGACCACCAGTGGCGCGAAGAACGCGATGACGTCAGCTTCCAGAATCTTCCAGTAGTCGTCGAGTGCCCAGCAAGCTGAATAGACCTGTGTACCGTTTCTCCTGTAGTTCCCTGTTAACTTCGTTGTTCATTAAAACCTGTTGATTTGATTCATCGAGTTGAATACCTTATTCAGATACGAACCTCCGTTCCTACAGTATCATTTTATATTATCGTCTAACAATAAATGCTCCCTTCTTCATTGCATCCAACCTATATTACACTGTTTTATATGTAGTCACTCATTCTTGCTGTGATAAATTCAGTTACTGGGAGGCGGGGGTGGGGGGTATTATGTCCATGTATAATTGAGACACGGACTGCAGGAGTTGATTATAACAAGTCTTTACTGAATGGAGACAACCTGGAAACTGAAACTACAGAAGCCTGCTAGGGCCTTTTATACAGGGGTGGTCACTGCCGGTACTGCAGTCTGAGACCAGTTATTCCCTTAAAGGTACATACACAACAATTCCTCCCCTTTTAGATAAACAGTACATAACATTCATTTAACAACTAAATAATAACTAATTACAATTACAATTACGGTTGCTAGATACATTGGTTGAAGTTAAGCAATTATAAGTTCAGTCTTTGAGGAGGCTTCCTGATTCTGTCTGGATAACGCCTCTTTGGGATATCAGGTTCTTCTGGCAAGGTTGAGTCGGGATCAATGTCGTTGTTTGGTTTGTCTGCTTCCAATATCACCGATTCTGCGGTAGATGCAATTGGTACTTCGGTTTCAGCGCCAGGTGTATCAGATCGTGGTGTGGAGTTGACGTTTTCCAGTGACTCTAGAATCTGGTCAGCATGGCGTCTTACAATGCTCTTTCCAACGTCCACGGTATACATTAGAGGTCCTTGCCATGTACAGATCGTTCCTAGCTGCCATTTCTCTGTGCGGTAGTCCTGGGCCAAAACTGGTTGACCTATCTTAAAACTCCTGGTCGGCCTTTCATTCATATTCTGAAACTGCCTGTTCTCCACATCTCTTCTGACGTTTGGCTTAACCAAATCCAAGCGGCATCGTAGTCTTCGATTGAAGAACATCATGGCTGGAGTTTGGTTGGTAACCGCATGTGTCGCATTCCGGTAGGCAAGCAAGAAGTTATCCACCTTGTGTTGAAGGGGTATATCTTCATTACACATTGCCTTGATAGCCTTCTTGAATGTTTGAACAAACCTCTCAGCCAATCCTTTGGTGGCTGGATGATATGGGGCGGATGTGTAATGCTTAACACCATTGTTCTTTAAGAACCTCCGGAACTCTTCAGACACAAACTGTGGTCCATTCTCAGGGCAAATCTGTTCAGGCAGCCCATTCCTGGCGAATATGGTTCGTAAGACTGTGATAGTTTTTTCTGTGGTGGTTGAGGACATTTTTATTACCTCTGGCCACTTTGAATGTGCATCCACCGCAATTAAAAACATCGAGTCCATAAAGGGACCAGCAAAATCAATGTGCACCCTTTGCCATGGAGATGAGGGCCACTCCCATGGATGTAGAGGGGCTTGTGGTGGGGCGTTTTGGACCTTCTGGCATCCTGTACAGCTCTTGGTCATCTCTTCAATTTCTCTATCGATTCCTGGCCACCACACAAACGCTCTGGCTAAGTTCTTCATTTTTACCCCTCCCAGATGACCCTCATGAAGCTCATTGAGCACTCTATCCTTCAATTTGGGTGGAATTACTACTCTGGATCCACACATCAAGGTTCCTCTGCACACTGACAGCTGTTCTCTTCTCGGCGAGAATGCTGGCAGCAGTGGTTCGCCATGTGCTGGCCATCCCTTCACCGTTAAATCACAGACCCAGGAGAGTGTCGGGTCATTTCGTGTTTCCTTTTCTATGTTTGCATTCGTCACAGGGAGACATTCGACTATAGTCGAGTGGAATAACTCCACTGGATCCACTGTCAGTTCTTCTTCCACCGTCGGCAACGGTAGGCATGACAATCCATCAGCATTCCCATGCTGTTTAGTTCCTTTGTACTCGATGTCATATTGGTGTGCCCCTAGGAAAAGGGACCACCTCTGTAGCCGTTGTGCCGTCATTATCGGTACGCCCTTCTGAGGGTTGAAAATGGAGACGAGAGGTTGATGATCAGTTAGTAGAGTAAATTTCTGACCGTGCAGGTAGTGATTGAACTTCTTCACCCCCCACACCAGGCTGAGGGCCTCTCTGTCAATCTGGGCGTAGTTACGCTCGGCTGAAGTTAACGAGTGTGACGCAAAAGCTATCGTCCTCTCTGAACCATCAAGGAATTTATGTGACAGTACCGCCCCAATGCCGTAGGGAGACGCATCACACGCCAGTCTTATCGGTAGTGATGGGTTGTAGTGAGCCAATACTTCTCTTGAAGTGATTAGGTCCTTACTCTTCTGAAAGGCCCGCTTGCATTCATCGCTCCATTTCCATGCTACTCCCGTTCATAGTAGGGCGTTCAGTGGATGCAGAATTGTGGACAAATTCGGCAAAAACTTATGGTAGTAATTCACCAATCCGAGGAATGACCTCAGTTGCGACACATTTTCAGGTGCTGAAGCCTTAACTACCGCTTCAATTTTGTCAGGGGACTTATGCAACCCCTCATCAATCACGTGGCCACAATACGATATCTGTTTCTTAAAAAACTCGCACTTGGGGCGATTGGCTCGTAGCCCATGTTCACGTAGTCTAGTGAGCACCTGCTCTAGGTTGGCAAGGTGTTCACTGTCATCTTTACCTGTCACTAGGATGTCGTCCAAGTAACGCTGAGTCCCCGGAATCCCTTGCAAGACTTGTTCCATTGCTCTTTGCCATATCGCCGGAGCTGATGCTACTCCGAATACCAGTCGATTATACTGGTAAAGACCTTTGTGAGTGTTTATCGTGAGATACTTCCTAGAGGATTCTTCAACCTCCATCTGCAAATATGCTTGCGCTAGGTCAATTTTTGTAAAACGCTTCCCTCCAGATAGTGAGGCGAAGATATCTTCTATCCTTGGAGGAGGATATTGTACTGTGTGAAGGACTGGGTTCACCATCACCTTGAAGTCCCCACAGATGCGAACATTCCTTGGCTCCTCAGACTTATTGTTTAATGTTTTCTTCATGACAGGAACGATGGGTGTCACCCACTCGCTCCAGTCTACCTTAGATAACACGCCTGCATTCTCCAGATTCTCCAGCTCTGCCTCGACGGCTGGGCGAATTGCATATGGTACCGGTCTTGCTTTGAAAAACTTGGGAATTGCATTCTCCTCTATTTTTATTGAGGCGGTTACGCCTTTAAGAGTGCCCAGTTCTTGTTGAAATACCTCTTTGGCGTCAGCTAAGATTGTTGACAATCGTCCAGGAGTGACGTCGTCATCCTTTTCACCAGCCACCGTCAGTGCCTGAATGGAGTGCCAGTCTAAACTTATCTTTCTGATCCATTCACGTCCCAATAACGGTGGTCCACCATCTTGCAGAATGTAGAGATACAATTTCCATATTTTCTTGCCGTTGTATTCGACAGGCACCCTTATTTTCCCTCTGGGGTATACTTTTTGCCCCGTATACGTCCTCAAGACAATGGATGTCTCTCTCAAGGGTATGTGTGAGAATAGCCGCTCGTAGTCTCGTCGATTCATGACGGTTAGAGCTGATCCTGTATCCAATTCCATTTTGACTTGGGACCCTGCTATCGTGAGGGTGACCCAAATGGTTCGGAGATCCTCTTTTGTGATTACGTTGTGAAGTTTGAGACAGCTTAGTCTCTTGTTCCCGGATTCACTATCGCTCATCTGGTCTTCGGAACTACTGTCCGTCATCTTTTGTACTTTCCTGTACGGTTCCTTTGTAACCTTTTTGTTGTCATTGGTCTTCTTCCCAGACCTGCAAACTCGTGCAATGTGTCCCATCTTTCCGCATTGCCTGCATATTTTGTCCTTGGACCAGCAGTCCTTCTGGTCATGGTTTGTTCTGCCGCAGCGATAACATTTTGCAAATCCCCATGTCATTTCGTGGGTGCCGTATTCCTGTGGCTTTTGTTGTATTTCCGCAGCTCCCCTTGCTGCTGCTTCGTACGATACTGCCACGCTGAAAGCCTTATCTAGCGTCAGCTCTTTGTCGGAGAGTAACCTCTTCTGGGTTCCTTCACTCAGGAGTCCACAGACAAATTTGCCCCGTAAAGTATCTGCCAGTCCTGCTCCGAACTGGCAGTACTTTGATAGCTTGCGTAGTTCCGTAAGGTAATCAGCATTGCTCTCATTTTTATGCTGATTTCTCCTGTGGAATTTAAATCTTTCTGCTATCAGCAGCGGTGTAGGATTTAGGTGTTCCTGTAGGATAGCAACAATTTCGTTAAAACTCTTCGCCTTCGGTTTGGCTGGAGTAATCAGGTCCCACAATAGGCCGTACGTTCTTGCGCCCATTAAATTTAGCAATACCGATGCCTTTTTCTCATCGGCTATTTCGTTTGCCTCGCAATATACCTCGACTCTTTCCACATACGTGGTCCAGTCTTCTATTGCATTATCGAAGGCAGTGATATCGCCAGTCTTTGGCATCTTGAAAATCTAAGATGGCGCCCCCCGCGCTTTTCCTTCTTCCCCGCCGAGTTAAGATGGCGCCTCCCGCGCTTTCCCGCCGCTGCCGCTGCTGCCAACGCTGTTGCTGGTGATTATATTTATTTTACTATCCTGTAATGGCGACGCCCTGTGGTCTTCGCGCCTCCCCGATCGCTGCTGCCAACGCCGCTCTCCGCGGTATTTTTATTTTTCTATCGCGCTTCAATATTTGCTCCGTTAATTGAAGAACCATTCCCGTCGTGGAGCGGACCCTCTGGGACACTTCCCTCCCTCTTCTTAGGTCCGAACGCTGCCCGGCTTCGAAGCACCGGCCGCGCCCTGTGTGCTCCACCCTCTCTCTCTCTCTTTGCTTCCCGACTCGCTGCCCGGCCCCGTTGCAGAGCCACCCGATCGAGCTCTAGCCCGCCGCAGCCCAGGAAGGATCAGTGCACTACCTGCCACCAGCCCGGTTAGCTGGGAAACCACAGACTGGAGAACCACGCCTGGCTGTCGACAGTCTCTCCTGCAATCTTTCAATTCGATGATTTGGAGGGCGGTTGCCCACGGTCGACACCCGTTTCTCGAGTTTCTTTGGATTATTTTTTTTTTCTTTCTTCTGGCTCCGACCTTCAATAACGTCGTCTGAGGTGCTGCCGAGTTGCAAGTAAGTTCGTTTCTTACTCGTCGCCAGTATTATGTCATTATGTCCGTGTATAATTGAGACACGGACTGCAGGAGTTGATTATAACAAGTCTTTACTGAATGGAGACAACCTGGAAACTGAAACTACAGAAGCCTGCTAGGGCCTTTTATACAGGGGTGGTCACTGCCGGTACTGCAGTCTGAGACCAGTTATTCCCTTAAAGGTACATACACAACAGGGGGGCACTTTCAACTTGGTTCTCCCTCCAAAAACTGAGTGCTAAGGCACTGAAAGTTGAGTTTCTATCTCGCATGCCCATTTCATGCATAGAATTTGGCCGGTCACTTTGAATCGGGATGTCCAGCGTTCCTAATTAAACATGCTAACAAGGATCCAGCCCTTTTCTTCAGCTCCGACATCTTATATACCAATTCTAACTCATTCACATAAATCATGGACATGCATAGCTTGGTGGGCACCATTTCTAATAATATTTAAAGGGGTTGCTCAAGTTGCTCAAGTATATCACTGGTTAGCTTATTTGGACTACTGCTTTTGAGGAGTATTGTTTGTGAAAGCAATTTAATGATTCAGCAGAGGATTTCTGGCAAAATTTTGTTGTTTTCAATGGGTATAGTGCTTGCAATGCCATTATGGTTAGAAGGAGGAGGAGCAGGCAAGAAAGAGTCTAGGGAATTGCAGCTGTAGAGGGTAGCTCACAGGAGGCCTTACCCAAGACGAGAAATGGGCAGCCAGCAGTTGAAAGCCTCCCCCAATATCTTTCAGTTAAAATGAGTGTATCAAGGATCAACTGATGTGCTGTCTCCATACTTCACCCTGGTGCGCTCTGCAATGTGCATTAGTTTATCATTCTGAATGAACCCACTGGAAATGGATACAAGTGCAGCGTTTATATGGAGGATATGTTGCAACTGGCACAAATCAAGACATCCTTGGCAAATATGTATTCACAGCAGACTCAAAATGATAAAAGTACCACATACAATTGGACATTCTAGAAACTACTGCAGTTGCACACAGTGGGTGAACAGCTAACATGATCAAGCCTACCATGTTCATCTACAACAGCTATCACAATTAGCTACTCATGAACAAGGAATGAAAGACTGGTGCAGGAATAAACACAATATCAAGGAAATAAGTGTGAAATAATCATGTTTTACTTAATCTAATTACAAGAAGACATTAATAAACTTGCAGAATGGCTGTATAATTGGCAAATGAATTTCAACACATAAGTGTGAGGTATTCATTTTGGTAAGAAAAATAAGGAGGTCACATATTACTTGGAAAATAAGAATCTAAATGGACTAGAGGAGCAAAGGGATCTGGAAGTACAAATACACAAATCACTAAAAGTACTGACGCAGGTTAATAATAGCTATGTGGAAAGATTGGATAGGCTGGGGTTGTTTTCTTTGGAACAGAGGAGGCTGAGGGGAGACTTAATTGGAGGTGTATAAAATTATGAGGGGCACAGAGAGTGGATAGGAAGGACCTAATTCCCTAATTAGCAGCGAGGTCAATAACTTGGGAGCATGGAGTTAAAATAATTGGTAGAAGGATTAGTAAAATCAAGGAAAACCCAAAGATATTTTATAAATACAAAAAGAACAAGGGGATAACTAAAGAAAGATTAGGGCCTATTAGAGAACAAAAAGGCAACCTGTGTGTTGAGGTGGAAGGCGTGGATATGGTTCTTAATGTTTACTTTGCGTCTGTCTTCACAAAAGAGAGGGGCGATGCAGATATTGTAGTTAAGGAGGAGGAGTGTGAAATATTAGGTGAGATAAACAAAGTGAGAGAGGAAGTGTTAAACGGTTTAGCATCTTTGAAAGTAGGTAAATCACCAGGCCCAAATGAAATGTGTCCCAGGCTGTTACGAGAACCAAGGGAAGAAATAGCGTAGGCTCTAACCATCATTTTCCAAACCTCTCTGGCTATAGGTGTGGTGCTGGAGGACTGCTAATGTTGCACCGGTCTTTACAAAGGGAGAAAGGGAGAGACCGAGTAATTACAGGCCAGTCAGCCTAACCTCAGTGGTGGGAAAATTATTGGAAAAAATTCTGAGGGACAGTATTAATCGTCATTTAGAAAGGCGGCATGGATTTGTTAAGGGAAGCTCGTGTCTGAGTAACTTGATCGAATTTTGAGAGTCGGTAACAAGGAGGGTCAATGAGGGTAGCACGTTTGATGCAATCTACATGGATTTTAACAAGGCTTTTGACAAAGTCCCACATGGCAGTCTGGTTAGAAAAGTAAAAGCCCATGGGGTCCAAGGGAAAGTGGCAAGTTGGGTCCAAAATTGGCTCAGTGGCAAGTAAAGGGTAATGGTCGAAGGGTGTTTTTGTGACCGGAAGGATGTTTCCAGTGGGGTTCCATGGGGCTCAGTACTAGGTCCCTTGCTTTTTGTGGTGCATATCAATGATTTAGACTTCAATGTAAGGGGGCATGATTAAGAAGTTTGCAGATGATACAAAAATTGGCTGTGTGGTTGATGGTGAGGAAGAAAGCTGTAGACTGCAAGAAGATATCAATGGACTGGTCGGGTGGGCAGAAAAATGGCAAATGGAATTCAGTCTGGAGAAGTGTGAGGTAATGCATTTGGGGAGGGCTAACAAGGCAACGGACACAATAAATGGTAGGATACTGAGAAATGTAGAGGAGCAGAGGGACCTTGGAGTGCATGTCCACAGATCTCTGATGGTAGCAGGGCAGATAGATAAAAGTGGTTAAGGCGGCATATGGGATACTTTCCTTTATTAGCCAAGGTATAGAATACAAGAGCAGGGGGGTTATACTTGAACTGTATAAAACACTAGTTAGGTCACAGCTAGAGTACTGCTTACTGTTCTGGTCACCACATTACAGGAAAGATGTGATTGCACTAGAGAGAGTACAGAGGAGATTTACGAGGATGTTGCCAGGACTGGAGAATTTTAGCTATGAGGACAGATTGGATAGGCTGGGGTTGTTTTCTTTGGAACAGAGGAGGCTGAGGGGAGACGTTGTTGAGGTGTATAAAATTATGAGGGGCCTAGATAGAGTGGATAGGAAGGACCTATTTCCCTTAGCAGAGAGGTCAATAACAAGGGGGCATAGATATAAAGTAATTGGTAGACAGATTAGAGGGGAGTTGAGGAGAACTTTTTTTTCACCCAGAGAGTGGTGGGGGTCTGGAACTCACTGCCTGAAAGGGTGGCAGAGGCAGAAACCCTCACCACATTTAAAAAGTACTTGGATATGCACTTGGAAGTGCCTTAAACTACAGGGCTACAGACGAAGAGCTGGAAAGTGGGATTAGGCTGGGTAGCTCTTTTTCGGCCGGCACAGACACAATGCACCAAATGGTCTCCTTCTATGCTGTAAATTTCTATGATTCTATGATAAGTTCATAAAAGCAAACCAAGCACTGGGGTTTATTTCTAGAGGGATAAACTGAAAAATAGAGAAGTTATGCTAGACTTGTATTGAACCTTGGTTAGACCACACTTGGAGTACTGTGTACAGTTCTGGTTGCCATATTATAAAAAGGATATAGAGGCACTGGAGAGGGTGCACAAAAGATTTACAAAGATGATACCAGAAATGCAAGGTTATACCTATCAGGAAAGAATGAACAGGCTGGGTTTCTTTTCTCTTGAAAGAGAAGGCTGATGGGTGACCTAATAGAGATCTTTAAAATTATGAAAGGTTTTTGATAGAGAGAGAGAGACTTTCCACTTATGGGGAAGAGCAAAACTAGAGGCCATCAATCTATCTATCTATATATATAAATCGGTACTTCTGTCTGTCTGTCATTCTGTCATTCTGTCTGTCATCGCCTGTGCATCTGTCGGGCTATGCGCTCGAAAGTTACAGGGCGTACCTACGCGCGCGTTACCTCCAAAGAAAGCTTACGCTTCTGAGACGGTTTTAAGCGTATTTACGTTTCGGCCGGGCTAAAATCGCGCCCGCGGTATCCCAAAAACCTTCAACGTTCCGTTCATTAGCATCTCATTATCCGCTCATTAGCGACAGAGTGACCTCGAGCTCGACCAATCGTACGCCGGGTTGCTGGCGTGTGCCGCCGGGCCAATTGGTGCGTGTGTGGCCGGGCCTTATCGTTCTGAACCGAGGTGAGTCACCGCCATCTTGATTCCAAACTTTTCCTTTCTTTTTCCCGCTTTCTGCGTCTTTAAAAAAAACTTTGCTTTTAAAACACATATTGTTTTAAAAAAAAATGATTTAGAAACGAATTAACTTATCTAATCTCATTAATTTTCCTACCTTTCCCCGTTTTTCCAGGTAGGCCTCGAAGCCTCGGCTTCTCCTTCGCACCCACGCCCGAGCTAGGCACCTCCCGGCCCCACTCGAAGGCTGGAGGGCCGAGCCTCAGCCCAGCGCCGCTAGGGTGCGCGCGCAGCAGGAGCTGAGACGCGGCGTCTCTCTCTGGCTCGGCCGGGGCTTGCTGAGCGTCAAGCGTCACCCTGGCAACCGGCCCCCCGGCCGTCTCACACAGCCGCAATCGGCGGTCTTCACCTCGGGGGGGGGCGCGACCCTCGGGGGGGGGGGGGCGCGACCCTCGGGGGGGGGGCCGCGACCCTCGGAGGGGGCGTGACCCTCGGGGGGGGGCGCGACCCTCGGGGGGGTGCCGCGACCCTCGGGGGGGTGCCGCGACCCTCGGGGGGGGGCCGCCAAGCGTCACCCTGGCAACCGGCCCCCCGGCCGTCACGCACAGCCGCAATCGGCGGTCTTCACCTCGGGGGGCCCGCGGCCCTCGGGGGGGGGGGGCGCGACCCATGGGGGGGCCTCGACCCTCGGGGGGGGCCGCGACCCTCGGGGGGGGCCCCTCCCTCCCCCCCGCCCTCCCTCCCCCCTCCCCCCCTGCCCTCCCTCCCCCTCCCCCCTGCCCTCCCCACGCCCCCCCGCCCCCCCTTTCCCTTCCCCCCTCCCCCCGCCCTTCCCCCCCGCCCTCCCTCCCTCCCCCACCCCTCGCCCCCCTCCCCTCCCTTCCCCCCCGCCCCCCCTGCCCCCCCCACCCTCCCTTCCCCCCCCGCCCTCTCTCTCTTCCCCCCCAGTCGCTCTCTCTCTCTCTCTTCCAACAACAACATGCCCTCGAAAAAGCCTCGGCACCGCCGGGCACTTCAGCTAGTCTATCTATATATATAAAGCAGTTGGTTTGTCTGTCTGTCTGTCTGTCCGCTATACACTCAAAGGTTATAGAGCATACCTACACATATGTTCTATCAAAAGAAAGCTGATGATCAGGGGAGTGTCATAGGCATATGTACTTTTTGGTCAGACAAAAATTGTTTGGACAGTATGCAAAAAACTTTCAAAAATCCGCTCATTAGCTGTTGACCAATCCTACCGCTCATTAGCGTCGAGTGACATGATGGTTGACCAATCCTACAGTTCAGTGACCTGATGGTTGACCAATCGGTGCGTCACGGGCGGGACCTAATCCTGCAGCCTCCCGAAACGTTGCTGCTATTTTTCCCCTGCTTTTCCTCAACAGCGAGCAGGGCAGCTGCATCGGCCCGCCGGAGCGGGAGGTGAGTTGGGGTCACTCGGGCCAGGCCTCACAACCGCTCGGCCCGACACACAGTGCGGGGGAGCGGCAGCGGGCGGCCGTGAACCGCGCCGCCCTGTAAACTGCCCTGGCAACGCCGGGCCCCCCAAGCTAGTATAAGATAATCACCAAGAAATCAAATTGGGAATTCAGAAGAAACTTCTTTACCCAGGGAGTGGTGAGAATGTGGAACTTGCTACCACAGGGGAATTTTTTTTCACCCAGGGTAGTAAGGGTCTGGAACTCACTGCCTGAAATGGTGGTAGAGGCAGAAACTCTCACCACAATCAAAAAGAATTTGGATGTGCATTTGGAGTGCTGTAACCTACAAGGCTACGGACCAAGAGCTGGCAAGTGGGATAGCTCTTTGTCGACTGGCGCGGACACGATGGGCCGAATGGCCTCCTTTCATGCTGTAAATTTCTATGAGTCTATGATTCACAGGGAGTGGTTGAGGCATAACATAGATCCATTTAACGGGAGGCTAGATAGGCATATGAGGGAGAAGGGAATAGAGGGTCATGCTGATAGAACTAGGTGAGGAAGGGTGGGAGGAGGCTCGAGTGGAGTATAAACGCCGGCATGGACTGGTTGAGCCGAATGGCCTGTTTCTGTGCTGTATATTCTATGTAATTATCTGTAATTCTAAGTTAAAAATCCACTTGTAACGTATATAACTAAAATTATCTTCATTACCACCTCAAGTAGGAATTATAAAAAATAACTTTAAAAATTGTTTACTTTGCAGTCTCATTTTTTTATTCATGCAACGATGTGTGACACATGAAATGGTAAAAAACATAAATTACCTTATAAATGTATATATTTTACAATGCTTTTTCTACTATAATGTTACTTTGTTCTAATTGTACGGGCTTTTGAATTCTGGGAGGGTCCAGCACTTAATTTTTTTTTAGTTTTGTTGTAGATCACAGCCCACCTCAGCCATAGGAGAATTGAGTTCTGGCCCAACTTCAATTGATTCCAGGTCTAAATGCAATATCCCCAGATGAAATTAGAAAAAAGACTGCTGATTTCATACCAGTGGACTGAGCAGACTGATAAGAGTCAATTTGCTTCAGCCAACTGTGTCCAAACCATTTTCATATCAATCATAGTGAACATGTCAGTATACATCGAATTGATCATGGCTGATATATAACTTTAAAGGATGTTCGTAATCTGAGAAATGTTGGTAAATGAAGTAAAACAGGAACCTAAAAATTTACAAATCACCTATTCAAAAGAACATACATATTTCTAGTTGTGAAATGTTGTTGTTTCACTACAAGTTTACAAAATGCTGTAAAACATATTTCACCAGCCAATAATTTAAACTATTTTAAACGTCACAATCTTATTATGTCCTTCAGAGGTTATGTCTCTTCTTTTATCTGGTAAAGACCTTCTGCATAGAATAATGGATATCTAGGAATGATTACATTTCTGATAATAGAATGATACAGCACTGAAGGAGGCCATTCGGCCAATCATGCCTGTGCCGGCTCTTTGAAAGAGCTTTCCAATTAGTCTCACTCCCCTGTTCTTTCTCCACAGGCCTGCAAATTTTTCTCCTTCCAAGTATTTATCCAATTACCTTTTGAAAGTTATTATTGAATCAGCTTCCACCACCCTTTTAGGCAGTGCATTCCAGATCATAACAACTCGCTGCGTAAAAGATGTTTCCTCATGTCGCCTCTGGTTCTTTTGCCAATTACCTTAAATCTGTGTACTCTGGTTACTGATCTTTCTGCCACTGGAAAAAGTTTTTCCTTATTTACTCCATCAAAACTATTCATGATTTTGAACACCTCTATCAAATCTCCCCCTAACCTTCTCTGCTCCAAGGAGAAAAACCCCAGCTTCTCTAGTCTCTCCATGTAACTGAAGTCTTTCATTCCTGGTACAAGTCTAGTAAATCTCCTCTGCACCCTCTCGAAGGCCTTGGCATCCTTCCTAAAGTGTGGCCTAGAATTGGCCACAATATTCTAGCTGGGGCCTAACTAGTGTTTTATATTTAGTATAACTTCTTGCTTTTGTACTCTCTGCCTCTATTTATAAAGCCAAGGATCCCTTATACCTTTTTAACAGCCTTCTCAACTTGTCCTGCCTCCTTCAAATACTTATGCATGTATAACCCCAGGTTTCTCTGTTCCCCCTTTAAAATTGTACCATTTAGTTTATATTGCCTCTCTTCAGTCTTCCTACCAAAATGAATCTTCTTCACACTTCTCTGCATTAAATTTCATCTGCCATGTGTTTGCCCATTTCACCAGTCTATCTACATCCTCCTGAAGTCTGTTACTCTCCTCCTCACTGTTTATTACATTTTTGAATTTCATGCCATCTGCAAACTTTGAAATTATGCCCTGTATACCCAAATCTAGATCATTAATATATATTGAAAAGAGCAGTGCTCCCGACACCGACCTCTGGGGGACACCACTGCACACTTCCCTCCACTCAAAAAAAAAACCAACTGTTCACCACTACAGCACGGTGGCATAGTGGTTAGCACTGCAATTAATGGTTTGTAATTGTCATTCAAATCTAAATAATTAGATTATTCTTGAAATCACTACGGCATATTCTATTGCTTATAATAAATGTTGTCACACTGTACCAACAGCATCTACTAGTGTGGAGATGTGCTGTCGATGTGCTTCATACTTTTGATACTCACATTAGGATGTTAAAGTAGTTTCTGCAAGTTTATTTAAAAATAACTTTGCACAGATTAGTGGAAAACTAATGGAACATTTACCAATGCTCTACAGGAGCTATAAACTGTGACACTTACCTATCTCAGCAGATAAACGATGCAATGGTCTTGCTGGTTTGAGGGATTTGCGAATTACTTGCACCTTCCTGGTGGTATCCATGATTATTGGAGAGATCCTGTTTGTAAAACTTGCAGTTTTTAAACTATGCATTAAAACCATTTGGTTAATCTAATGAATGCAAGACTCAAACCATAACAGCTTATAACACAGCATAGTGTAATTTCTGTAAATTACACTAAACCACATACATTATCTGAATCAATGAATTTTAGCATTAAAGTGCTTTGGGACATCTCCAGGAGGTGTATATAAATACATGTTCCTGCTTATCAAAATACTGGACATTCTAAATTTATTTTAAATTCTTGATAAGAAATTGTTCATGTTGTTTGGAATATTTTATTTTTAGGACTATTAAGCACAATTTTCTCTGTGCAAATTGATTTACCAATTGTGTCAGTGAAAAATCTCATTCTATATTCTGCTGACCACTTTCTTCAAACATTGTTGAACATCCTGGAACATTGCATTTTAATTTTAAAAAGTCATTAAAATAATTTCTCTTAAAATATGTACTACATTCAGGCCTAGACTCCAGACTTTAACAAGTAGTTCAGAACTCAGTGTTTCTAAAATTGTTTAGTGTCTGCCGCGATAGAGCGAGCTTCTCCTTAGCTCATCTGCACCAGTGATAACCCAAGGTAAAAAATAAAATTAAGGTAACCAGAGAGCTGTAGACACAAGTTATATTTATGATTATTATGTACTGAGTTTCAAATCTCAGCCATGCATTCACTTCCTCACAGAGAAGGAAAACTGAAGGAATTTGTTACCCAAAAACTGGTCTGACACTTCCTAATGGATGATTTCAGACTAGCATTTTCTCATTAAAACACCAGAAGACCAAAATGGAGGGAAGGTAAAATATTTTTGTACTCATCATCTAAAAATATAAATAAGTTGCATGTTGCCAGAAGTATTACACCACTGTCCTCATAATAAAACCAGTGTAATTTTTCATAGATTTTACAAAGTCAATATTCCAAATTATTATGAAACACTTGACAGAAAATTCAGGGGTTCAGCAAATGTTTAATAGTCCTAATTTCTTAGTAGACCCAAATAAACTTCCCAATGTACTTTTTTTTTGCAATATGCTTCAGTGTGTTTTCTCTTAATCAAAGTAGGAGATTTCAGTGATAAAGTATGGAGCACTATTCCAGTTGTCAGCATCAAGCATTTGTGCGTCAGCTCCTATTAGGAACAGGAATTGCCAGATGAAAAAAGACCAAGGTCCATTTAGTTCACCCTCTACTATCCTGGTAGTCACATGATATAATAATGGAGTTATTGACTAATCATGGCAATCAATCTATATAAGTTAGTCTACAACAGAACTAGACATGAGGCAAAGAAAACCCACCAGTGGTGAAAAGCTTTGGGAACCATGGGTCCAAAGTCATCTATTCCTACCTAGTATACTACATTTAGCATATGTCCTGTCTCAAATTACATATATGCTGTATTCCAAAATATAAATTTACAAAAAGAAATCGAATTTGCATTTGGATTAATCAACATTATCTGTATCCACTGTCTCTTTAGGGAGCCTATACCATAGATTTACCACTCGTTCAGTGAAGTAATGTTTCCACAGATTAATTTTGAATTTACCCCTTCAAGTGTAGGCCGTGTTGTCTGGTTCTACTGTTCCAGACAAGGTGAAATGACGTCATGTTCTACATCATCTAGTCCCTTTAAAATCCCCAAAACAGCAATCATCTCACCTCTCAATTTTCTCTTTTCCAGTGACAACATGCACAATATACTTAATTGCTCCTCAATCCATCCTTCCATCCCCTCAATCTTTCTGGTTGCTCTCTTCTGTATCTTTTCAATAGCTGCAATATCCTCTTTGTACTATGGTAACCAGAACTGTACATAGTATCCTAAGTCCAGTTGCACCAATGATTTATAAAGTGGCATGATTACCTCGCTATTTTGGCCCAATATTGACCTTTTAATTATCCCAACATCTGGTTTGCTTTACTCACTGTTGCAATAGCTTCAATCTATTGTCAATCAGGACCCACAGAGCTCAGCCATGGCTCAGTGGTAGCAGTCTTGTCTGAGACTTGAGCACAAAATCTAGGCTGACACTCCAGTGCAGTACGGAGGGAATGATGTGCTGCTGGAAGTGGCGTCTTTTGAGTAAGACATTAAACCGAAGCCCCGTCTGCCCCCTCAGTGGAAGTAAAAGATCCCATGGCACTATTTTGAAGAAGAACAGGGAGTCCTGGCCAATATTTATCCTAACATCACTAAATCAGATTATCTGTTCATTATCACATTGCTGTTTGTGGGATCTCACGGTGCACAAATTGCCTGCCATATTTCTTATATTACAATGGTGACTAGACTTCAAAAGTGCTTCATTGGCTGTTAAGTGCTTTGGGACATCCTGAGGTCGTGAAGAGCACTAAATAAATGCAAGTTATTTTTTTCTTTAATTTTCCAGACACATTATTTTCTTTCCATTTTAGTAATGGTCTCTTCCTGTATTTTTGGTCCCCGTGTAAAGCACTTTGCGTTTCTCTATATTGATATCACCTGCCATCTGTTTTCCCAATTCTCAGGCATATTCAAATCCTCCTGTAGCTAATTCTGTCCAACTTTGGAGTCTACTATCTTCATTGGCTTTGGATCATTTGCAAATTTAGCCACTGTGTTTGAGATTCCAAGCTACAGATCATTTATTAAACAAAAAAGATCCAAAATAGAACCCTGTAGGACCCCACTGGTAACAATCTCCCAGACTGATGGCAATCCCTGTACCACCACCCTCTGGGTTCTATCAATCAACCAATTACGTATCCATTGTCATTGTAAAATAATTCCACATTTTCCAGCTTTCTTTATTTTCATTACCAGCCTCCCCAGAAGAACTGTATCAAAGGCCTTGCTGCAAACAATCTACATGTACACCACATCCATAACCTTACCCGATCAAACTCCTTTGTCACACCCTCAAAGAAAACTAGTAAATTAGATTGGCAAGACCTCCCCCTCATGAACCTATATTGGTAATCTTTTATGACTTTATTTCTATCTAGATGCTCCATGATCTTATCTTTAAGAGTCTCAGAATGAGGCATCGGCCATTTAGGACTGAGAGGATGAGAAATTTCTTCACTCAAAGGGTTGTGAATCGTTGCAATTCTCTACCCCAGAGAGCTGTGGATGTTCAGTCGTTGAGTATATTCAAGACAGAGGTCGATAAATTTTTGGGAACTAAGGGAATCAAGGGATATGGGGATAGTGCGGGAAGGTGGAGTTGAGGTAGATGATCAGCCATGATCTTGTTGAATGGTGGAGCAGGCTTGAATGGTCAAATGGCCTACTCCTGCTCCTATTTCTTATGTTCTTAATAAAGCTTTCCATAACTTTACCCACAATGGACATCAAACTCACAGCTATGTAGTTTCCTGGATCACTTTTGCTACCTTTGTTAAAAATAGTAATAAGATCTGCCTTTCTCCAGTCCCCAGGCACCTCTCCAATATTCAGTGATTTCTGGAAGATTTGTGCCAGAGTTCCTATAATTTTCTCCCTTAATTCCTTAAGGATCCCTGGATACATCTTATCCAGCTCAAGATTTAGTTACCTTAAGTTTGCACAGTTGGTCTGCAACCATGCTGGTAGCAATGTGAATAGTGTTACAACGTACCTCTGCAACAACCTCTAGTTACCTTGCCAGATCAAATAAGTTACCTGTCTCCTCGTTGGTAAAAAAACTTATATACAATTCACAACATGGCTACTACTTTTATTCCTCCAAATCTTAATAATTTCTACAAAACTAACATTATCAACTGTTTCATCGAGTTAAGCAAGGTTATGTGATATCAATTTTTCTATTTGCAAATGCTACCTTTAGATGCTGTTGGATTCTTATCAATGATTATGTTGTGTATTATTGTGATATCCGAGTGGTAAGGTCAGAAACTGAGATAAGCCAGACTTCAGGAACCAAAACTTTAACTGTTTAATTATACATATGTAGCAGAGAACATAGCTTTACAGGCTGCCAGCAAGATACACTCTATTTCTTACTGTGCGATCACAAAGATGGAGGACGAACCTCAGTCATACCCAGAATGCAATGCCACTACCTTAATAAGTGGGGTGCCAGGACATTACCTTAATACTGGTAAATATGATCCCTTAATATTTGTCTCCATCTGGTGGATAACTTAAGCATTACATCCCAGATTACTATATCCCCCCCCTCTTATGTTTACAATCATTTCTTAACAACATTCTTAAAAAGTCCATAAGGAAACTCCTTTAATGATAGTCCATACTGAACGAATCTAGCAGGTCGTGATCAATCTCTCTGGCGGCTTGTGAGTCCTTGGTGAACGTCTTACAGTCAAGTCCCTGCTTGGTTGTGTTAGAGCCACCTGCTGCTCCTGAGCAGTACTCAAGAGTATCTGACTCTGCTACGATGGTTTCCTCTTGACGAAGGGGTCCAGGTGTAACTGGCTCTGTTTGTGGTGTTGGTACCACCAATGCATTTGGATAACTGGGGACCAACTTGTCCTCCAACATTTCCTCTGGAACCTCCAGTTCGATTTCCCTTTGTCTGGTAAATATCTGATCCACATGTCTGCGTACTACCTGACCAGTTCCCACCATGACCATATATGAAACTGGACCGGTCATTGAGTCTATGATGCCAGGAATCCATTTTGGACCATAACTGAAATTCCTGGTAAGGAGCGCATCTCCTTCTCCAAAACTGTGGCTCTTTGTCCTTCTGTCATGGTTCTCCTTTTGTTTGAAGTGTCGGTTGTCCACCTTCCTTTTTAGGTCTGGGTGAACCAGGTCAAGAGTGGAGCATAGTCGACGTCCTAACAACTCAGCAGGAGAGAGCCCTGTGGTAGTTTGAGGTGTTATTCTGTAGCTGAACAGAACTCGTGACACCTTTGCTGCCAAACTCCCTTCCGCACTTTTTTTCATCATCTCCTTAAATGTTTGTACGGCTCTCTCCGCAAGTCCATTTGAAGACGGATGATATGGAGCTGAAGTCACGTGCACTATGCCATTGTTTCTCATGAACTCTTTTGTTTCTGTACTCACAAAACACGTGGCATTGTCACTTACTACGATCTCCGGTATCCCTTGATTACTAAAACTCCTACGCAGGCAGTCTATAGTAACAGTAGATGAAGCAGAATTTACAGGATACACATCCATCCATTTGGAATGTGCATCAATGATTATGAGGAACATCTCTCCCATAAATGGACCCGCATAATCTACATGTAATCTTCTCCATGGTTTATCCGGCCACTCCCAGGGGTGGAGTGGAGCCGCTGCTGGTACCTTCTTGTGTACTTGACAAGTGCTGCATGTCTTAACTAGATTTTCTATCTCCTCATCTAGCTTTGGCCACCATAAGTAACTCCTTGCCAAGGCTTTCATACGCGAAACTCCAGGATGACACTGATGTAGTTGCACTAGGATAGACTGTCATGCTGGCTGTGGAATGATCACTCGAGCTCCCCACAACACGCAACCATCCTGCACACTCAGCTCTGTTTTCCTGACACTGTAGGGTGTGAAGTCAGTCCCTTCCGGATGTTGTGGCCAACTCCTCATTACATATTCTCGGACTCTAGACAGTACTAGATCTTTACCAGTCCAAGTCCTTACTTGTTCTGCGGTCACAATTGCCGTGTCCGTGTCCTCCAACATCAAAATTCTGTCCTCTGGAGCTGCACAGATAGGTGTACCTGGTAGTGGAAGACGGCTCAAGGCATCTGCGTTCCCATGGTACTTGCCCGCCTTGTAAACGATGACATACTCATACGCCCTTAACGTCACTGCCCACCTCTGGATCCGGGGTGACACCATCTGTGGTACTGCTTTCATTTCATTAAAAAGAGATAGAAGAGGTTTATGATCGGTGCATATGGTGAATTTCCTGCCATATATGTACTTGTGAAACCTCTGTAACCCAAACATTACTGCTAATCCCTCTTTATCTAACTGGGAATAGTTTTTTCCGCTGGGGTCAGAGTTCGAGACATAAACCCTATCGGTCTTTCTGTTCCATCTTCCAAGCTGTGTGAAAGAACTGCCCCCACCCCATAAGGTGAAGCATCACAAGAGAGAATGATGTCTTTCTCTGCATTGTAGTGAACCAACACATCCGAGGACAGCATCAGTTTCTTGGACTGTTCAAATGAAACCCTCTGTTCCTCTTCCCACTGCCACGGTGTCCCCTTGCGCAGTAGTTTGTGAAGAGGGGCTAACACTGTTGCCAAGTTTGGTAAAAACCTGTTATAATAGTTTAGCAGTCCCAGGTAAGCTTTTAACTCAGTCACATTGGTAGGAGCTGGGGCCTCCTGCAGTGCTTGTACCTTCTCCTTGATTGGATGGAGCCCAGTGGCATCCACTCTCTATCCCAGGAACACGGCCTCATTCCCCAGGAAAGTGCACTTACTCCTCTTGAGCCGTAACCCAGCCTTATCCAATCTTTGTAGTACCTCTCTCAGAATGCTCAGATGCTCCTGGTCGGTTCTTCCCGTCACCAGAATGTCATCCAGATAGATTGAAACATGTGGAATCCCTTGCAGTACACCCTCGATAGTCCTCTGGAAGATAGCTGGACTAGATGAGACACTGAATGGCAAGCGGTTATAGGTAAACAAACCCTTGTGTGTATTTATGGTTACATACTTCTTGGATTTCTCATCTAGTGTAATATGCAAGTATGCATGACTCATATCCAGCTTCGTGAATTTCTTCCCTCCAGCCAGGTTTGCAAAAAGATCCTCAGGTTTAGGAATAGGATACTGTTCAAATTTAGACACCCTATTTACTGTCAATTTATAATCTCCACAGATTCTTACCGAATTGTCCGGTTTTAAAGCAGGTACAATGGGAGCTGCCCATTCTAAACATTTTACGGGTTCCAGAATGTTCTCTCTCAAAAGACGGTCAAGCTCAGCCTCTACCTTCGGTTTCATGGCATACGGCACAGGTCGTTGTTTAAAAAACCTTGGCAGTGCCTCCTTGTCAACATAAATCTTAGCTGGGGGGCCATTAAATGTTCCAAGTTCTTCCTTGAACATGTTCTCATGTTCAATCAACACGTCTTGCAAAGACAATTGTTTGCCTCCCTCTAGTTGATTTATTGCTCCCCAATCTAATTTAAGTTCTCGTATCCAGCCCTGACCTAACAAGTTTGGTCCAGAACCCGATACTACAACTACAGGTAGCTGTTCTACGGTGTCCCTGTGTTTCACAGTTACAGTAGCTGTACCCAATGTCGCCACTCGTTCACCGGTATAGGTTTTAAGCTGCATAGAGCAAGACTTTAACTCTGGAACTTTTGCATGGTTCCACAATTTTGAGTACTCTTCCCTGTTCATTATGGTAACACCACATCCGGTATCCACCTCAAAGTTCACCTTAGAGTCATTTACTATCAGTTGCAAAGTGATAGGATCCACTTTTGGAATGTCCTCTACCATACTATGCAATATGAACATGTCGTCTTCTTTCTCAGCTTCTCCGCTGATGTGATGTGCTCCCTGGTTTTTTCACTTCTCTTACTAGGTTTTGCTTTTCTCCCCCTTTAGGTTTGTATACCTCCAGGGTAGCTTTTGCTCAGCATGCACGTTTTATATGTCCTTTTTTTCCACACTTGTGGCACTTTTCCTCCAGAAACCTGCATTCCCTCGGCAGGTGATCTCCATTGCATCTATAACATGCCTTTACATGCTCACGTTGTGGTTTCCGACTCATATTCAACTTGTGCACCAGCGGACCTGCAACTTGTCTCGTAGTAGCCCAGTCTGAACCTTGTATTTCTTTTACATCTCGGTTAGCTGTCTCTATGGCTTGAGCAAGTTCCAACACTTTTTTATACGTAAGCCCAGTCTCGGACAATAATCTCCTCTGCATTCGAGCATCCATTATCCCGCAAACAAGCCTATCTCTCAGCATGTCTTTCAAACTGTGCCCGTAATTGCAATCGTGTGCCAGTTTTCTCAACACCGCTACATAATCCAATACAGTCTCTCCCGGTTTTCTGTTCCGTGAATTAAATTTGAAATGCTGTACAATCTCATGCGGTCTGGGATTGAAATGGTCCTTCAACAAGGCCACTAATTCAGTAAATGATCTGTCTCCAGGCTTCACAGGACTGCATAAGTTTCTCAGTAAACTATACATCTGACTTCCCACGGAAGTGAGCAAAATAGCTCTCCTTTTTCCAACATCAATTATATCATTTGCTTCAAAGAAATGCTCCAGCAACTCACAGTATTCGATCCAGGTCGGAGTCTGAACATCAAAAGCAGATATCTGTCCTACCATAGCAGCCATGATTCCTTGGTTCAGTGCTTTTCTTTTATCTTCCCTTCTTCAAGATGAGATCTGGTCAGCCTCGTCGCCAAATGTGATATCCGAGTGGTAAGGACAGAAACTGAGATAAGCCAGACTTCAGGAACCAAAACTTTAACTGTTTAATTATACATATGTAGCAGAGAACATAGCTTTACAGGCTGCCAGCAAGATACACTCTATTTCTTACTGTGCGATCAAAAAGATGGAGGACGAACCTCAGTCATACCCAGAATGCAATGCCACTACCTTAATAAGTGGTGTGCCAGGACATTACCTTAATACTGGTAAATATGATCCCTTAATATTTGTCTCCATCTGGTGGATAACTTAAGCATTACATTCCAGATTACTATAATTATGAAATATAATATTGCTTGCATTTTCTACTCCACAAGCCCAATCCCTCTTAGCAGGTTTCCACCCACCCTGATGTTAGAAGCTTCTCCTGTTTCTTTCTCATCGCAGCTAGCACCCTCAATGTTCATGATTCTTCTCACAATAGCTTCCAATCTCTCTGTTTCCTGCTCCTTCACCCATCAGCCAGATCCCTTACAGCAGTTCTGCTTCAATTACATCTTTAGGGCAAGTCCCTGATAATGGCTTCATATCTAACTTTGAAAACTTCCACATACTTCCACATAACCTATATAGCCAGGTTTTCTGCAGTAGAACGCCACTTCCCTTCATGCCATGTCTCTCCTACACTGAATTCTACATTAGCAGATCCCTCACAATGGGTTCCTACAATTTCCAAGCTCTCTTCTCACCTTTCTCTTTAGCCTTATGCACAGAAGTGGTTTAAAGTCTGTAATTTCATTTTCACAATATAGATATAGATGAGGAAGGCCATCAGTCCATCTCAGTTCATCGAACCAGAAAGATCCTACAGTCTCAGCTATCAAAGCATCCAGCTGTTTCTCTAATTATTCCAGGGTTTTTGCCTTCCAGAAGTCCATTCTATGTATTGATGTAACTTCATGTTAGGAACCTCCTCACATCAGTGCTAAATTTGTCTTTTATTAGTTTAAACCTGAGCTTCAGATAAAAGTTATTAATCACTACAACAAAGTTATTTTGGTTTATGACATGATCTGAATTTTTCAAAAATATGCAATCATGCATCTATTATTCTTCTAATTTGGTACTGCTGTTATTCCACAAGAGTCATTGGTCTGGATTTTGCAGGGCCGATGATGGTGTACGCACAGTATATGCCGTTGTAAGCCCTCAGAATGGCCCTCAGAATGCGCAAAAACTCAAGAGTTTGCGATCTGTCATGGTTCGCCTTGACAGATTGACTGCATGTGCCCCCAAAACACTTTCGCTGGCGCAGAGTTGGGCTATTTGAGGATGTGAAGAAGCTTCAAGGGGCTCTCGACAGGCTCAGTGAGTGGGTGAGAACATGGCAGATGGAATATAATGTGGATAAATGTGAAGTTATCCACTTTGGTCGAAAAAACAGAAAGGCAGAGTATTTCTTAAATGGTGAAAGACTGGGGAAAGCAGATGTTCAAAGGGACCTGGGTGTCCTTGTACATGAGTCACTGAAAGTGAATGTGCAGGTGCAGCAAGCCATTAGGAAGGCAAATGATATGCTGGCCTCCATTACAAGAGGATTTGAGTACAGGAGTAAAGAAGTCTTACTCCAATTATATAAGGCCTTGGTGAGACCACACCTGGAGTACTGTGTACAATTTTGGTCTCCTTACCCAAGGAAGGATATACTTGCCATAGAGGGAGTGCAACGAAGGTTCACCAGATTGATTCCTGGGATGGCGGGACTGTCGTACGAGGAGAGATTGAGTAAACTAGGCCGGTTTTCTCTTGAATTCAGAAGAGAAGGGATTTCATTGAAGCATACAAAATGATTACATGGCTTGATGGATGCTGGGAGAATGTTTCCCTTGGCTGGGGAGTTTAGAACCAGGGGCCACAGCCTCAAGATAAAGGATAGGCCATTCAGAACTGAGATGAGAAGAAATTTCTTCACACAGAGGGTGGTGAATCTTTGGAATTCTCTACCCCAGAGGGCTGTGGAGGCTCAGTCATTGGGTATATTCAAAACAGAAGTCGATAGATTTCTGACCAGTAAGGACATCAAGGGATATGGCGATAGGGCCGGTGAATGGAGTTGAGGCAGAAGATCAGCCATGATTTCATTGAATGGCGGAGCAGGCTCGAAGAGCCGAATGGCCTACTCCTGCTCCTATTTCTTATGTTCTTAAGATAAATGTTAATTTGAAAAATTATTAAAACATAAAAAACATGTAAAATTAGTTCATGTACATTTTGAGTCAGATTAAAATGTTTTTATTATTTTAAATGCTTAATCAAAGAGATTTTAATAAATTTAGAACATGGGAATATTTATTTTTATTAGAATTGTTTTAATTATTTATTTATTTGGGATTTCTCATAAGCAAAAGAACCAAAGGCGATGTAAGAAAAAACTTTTTTACACAGCGAGTGGTTAAGATCTGGAATGCACTGCCTGAAAGGGTGGTGGAGGCAGATTCAATCAAGGCTTTCAAAAGGGAGTTGGCTAAGTACCTGAAGGAAATAAATTTGCAGGGCTACAGGGAAAGGGCGGGGGAGTGAGACTAGCTGAAGTGCTCTTGCAGAGAGCCATCACAGGCTTGACAGGCCGAATGGCCTTCTTCCGTGCTGTAACCATTCTATGATTCTAAGCTTATGGGGATTCCGTTCGTAAATGGAATCCTATGAGGAATCCCCCTTTCGAACCGCCTGCGTCCCTGGCATCCATGGGCCTTTACGCAGGCATACGCCTGCAGGACCAGGACCCGAAAGACTCTGAAGCTCGGGAGCCACCAGGTACTTTTGTATTTTTCTTTTTTTCGGGTCAGAGGCGTACTCCGGAGGAGGTACGCCTCTGACCGCAAATTTCAGCCCAATATATAACAAGGAGAAGCTAAGGAGATTCCTGCTGTGCTTCTCTGCCTACTTGCAGCCTAAATCCATTTTCCAGGCAGCAACATGGAATACTGACAAACACAACAAGATACCATATTTCTAACTCCAACTAACCAGGTGGGAACAAGGAAGAGCTAGATTTCCTAATCTTTATATTAAAAATATTGCTGTGCTCCATGACATTGCTTATATGTAACATGTGGTCTGGTGCATGTTTGTATCATTTATTGTAGTTCAATTCTTAATTGGTAAGCCCAGCACAGCACAATTTGGGGTGGCGAGCAAAGCAGTGGGTCAACAGCAGGAAGAGACATAGGATAGAATTTAAAATTAAAGCTGCAGTACAACAATAAAAGCAGAGCCAGATAATGTTTTGCTCCTGGGTTTGATTTCTAATCAGAAAGTTGCAAATGACTTTTTCTTTGTCCAATCAGAAATAGGAATATCTTTAAGGCACCAGAAATAGGAATGTCTTTGTCTGTCTTTTTTTCTTCTCCCCCACATGGCAGCTGTCTTTCATTCTGCCAGTGCAATTTACACTTCATCTAGAGCCATCCTTTGTTTCTTAACCTGCCCCATTACCATCTCCTTTTGCCTTGAATATCTCTTAATGGGGGAAAAATTCAGTTGGTAGCGCCACCCGTTAGCGCCTTAAGAGGGCGCTAAGTGGGGCGCAAACCAACTAGCGCCTGGGCACGGCGCTGCCCACGCCTCCCGCAAAATTCAGCGGGAGGTTAGTGGTGGCGCTAACTGGTAGCGCCCTGCGGCGCTGCGCCACTGGGGATGACGTCATTGGTATGCGCAGCACCCCGCTCACGCCCTGGCCACGATCTTCGGGAGCGCCCCCTGATTTACCGCCGGACGCGATGTCCGACAGGGTCAGGGGGGCATACCTGCGGCCGGGGAGGCGCAATATAAAGGCGAGATGCGGGGCGGCCATTTTTGTTGCTGGCCGCCTGCCAGCATCTGCCTGCGCTCCCGTCCCCGGCCTCCTGAACGCCCCACCCCCCCGCCACCGCAGAGTGCCAGCTGCGCTCCAAGAGCCCAGCACTTCTCTTGGGTGCCGGGCTCTTTTGCTTGCGCTCCCGATCCCCGGGGGCCCAGCTGGGCCCCAGGCCGCGCTACACAAGGCCGCTCCCCTTTAAGAAGAGGAGGAAGGCCGCGGCACATAGCGCCACGATATTCACTCGCAGCGCCCCAAGAGGGAGGCACCCCGCTTCCCTCTTGGGGCGCAACCACTCAATTTCTGGCGCGGGGGCGATGATTTTTCCAATTGGGGCGCTACTCAATTTTTAGCCCAATGTCTCTTAACCTATTCCGCCTTCCATCCCATCACAGACCTTCCCTTTTGTTTTTTCATCCCTTCCCCCCTTTCCCAGTATAGTAATCTGGGATGTTATGATTAAGGTTATCCACCAGGTGGTGCTGTAGCCAATGCTGCTGCTAAGGTCAGGGGTTTGCTTCCTGTTAAGGTCAGGGGTTGGCTTCCTGCTAAGGTCAGCAAAGGTGCAATGCCTGGATGTTTCGCAGTCGTTTAATAAAGTACTCATATTAATCCTAATACCTTGCCTCTTCGAGTTCCTTGTCTCACTACATGGATTTATCACACCCAGCCTCTTCACTTGCTTAAAAATCTGTTCCATTTCCTGCTTTTTTCCAGTTCTGACGAAAGGTCATCGACCAAGGGATATGGGGAGAAGGCAGGGACAGGGTACTGAATTCGGATGATCAGCCATGATCTCATTGAATGGCGGAGCAGGCTTGAGGGGCCGAATGGCCTACTTCTGCTCTTATCTTCTATGTATCTATGAAACGTTAACTCTGTTTCTCTCTTCACAGATGCTGCCTGACCTGCTGAGTTTCTCCAGCATTTTCTGTTTTTATTTCAGATTTCCAGCATTTGCAGTATTTTCTTTTTGTACCAGACTTTTTGTGACCGACTTCTTATTTGTACCTACATACAAAAATATGGACAGCAAAAGACCACTGGGTCCATCAAGCATGCCCCAAATAGTCACGCAATAAGCATTGTAACCTCAGTGTTCCCTCCCATCTGCAGCCATGTAAGCTCCTGGGAAAGGGAAAAACAGATTTTAAAAACACTCGGCCAATTGAGGGAAAGAAAATCTGGGAAATTGTTCTCCGACCCCCAAATGTGATCAAAACAAGTTCAGGAGGTCACAGTGACCATGAGGTACATACCCAAAATCCCAACTATGTTTGTACACAGTGATATTAGCCACAGAAAATAATTCATCCAGTTCCTTTTTGAATGGTTATAGTAAATCCACACTCGCCACACGAGTCAGTAACTTATTCCATGTGCTGATAACTGTCTACGTAAAGATGAATCTCCTGACATCTAACCTAGTTTTAGGTTTACGTAGCTTATATTCATGACCCCTCGTTAACCCTAACCTATCTAGTTAAAATTATTTGTCCACACAGACACAGGCTAGTCCCTTCATCATTTACATTTTTTTTATTATTCGTTCATGGGATGTGGGCATCACTGGCAAGACCAGCATTTATTGCCCATCCCTAATTACCCTTGAGAAGGTGGTGGTGAGCCGCCTTCTTGAACCGCTGCAGTCCATATGGTGAAGGTACTCCCATAGTGCTGTTAGGGAGTTCCAGGATTTTGACCCAGCGACAGTGAAGGAATGGCGATATATTTCCAAGTCAGGATGGTATGTGACTTGGAGGGGAGCTTGGAGGTGATGGTGTTCCCATACGCCTGCTGCCCTTGTCCTTCTAGGTGGTAGAGGTCGTGGGTTTGGGAGGTGCTGTCGAATACTTCAATTAAATCACCCCAAAGTCTATGCCTTTCTAATGTAAAGAGGCCCAGCTCTCTAAGCCTGTTGTGATAACCAAGGGCTTTTAAATTGGATCATTTTAGTGGCCCTTCTTTGAATCTTTCCAGGACCTCTATATCATCCACCATGTGAGGGGGCCAAAACTGGACACAATATTCCAGCTGATGTCTAACCAGGATCTTGTATAAGGACACTGTGGTTCTTTTGTTTTATACTGGTTCATCAGCGCTATACAGCCTAGCATTCTATTTAGCTTCGCAATAGCCTCTTGGTAGTGGTCATGTTGGTATTGTTGTTGGTGATGTTGATGCTGGGGCTAATCGTGGAGGAATTCAGAGGACCAAGGTGAGATTTTTTTCAAAGGCACCAATGTTACTGGAATAGATGGCAGCTGAAGTTGAGATGACAGAAGCGATCTGTCAATGGTGAGAGAGCTTGCTCCAAGGAGGTGACAGTGAATAGCGAGTTTATTCCAAACACTTCCAAACTGCATAAAGTTCAAAAGTCCTGAAGGCTCAAGTTTCTGACATTGGAAAGAGACCAGCTCTGAAATGGTAGCTTTCAGACCACTTTTGCAGCTGTCACTTATTCACAGCAATGGGGAGACATAGAGAACCCGACCTACTTACCCGAATGACGTGAACCCCATTAAAAAAGTGGTAAAATAGAAATAGGCTGGCAAAATTGTTAACAAGCATTTAAATATCTTAAATGCCTTCCCCATCGCTTGGTGTCGGATCTGCTCTGAAATTGCAGACCCGACACTTTGGAAACTTGCATGGAGATGGGTTCGGAGTGGGTTCATAACCCGCTGTCAAACATTTCAATTTTGACAGGGGACCCGCCTCCGAACCCGCACTCTGAGCGCCGGCAAAATCGCGGCCATTAATTCTGTACCAAGCATGGTATATACAAGCTTCATGTTCGACCTACTGATGTGCAGGACACTATATTTATCCACATTAAATTACATCAGTCAACTGCGGGCCCATTTCCCCATCACACCTAGATCCAATTGTAGTCTCTTTTTCTCATTGATGGTCCTAACAATAGCATACATCTTCATATTGTCTGCAAACTTGTATTAGACGCAGGACAAAATGACAAGTCAAACTATACTTTTAGAGTTATACGCTATCAGAGTCAGGCATATTAATGCTGGTGCTTTCTGGGATTTGTAGTCCACCAGTATGGTATGCGCAGAGTGACACGGAGGCCGCGAATTTAATAGAGCTCAGAGGGCAGGTCTGAAGGCGGGTCAGTTGCGAAAATCTGAAAGATTGACGATGGGTTGCAAACCCACCCCCATGCTACTTTGGCAAGTGTCGGGTCAGTGAGTCCCAATCTGACTCGACACCGAATGGCGGGAGAGGCACTTAAGGCAGTTAACAGCTTGTTAACTGCCTTGATAATCTTATTTGAACTGGCTGTTGCAATTTTGCAGCTGTTTCTGTGTGCTGCCCTTCGTCAGACAAACACGCCAGCTGCATTGTGCCGGGTTTACCAAGAACCTGAAATGTTGGCAGCTGCTCCAACAGCTTAAAAGTGGTCCCGCAACATCTCCGAGTGCTTTGAGGTTTTGGGACACATTTTGCAGCTCTACTAATCTTGAGAGTTCAAGCTGAAATCCATCTGCAGTGTGACCTCCTTGGAAAACTCTCTGGCCACTTTGGCTGAGCGCAAACAACATCTATTCCTCAACTTGGATATGTACCAGCGGTATGGGAACCATTTATATCCTCTCATCCTGGTCGTCAGATTCGGAGGAAGAGCAGCCGCGGCAGCAGCACCAACAACAGGAGTGCCAACCTCCTCCTCAGTCGCCTGATGATGCACAGGACAGAGGGTGTCAGTGCAGGGCTGCACCTTGCCACAGGAGATACCCCTAACACAGGATTTACAGGCAGAGGATGAGCTTCCTCAACATGAGTGAGCAGCAGTGCCAAAGGAGGCTGAGGCTTTCGCAAGACGTAGTCGTTGACATCTGCGCAATGCTGCACCAACACCGGGAGCCCATAGGAGCGGGTGGACACTCCTTACCAGTGGCTGTCAAAGTCACCACCGCACAAAAGTTATTTGCTTCGTACTCCTTCCAGGGATCAGCTACAGACATCAGCGGCATCTCCCAGTCGGCTGCACACACCTGCATCACGCAGGCTACCGATGCTCTCTTTGCAAAGTCGCACAATTACATCCACTTCTCCACAGATGAAGCAAGTGTGACCACGCATGCGGTTGGCTTTGTAAATATGGCAGACTTCCCAAAGGTGCAGGGCATGGTAGACTGCATATATGTAGCCATTAGGGCCCCTATCACAACCCAGCTGTATTTGTCAACCGCAAGGGATTCCACTCCCTTAACTGGTGTGTAACCACAGGAAGATCAGCATGCATGTTTGCGCAAAGTACCCTGGCAGTTGCAGTGCCTCAGCTCTTCAATCCGCCAATGCAACTTTCCGGATGGCTACTTGGCGACAAGGGCTATCCCCTGAAAAAGTGGCTCATGACACCGAAGAGGAGGCCATCAAACGAGGCTGAGGAGCAGTACAATCTGAGCCACATTTCCACCAGAAGCATCATAAAGCAAACCATCGGCTTGCTCAAAACGCAATTCCGATGCCTCGACAGATCTGGTGGAGCCCTGCAATATGCAACAGCCAGGGTGTCCAGAATCATCGTCGTCTGCTGTGCCCTGCACAACATCACACAGCAACGTGGTTTAGCGCTGCCTGAGGAACAAATGGCTCAGCGCAGAGCCTCCTCGGAAGAGGACAAGGACGAGGAGCGTCTTGCGGGGCTGGATGTGGCGAATCCAGTAGCATGCGACCACATTGCTGGCAGTCAGGCAAGGGATGCAGTCATCCATGCCAGATACGCGCAAGCTTACGTTTCAACCACAGGTGGCTGGCAGATGGCTATGAATGTCTGGATGACCTTCTTAACATGCCATACATCATCTCTCCAATAAACGGTACTTTCCTATCACTCTCACCACCATCATTACAATTGCATGTCACCCTGAGCCTTTACTGTGCAACTTCCATTTCTCAGAACACAAGCCAAATCTTTGCCATCACTTTTGTTTAATCGCATCACAATCATGATGACAATCGATACTTTCTAACATAAGAAAACACCCAAGTGACTACCCTTGTGACTATTTGTGTGTTAACTTTCTCTTACGCTTGCTTCTATGTGGTGCTTCCCCTGCGGTTTCAGCAGATGTAGAGGCACCTTGCTCACTTTTATGCTGCGCCTGCTTAGATGCCTTTGGTGGGCGTCCTCTGGGTTTGGAAGCCTGGGAGGGCTCCTCCACAGTCTGCTCTTCCTGCAGCTGTGCAGGGGCTGAGACAGCCATCTCAGTTGGGTGCGGAATCTGGGGCTCTAACTGAGGGGTCCGCAGTGGCATGGTCATGTGAGCACTTGGCGAGGAGCCCACACTTCCTTGTTGTTGGCCACCAACATCCCTCTCATGGGTCACCTGCACTTCACTGCTAGCAAGTGGCTGGAGAGCACCTTGCTGAACATCAGTGGGGCCATGAGGACCCATCTCTGTACTGACACTCCTCATAACGGGGACGTCCATGTACCTCTGGTATCTCTCCTCAATAGATGCCCATCTATCCTCCATAGCGGACCATCTATTTAGAAGAGTCACCATGCTCTGTTGAGTCTGGTGAGTTATCTCCCCCATGGGGGTTGCCACCCTCTCCATGGCGGCACGTTCATGCGCCATTGCCTCCACCAAGGCAGTGCTCATGTTGGAAATGGACTCCTCCATTCTCTGCACACTCGCAGTTACCGTGGATGCAAACCCTGTCAGAGACTCCTGCACTTGTTCCTGGAGTTCCAGCACCGCTCTCTTTCTGGATGGCCCCAGAGGCACAGTGTCTACATGCAGCTGAGCAGAGCTAGGAGCATACTGAATGAGGACTCTCCACTGCTGTCACTGTCTCCACCATCTGCTGATGCACACTTGTGAGCTGTGATACTCCAGGTTACAACACTATTCTATGTCGCGAAGGACCCCCCAAGGTGTGTGTTTCTGTGCTGGTGCTGGGTGCGCCGAGTCCTGATGTTGCTACTCCCTCAGAGGCAGGTTCCTCTGAGGAGTCGTCTGGCTCTTCTTCCTGGACAGTGGTGAGGGGAGCCCTTGATGGTCCTGTGGGAGAGTAAAGGCATGAGTTAGACATCTGATTTTTAGGTAGCAGACACATCCTCTTGTGCAGATGATCAAAAGTCAATCTCAATAAACATCATATGCAATTTCAGTCAATCATGAAATCTAAATGAGAGGGTTAAAAATCTATTCTGGCAGCTTCCACTGGTGCACCCATCTTTCTGTCCCCCACTTCCAGCTCCTCGCTACCTCCCACGATGTCGTAAGCAGCTTCCTCAGCACTTGTCAATGCAGCGAGGGATGGTGGCCCTCCTCCTGTCATCGCTCTCTTCCTCTTATTGTGGGCTATCTTTTCCTGCAAGGAGGGACACAAGTGGAGTATCAGAGCGATTGATGAAGTGACCGTGAAGAATCCATAACATAGAAGCTTAGAGGGAGATCAAGGTGGAGTGAGGTGCCAAGAGGAAGCTGCCTCCCTGTGAGTTGTTAGTTGTTATCATTGCATAACAGTGAGAGCGAGTGTGAGTGGTGCATAGTAGGATGGTGAAGTTATTCAGTACAGAGAGAGATGGATAGGAAAGGGTGCAAGGGAAGTAAGGGTAAGGTGGGATGTGGAGGAGCAGGCTGGCAAAGCAGAGTGCTGGTGATGAGAAGAGAAGGGAAGCAGATTGAAGACAAGTGTGATATGATACTCACTTTTGATGAGCGCAGAAGATCATTGAACCGTTTTCGGCACTGGACCCAGGACCTAGCGATTTCCTCCTCAGCAATTCGCAGCCAGGATGCCTTTGTTTGCCGAGGAGGCTCCCTCCAGCCATCAGGAGGGAACACAATCTCCCTGTGCCCACTTACTCCCGCCACAAGAACTTGGAGGGAGTCCTCATCGAAGCGTGGAGCAGCCTTTGCTTTGGCAGCAGTCATGGTCACCTGGGCCGATTCCCACAGCAGTACAAACGAAATGACATGCTGAGGCGATATGGGCCCTTTAAAAACAACTGAAGCAATGACGTCATCAGAGGAGAACAGCAGACCCGTTCCCACTCATTGGGCCGAGCAGCGTGCACGGCCGGCCTAATGAGGCCACTTAATTTAAAATCGCAAATCGGGAGCGGCTGAAAGCGGAAGCGGGACCAGGACCCACCCACCAGGCAACCTGACTCCAACCCGCCCCCTCCATTAAATTCACGGCCTGCGAGTCAGCTACTTGGTTGAGCCTCTTGATTAAGGGACAGCCCAAGTACGTGGTCGAACTGAGGAATGCAGCAGAATTCAAGCCCCAGGTCCAGATGGGGCAGGCCTGTGCAGGTGAAAAATCTTGGAGGCATTTCTAACATTTTAGTTAGAAACCAGTTCTAGTTGGTTTTATAATTGCAAAATACTGCGGATGCTGGAAATCTGAAATAACAACAGAAAATGCTGGAAATACTCAGCAGGCCAGGCAGCATCCGTGGAGAGAGAAACAGAGTTAACGTTTCAGGTCTGGGACCCTTCATCAGAACTGGAAAAAGCTGGAGATGTAACAGATATTAAGCAGGTGCAGAGACAGTAGGGGGGGGGGTTTAAAGAGGGGAGGAAGAAATAGAAAGAACATCCTGTACTTTTGTAAGAGGCAGGAAAGATAAAATGTTGCAAATGGGAGTGGCAAAAATCATACTGCATGAAAAATGGGGGCAGGGATAATTATCTGAAATTGTTGAACTCAATGTTGAGTACGGCAGACTGCAAAGTGCCCAATCGAAAGATGAGCTGCTGTTCCTCGAGCTTACGTTGAGCTTCATTGGAACAATGCAATAGCCCGAGGACAGAGAGATCAGAGTGGGAGTGAAGCGGTGAATTAAAGTGACAGGCGACCGGAAGCTCAGGGTCACCCGTATGGACTGAACGGAGGTGTTCTGCAAAGCGGTCGCCCAATCTGCGTTTGGTCACCCCAATGTAGAGGAGACCGCATCGTGAGCAGCGAATACAGTATATTAAATTGCAAGTAGTACAAGTGAATCGCTGTTTCACCTGGAAGGGGTGTTTGGGGCCCTGGACAGTGGGAAGGGAGGAGGTAAAAGGGCAAGTGTTGCATCTCCTGCGCTTGCACGGGAAGGTGCCAGGTGAAGGAGCAGGGCTGTTGGGGGTGATTGAGGAGTGGACCAGGGTGTCGCGGAGGGAGCGGTCCCTTCGGAATGCTGAAAGGGGAGGTGAGGGGAAGATCTTCCAAAGGAACCGCTCCCTCCGTGACACCCTGGTCCACTCCTCAATCACCCCCAACAGCCCTGCTCCTTCACCTGGCACCTTCCCGTGCAAGCGCAGGAGATGCAACACATGCCCTTTTACCTCCTCTCTTCCCACTGTCCAGGGCCCCAAACACCCCTTCCAGGGGAAACAGCGATTTAGTTGTACTTCTTGCAATTTAATATACTGTATTCGCTGCTCACGATGCGGTCTCCTCTACATTGGGGTGACCAAACGCAGATTGGGCGACCGCTTTGCGGAACACCTCCATTCAGTCCGTACGGGTGACCCTGAGCTTCCGGTCACCTGTCACTTTAATTCACCGCTTCACTCCCACTCTGATCTCTCTGTCCTCGGGCTATTGCATTGTTCCAATGAAGCTCAACGTAAGCTCGAGGAACAGCAGCTCATCTTTTGATTGGGCACTTTGCAGTCTGCCGGACTCAACATTGGGTTCAACAATTTCAGATAATTATCCCTGCCCCCATTTTTCATGCAGTATGATTTTTGCCATTCCCATTTGCAACATTTTATCTTTCCTGCCTCTTACAAAAGTACAGGATGTTCTTTCTATTTCTTCCTCCCCTCTTAAACCCGCCCCCCCCGTCTCTGCACCTGCTTAATATGTTACATCTCCAGCTTTTTCCAATTCTGATGAAGGGTCCCAGACCTGAAACGTTAACTCTGTTTCTCTCTCCACGGATGCTGCCTGGCCTGCTGAGTATTTCCAGCATTTTCTGTTGTTATTCTAGTTGGTTTTATGTTTTTTTTCCAGAAGTATTTAAATGTTATGTCACAGGCTGGTGTCGAGAGCAGTGAGACCGGGGACCCAGTGAGTATTTAAACTCACTTTCGCGGGCTTTCTTTGCAGAGGCCAGTGTCAGGAGCAGTGAGAGCGGAGACCCAGTGAGTATTTAAACTCACTTTCGTGGGCTTTCTTACCAATCTCGCAGACCGGTGGCGGCGTTCCAGAGCCACGTCACGATTCAAAACGTGACGCGGGCAGGAGGGAGCAGCTCATTGGATGAGTACAGCCAGGGAGTATTTATACTATCTATAGTTTGACAGTTAAGATTCATAGTTTATAAAGTTTAGAAGGTCTTAATTTTTTTTGTGGTTATACTTTCTAGCGCTAGTAACCAAGGGCCCTTGAGTATATCATGTAATTGGTGGTATTGATTTGATTTAAGTTAATTTAAATTAATTGAAGGGTAAGTCATGGCAGGATGGCTCGGTGCCGTGGTATGCTCCTCCTGCACTATGTGGGAAATCAGGGACACTTCCTGTATCTTTGACAACCATGTGTGCGGGAAGTGTATCCAGCTGCAGCTACTGACAGACAGCATTGCGGCGCTGGAGCTGCGAATGGATACATACTGGAGCATTCGCAATGCTGAGGACGTCGTGGAAAGTACGTTTAGGGAGTTGGTCACACCGCAGGTAAAGGCTGCACAGGCAGGAAGGGAATGGGTGACCGCCAGGCAGAGTAGTAGGCGCATACAGGTAGTGCAGGGGTCCCCTGTGGCCATCCCCCTCTCAAACAGATATACTGCTTTGGGTATTGTTGTGGGGGATGGCTTATCGGGGGAAGACAGCAGCAGCCAACTTCCTGGCACCGTGGGTGGTTCTGCTGCACAGGACAGGAGGAAAAAGAGTGGGAGAGCTATAGGAATAGGGGATTCTATTGTAAGGGGAATAGATAGGCGTTTCTGCGGCCGCAAACGAGACTCCAGGATGGTATGTTGCCTCCCTGGTGCAAGGGTCAAGGATGTCTCAGAGCGGCTGCAGAGCATTCTGGAGGGGGAGGGTGAGCAGCCAGTTGTCGTGGTGCATATAGATACCAACGATATAGGTAAAAACTGGGATGAGGTCCTAAAAGCTGAATATAGGGAGTTAGGAGGTAAATTAAAAAATAGGACCGCAAAGGTAGTCATCTCAGGATTGCTACCAGTGCCATGTGCTAGTCAGAGTAGAAATAGAAGGATATTTCAGATGAATAAGTGGCTAGAGGAATGGTGCAAGGTGGAGGGATTCAAATTCCTGAGACATTGGAATCGGTTCCGGGGGAGGTGGGACCAGTACAAACTGGACGGTTTACACCTGGGCAGGACCGGGACCGATGTCCTTGGGGGAGTGTTTGCTAGTGCTGTTGGAAAGGGTTTAAACTAAAATGGCAGGGGTTGGGAACCTGTGCAGGGAGACAGAGGAATGGGAAACAAGGATAGAAGCAAAAGACAGGAAGGAGAAAAGCAAAAGTGGCAGGCAGAGAAGTCATGGGATAAATAAAACATGGCCACAGTATATAATAGTTCTAAAAGGTCTAAGAGTGTTAAAAAAACAAGCCTGAAGGCTTTGTGTCTTAATGCGAGGAGCATTCGTAATAAGGTGGATGAATTAGCTGCGCAAATAGATGTAAACGGATATGATATGATTGGGATTATGGAAACATGGCTCCAGGGTGACCAAGGCTGGGAACTCAACATCCAGGGGTATTCAATATTCAGGAAAGACAGGCAAAAAGGAAAAGGAGGTGGGGTAGCATTGCTGGTTAAAGAGATTAACACAATAGTAAGAAAGGATATTAGCTCTGATGATGTGGAATCTGTATGGGTAGAGCTGAGAAATACCAAGGGGCAGAAAACATTAGTGGGAGTTGTATACAGATCCCCAAACAGTAATGCCGAGGTTGTGGATGGCATTAAATGGGAACTTAGAGATGCGTGCAATAAGGGCACAGCACTTATCATGGGTGACTTAAATCTACATATAGATTGGGTTAACCAAATTAGTAACAATACTGTGGAGGGAGAATTCCTGGAGTGTATACGGGAATGTTTCTTGGACCGATATGTCGAGGAACCAACTAGAAATCGGGTCATCTTAGACTGGGTATTATGTAATGAGAAAGGATTAATTAGCAATCTTGTTGTGCAAGGCCCCTTGGGGCGGAGCGATCATAATATGATCGAATTCTTCATTAAGACGGAGAGTGAAGTATGTGACTCAGAGTAGGATCCTGAATTTAAATAAAGGAAACTACGATGGTATGAGGCGCGAGTTGGCTAGGATGGATTGGGGAAGGTTACTTAAAGGGTTGACGGTGGATAGGCAATGGCAAACATTTAAAGATCGCATGGATGAACTACAGAATTTGTTCATCCCTGTTTGGCATAAAAATAAAACAAATAAGGTGACTCAACCGTGGCTAACAAGGGAAATTAGGGATAGCATAAGATCCAAGGAGAGGACATCTAAATTGGCCAGAAAAAGCAGCAAACCTGAGGATTGGGAGCAGTTTAGGATTCAGCAAAGGTGGACTAAGGGATTAATTAAGAGGGGGAAAATAGAGTATGAGAGTAAGCTTGCAGGGAACATAAAAAACTGACTGTAAAAGCTTCTATAGATATGTGAAGTCAAGCGTAGGTCCCTTGCAGTCAGAATCAGGGGAATTTATAATGGGGAACAAAGAAATGGCTGACCAATTAAATACATACTTTGGTTCTGTCTTCACAAAGTAGGACATAAATAACCTCCCAGAGATGTCGGGGAATATATGAGCCGTTAACTAATGAGAGGGAGGAGCTGAATGAAATCAGTATTTTTAGGGAAATGGTGTTAAGGAAATTGACGGGATTGAAGGCCGATAATCTAATCTATATCCTAGGGTACTTAAGGAAGTGGCCCTAGAAATAGTAGATGCATTGCTGGTGATCTTCCAAAATTCTATAGATTCTGGAACAGTTCCCATGGATTGGAGGGTAGCTAATGTAACCCCACTATTCAAAAAAGATGGTCGAGAGAAAACAGGGAATTATAGACCGGTAAGCCTGACATCCGTAGTGGGGAAAATGCTAGAGTCCATTATAAAAGATGTAATAGCAGAGCACTTGGAAAACTGTGACAGGATCGGACAAAGTCAACATGGATTTACAAAAGGTAAATCGTGCTTGACTAATCTACTGGAATTATTTGAGGATGTAACTGATAAAATAGGTAAGGGAGAACCAGTGGATGTGGTGTATTTGGACTTTCAGAAGGCTTTCGATAAGGTCCCGCTTAAGAGATTAGCGTGTAAAGTTAATGCACATGGGATTGGGGGCAAGGTACTGACTTGGAAAGAGAACTGGCTGGCAGACAGGAAGCAAAGAGTTGGAATAAACGGCTCTTTTTCCGAGTGGCAGGCAGTGACTAGTGGGGTACCGCAGGGATCGGTGCTAGGACCCCAGCTATTCACAATATATATATAAATGATCTAGACGAGGGAACTAGATGTAATATCTCCAAGTTTGCAGACGACACAAGGCTGGGTGGGCGTGTGTGCTGTGATGAGGATGCAGAGAAACTCCAGTATGATTTGGACAGATTGGGTGATTGGGCAGATGTATGGCAGATGCAGCAAAATGTGGATAAATGCGAGGTTATCCACTTTGGTGGCAAAAACAGGAAGGCAGATTATTATCTGAACGGCAATAGATTGGGAGAAAGGGAAGTGCCACGAGACCTGGGTGTCCTTGTGCACCAGTCACTGAAGGTAAGCATGCAGGTGCAGCAGGCGGTTAAGACGGCAAATGGTATGTTGGCCTTTGTAGCGAGATGATTCGAGTACAGGAACAAGGATGTCTTGCTGCAGTTGTACAGGGCCTTGGTGAGACCACACCTTGAGTATTGTGTGCAGTTTTGGTCGCCTTATCTGAGGAAGGATGTTCTTGCCATGGAGAGGAAGTGCAGCGAAGATTCACCAGACTGATACCTGGGATGGCAGGAATGACGTATGAGGAGAGATTGGGTCGATTAAGCTTATACTCGCTGGAGTTTAGAAGAATGAGAGGGGATCTCATTGAAACTTATAAAATTCTAACAGGACTAGACAGACTAGATGCAGGAAGGATGTTCCCGATGGCGGGGGAGTCCAGAACCAGGGGTCACAGTCTAAAGATAAGGGGTAAGCCATTTAGGACAGAGATGAGGAGGAATTTCTTCACCCAGAGCGTGGTGAACCTATGGAATTCTCTACCACAGAAGGCAGTAGAGGCCAATTCATTAAATATATTCAAGAAGGAGTTAGACATATTTCTTAAGGCTAAAGGGATCAAGGGATATGGGGAGAAGGCAGGGACAGGGTACAGTGTTTGAGTGCTCAGCCATGATCTCATTGAATGGCGGAGCAGGCTTGAGCGGCCGAATGGCCTACTCCTGCTCCTATCTTCTATGTTTCTATGTTATATGTATTTTTGCTATAAATATTATTTATTAAAATATATATATAAAAACAAAGGCTGCAGCTGGAAAAAAAAATTGAAAAAATAAATTAAGTGATGTTATTAGTTCATTGTGTAGACAATATTCACGCAACTGGTATTGACCCACTATCCAGATGGACGAGATCATGGGATGCATGCAACATATCGAACCAACTCATCACTGACCCAACAGCAGAGGTCCCTGACTTCGAACTCCCTTGAAGACAGTGGACAGCACTCAACCGAATCCACACCGACATGGACGATGCGACCATCTGCTCCAAAAGTGAAAGGTGAGGGACGACCCAATGTGCGACTGTGGCCGTGAGTCTCAGACCATCGAACACAACCTGCCCACTAAGATCTGTTGCGAGAGGCACCTCATTTCTCCACCCAGCATCTCAGGAGGCCATCGAATGAATAAGCCAAACTAGACATTATAAGCTTTTCCCATCATATGAAACAACAACAACAACAACATTGTGTAGACATATTGAATATGCAATACCACAGCTTGGTTCAGTTGATTGCACTCTCACCTCTGAGAAAGGCGGCACACTCCAGGACCCAGCACTTGAGTACATAATCTAGGTTGACATTTCAGTGCTGTGTTAAGGAAGTGCTGCATTGTTGGAGGTGTTATCTTTTGATGAGACATTAAACCGAAGCCCCCAACTGCTTGTTCCATTTGTTCAGATGGATGCATGTAAACCATCTCATGCCATTATTCAAATAGTAGAGAGTTCTCTCAATATCCTGGCCAAAATTCCATCCTTAACAAACACCACAAAAACAAATTAACCAGTTATTCATCTCCTTGCTATTTGTGGGATCTTGTTGTGCACAAATTTGGCCAGTGTTTACCTACATAACAATAGTGACTGCAACTTCAGAAGGTAATTAATTGGTTGTGAAGTGCTTTGGGACATCAAGAAGACGTGATAAGGTGTCTTATAAATACAGATGCCCTACTCATTCAATGTGTAACTACACATTTAATGTGCAACAGTCTACATCAATTTTTAATTATAGGGATAGGCAAAAGTATTTTTTAAAAACTGTTGCTTTGGTGTGTAATAGAACACACTGGAATACCAATCTGCATCGCTACAAAGTAGTGAGACATCAATTACACCATCCATGCCCCTGAAAGAGAATGGGGAAAATACTGAAGGATTGCCCCAATTTATTTTCACTTCCCAGCAGCCATTTAATGGTAGCACTAGTAGACACCTGGAAACAGACAAACCACCAGCACTCTTGGCTGCAAACATGAATGACAAATGAGAGAAACATAGCTTTCCCTTAACATCCACACTCAAAAGATACAAATGCTTGTCACAGGCAATGAAGGTATACATTATATTACTTTGTAAATTAATTGTGGCACTCTTTTAATTTTAGGTGGACTGTGCTAATCCCTTTATCTATAAATAACTATTAATATTCTTGCATATATATGCTCTTCCCGTCAGTCTGTAAAGATAACTATTAATATATTAATATTCTTGCATATATATGGTCTTCCCAAAGCGTAAACTTTTGGTCCATAAGTTTAAAAATAGATGAAGAAATAGAAATTGTGTACTGATCCTGAAGGTAAAAAGTAAAAGCCTTTGACAGTTTGAGTACATGGAGGGAAGAAAACCAAAGTATTTTGTACCTTTCCATATAACTCAAGGAAGCTGAAAAGTTAAAAGGAGTACTTTCCTTCAAAGTACTCCCCCACTGTCTCCAAGGTTTCTACGGATCTTCCATCAAAGTTACAGGGAGTAATTGAGAAAACTCCTGCAGGTTTAACCCCATTGGATTTGTGCATAGTGTGCACTTCCTCTAAGTCGCTCGCTTACTCACGGTTACACTTAGCCCATCACACTTTTTAAAACCCTGTTGATATAAAATAGCATATATTTTGTTTCACCAAAAACATCACAAGTAATCTATCATATACAGAAAAATAGTCCTTAGCTTACAAATACAGATCAATTTCTACTTCAATGTAGACCCACCATGTTGGATCTCTGCAAAGCCAAGCTGCTTGGGTGATTTCACTCTTGGGATAGGAATCCTGAAGCATCCCCATTAATTGTAATTGGGCTTCATCCAGGCCTGGGAGTTGATTGGAACCACCTAACTCTGAAAAAACATAATGGGCCAGTAATTCCGGTCCCAACGCGTGAGTATGGACGGGGTACTCACGCGTGGGCCCGTTGGAAGTGCTGGATTTCAGCATGCACAGCGCATGCGCGGAAAACCAGCATTTCCTCCAAGGGGTTCAGAGGTCCAACGCGTGCGCGCAGCACTCTGCGCGCATGCATTGAACTTCCTTCTTTTTGACAGGTTTGCCCGTGTGTAAGGACCTCAACTTTTTAGACATGTAAAAAGGAGACGTAAGCACTTGATTCTTTAAGGTAAGTGGTCTATTATTTAAAATAACATTTTTTCCACAGCTTTATTGTTTTTAAGGACTTTACAGTAAGGTAAGTTTATTTTTAGACCCGATTTCTTAAAAAATTATTTTTTTCAAAAATTTGATTAATTGTTTAAAATAGTTTTTTAAAGTTACTTATAGTTCATTTAATTATTGGGATGTTTTTTTAAATTTTATTTAAAGTTTAAGTAGTGTTTTGGGCACCCGTAGTTTTCATGAGTTTGACAGTTCTTACTATCAAACTCATGAATGAAGTTTTCCCTCCCGATTGGCTGCCCAGTGCTCACCTGATCCCAGCCAGCACATCAAACTAACTACACCGATACGATAGCAAAATACTGCAGATGTTGGAAATCCGAAATAACAACAGAAAATGCTGGAAAAACTCAGCAGGTCAGGCAACATCCGTGGAGAGAAATTTGAGTTGACGTTTCGGGTTGGACCCTTCTTCAAAACTGGAAAGAAAAGAAGCTAGATCGGAGGCAGGGCTGCGATCGGACAAAAGAATAAAAGAAACAAAAGAAGTAAAAGAGATTAGAAGCTAGACGAGATGGTAATAACTACACCGCTGGATCAGGCAAGCACAGCGCGCCGACAGCTGAACCAGGCCAGTGACAGGAATTCCAAGCGGGCCCAGGCTTCAGCTGTCGGCGCGCCAGGTAAGTGCACATCGGGGGCTTGCACGCGCGCCAAGCCCCCGAACCTAATTTCTGGGCCACTATTGTCTGGGTATGCTGCATATATTGCTCACAATGCTGATCGGAAATGAGCCTGCTCTAAAGTTGTTCCAATTTTAAACAATGGAGCCACTCTATGATTCTATACTGGTATGTACTAACACCCAACGCCACTATGCACATTTGTTGGGCCTAAGGATCAATCTCTATTTGCTCATGCTGACTCTCCATTCCTCACTGGCCCTCTGATTTCACTGCATAATCGCCACCAGCCACCACCAACAACCCCCCCACCCCCCACTCCACTTCTCCCACCACCACTGATATTCTGCCCTTCAAACAGCTCCTTTCCAGAACTGACTCTGAATTTGAATGTTGGTTCATGGGTGCTCCAAGCTGACTCCACATTGTCTACAAGTGAACTTCATCCCATCACGGGGCCTCAGATTTCAATTTTCGACTGTTTCATATTGTATCCTCTCTGTCTTTGATTTACAATCAGGTTATGTCTCTCCTAATCTCTGTCATGCAAGCCAAATTCCTACACTCAGTAATTTGCGTGCACATTTTGGCTGTAGCTCCAGAGCTGAGCCTATTACTTCGATCACTCAATCATTTCTCCCCTCTCAGGTACTCCTTTACCCCCCAACCCCCGACATTCCCCACAACTCTGGTCTTCCTACTCTCCTACCACTATCCCCCTTCAGTAAACTCACGGCTTCCCTCTGTGCCTCTCTTGGCATTCTCCGAAAACCCACTGAGGAACTCACTACTGTCTCCTTATGAGCAGGATTCCCAACTTCCCCGTATCCCACTTTCTTATGGGCAAGCCTTAAAGGAAAACTGTCCACCAAGTCACTTACAATTGCACTTTTTTGGTATATCTACAGATACGGATTTGCTCCACCACTCCCTTACCATCACCTTTGATGCCCTTGTCCCCAGCAAAACCTTCATGGGCTCCCAGCCTGGTCATTTCCACCCCCACCGATATTTCCCTCATCTTCACTCCCTTAACAACAAGGGGCATATGCTTGCAGGTATCTTGCACATAACTAGTTTAGCCATCCATCACCAGATTTGACTAGACCACATCAAACTCTACTGGGCCTCTTTCATCCCTGCCAAAACTGTCCACTACTCTAGGATTACCCTGGTAAGCAAAGATAACCCCTACACTTTTTCCCCCACTACCAACTGCTGCCTTAAACCTTTCTTCCCTACCCCCTCCACCATCACTTCTAACATCTAGTATGAGAAGCTTGTGGACTTCTTTGTCACCAAGAGAGGGACCATCTATTCAGCTGCTTCCCACCTTGCCCACCAAGTCAAATTCCCACCTCCCACCCTAGCTCTGAACCCTTGTGTCTCTCTCTAGTTTTTCTACCAACTTCCCCTGGGCCCTCTCTGAGCTCATATGGTTCTGCTTCTGTGACCTCATTCCCACTGAACTGCTAACCCTTAACTTCCCTTCAAGGCCCTGATGCTAGCTGAAATTGGTACCCTCTCCCTTTCAAAACTTCAGAAGACCCACCCTCAATCATTCCATCCTTGCAAACTATTTCACCATCCCCAACCTCCCTTTCCTCTCCAAAGCCCCTAAAAATGCATTGTCAACTCCCAATTCATGCCCATCTCTCCTGCAAATATGTTTGAATCTTTCCAATAATGCTTCAGCCCCTGCCACAGAAGCCCTAAACAAAGTCATAAACAACATTCTCTGACTGTAACCATGGTGCATCATCCTTCCTCAGCCTTGGAAACCACCCTCCTCCAATGTTTCTCCTTTGTTATCCAGCTGAATGGAACTGCCCTTTCATGGTTCCATTCATACCGATCACATGGTAGCAATAGCTATCTCTCCACCACCTCTCTCAACCTCTCTAAGGGCACAGCAGTTATCATGGGTGACTTTAATCTACATATAGATTGGGCTAACCAAATTAGTAACAATACTGTGGAGGAGGAATTCCTAGAGTGTATACGGGATGGTTTCCTGGACCAATATGCCGAGGAACCAACTAGAGATCAGGCCATCTTAGACTGGGTATTATGTAATGAGAAAGGATTAATTAGCAATCTTGTTGTGCGAGGCCCCTTGGGGAGGAGCGATCATAATATATGATAGAATTCTTCATTAAGATGGAGAGTGAAGTAGTTGACTCAGAGACTAGGGTCCTGAATTTAAATAAAGGAAACTGCGATGATCTAGACGAGGGAACTAGATGTAATATCTCCAAGTTTGCAGACGACACAAATCTGGGTGGGCGTGTGTGCTGTGAGGAGGATGCAGAGAAACTCCAGTATGATTTGGACAGGTTGGGTGATTGGGCATGGCAAATGCAGTATAATGTGGATAAATGCGAGGTTATCCACTTCGGTGGCAAAAACAGGAAGACAGATTATTATCTGAACGGCAATAGATTGGGAAAAGGGGAAGTGCAATGAGACCTGGGTGTCCTTGTGCACCAATCGCTGAAGGTAAGCATGCAGGTGCAGCAGGCGGTTAAGAAGGCAAATGGCCTTCATAGCGAGAGGATTCAAGTACAGGAGCAAGGATGTCTTGCTGCAGTTGTACAGGGCCTTGGTGAGACCACACCTTGAGTATTATGTGCAGTTTTGGTCACCTTATCTAAGGATGTTCTTGCCATGGAGAGAGTGCAGTGAAGATTCACCAGACTGATACCTGGGATGGCAGGAATGACATATGAGGAGAGATTGGGTCAATTAGGCTTATATTCGCAAGAGTTTAGAAGAATGAGAGGGGATCTCATTGAAACTTATAAAATTCTAACAGGACTAGACAGACTAGATGCAGGGGAGTCCAGAACCAGGGATCACAGTCTAAGGATAAGGGGTAAGCCATTTAGGACTGAGATGAGGAGGAATTTCTTCACCCAGAGAGTGGTGAACCTGTGGAATTCTCTACCGCACAAGGCAGTTGAGGCCAATTCATTAAATATATTCAAGAAGGAGTTAGATATATTTGTTAAGGCTAAAGGGATCAAGGGATATGGGGAGAAAGCAGGGACAGGGTACTAAATTTGGATGAGCAGCCATGATCTCATTAAATGGCGGAACAGGCTCAAGGGGCCGAATGGCCTACTCCTACTCCTATCTTCTATGTCTATGTTTCTTCTCTGGCTCTGTGCCATCAGGCTCCTTGTCCAACATCCAGTCTTGGATAAGCTGCAATTTCTTCCTGTAAACATTGGAAAGACCAAACCCATCATCCTCATGCCCCACTCCACCCCCCACCTCGCCCCGGCCACAATCCATACGCTTGCTAATGACTCCATCTCCCACTTCAGCCCATCTGCTGCTGTATCCCTCAACCATGCCTTTGTCGCCTCCAAAATTAACTATTTCAATACTCACCTGGCGGGCCTCACATCTTCCACACTCTAAACTTCACATCCAAAAATTCTACTGTTTATATCCTATCCTGCATCAAATCCAACTTACCCAACACACAAGTTCTCATGAACCTACTATGGCTCCAAAGCTTCCAACTCTCATCCTTGCATTTAAATCAATTCATGCCATCATTCCTTGTCTATGTATCCTCCTCTAGAAGTCACTACCATGGTGTATTGGGGACTATCAGTGGATGTGGTCTATATGGACTTCCTGAAGGCATTTGATAAGGTTCTGCACCAAAGATTAGTAGCAGTAACCGCCGCACAGTCCTTGTGAGGACACAGTCCCGTCTTCACACTGAGGACTATATTCCCTGTAAGGTGTACGGCTGTGCACTGATCTGTTAGGTCCCACCCACTTAAATTCACAGGCCACACAATGAACTGGGGGGGGGGGGGGAAGGGAGGAAAAGAGTGCCCTAGACAAAGATGGCGACCATACGCGCTGCATAAAGCAGAACTCCCACCTGCATTAAGATGGCGACACCCATGCCCTAGCCAAAGATGGCGGTGGGAGTGATTATGGTGTTCTATGTATCTCTGCGCATGCTGAAGACACGCATGCGCACCTGACGGATAAGCCGATACTGAATATTTTATTTAGAAAGGTGCCAGTGAAGCCACATCCAGCGGACGAGCTTTGAACCCCTGAAAGCCTTTTTTGGTGGGGCAGAATGTTTGCGCAATGCAGCTCCACGCCCCATGAACAAGGACTCCACACCAGCGCCGGGCCTGAACCAGAACCCCATTGCCAAGCTGGTTAAAATCCCCTACCCAGAGCTCAGGTTGGGGTTAGGCCCCGCCAATGTGTCCAAAAGACCGTGAACATTCCGTGGCCCAAGGTTTCCTCCCTCCTTCAGTGACTCAACCGGTGGCTCTCTGGTTCTGCACTTTCCCAACAACCGGGCCCAAGAAAAGGCAGGCCCTGGGATCCCCAGCAAATAGTTCAACTAAAGCCCAGGCACTCAGAGCCGCCATGCCATGGTGGACATTTAATTTCATTTAATCCGCACACTCATTGAGGACTCGGTTGGGCGCTGGGATTCTCTTCAGTGTTGGTTAAATTACCACAGGCCCAGGGGAGGGAGGAATTCAAGTTTAAATCAGAAACATAGATCAAGTTTATTTTACAGGTTCCCCTCAAATGGAGTGCAGAACCAGAGAGCCATCGGTTGAGTCACTGCCTCGGCCTTGAAGGAGGGAGGATTGCGCAAACATTCTGCCCCGCCAAAAAGGCTTTCAGGGGTTCAAAGCTCATCCGCTTCACTGGCGCCTTTCTAAATAAAATGTTCAGTATTGGCTTATCCGTCAGGTGCGCATGCCAAGGATCGAGGGAGAAGGGGAGTGAGTGAGAAATAAAGTTGAAGGGCTTCTCACTATTTCCTGTGGGATTTATAACCAAACTGAAGTCACTAAATGGCAGTTTATCAAAAACACACACCTCATCTACCCTTCAAAGAAAAAAAAATCATAACTTGGGACAGGGATCCTGAGCTGATTTAATGCCTTTGGGAAACTAACTTTTTCCATCCACCAAAATTACAGACTCTTTATATTTCATGTTTCACTTTAAGTGGACACAATTCTCAGTTCTGGAAGGGGCGCCCCGGGTCTCCTGTTTACAAAGCATGTGTTTCAATGCACTCAACCACACACCATGGCTGCCTGTTGATCAGATGATTTGCGAATGAGCCGAAAAGGGAGTTTATCCAGTGATTGGTCCGTTTTAAACACAAATCTCATCTGTTTGGATTGGAGGATAATTATTGTTCTCACACACAGAGCAGGTGAACGATACTTCCACTTTCTGTAGTCTGGCAAGACTGGATGAAATTACACATTGCAGGGTTGTCTACAGCAGGCAGGATCAAATTACACATTCCAGACAAACTGGGTGTATCTTGTCCTTCAAGGGGACCAATCAGAAATCTGGTGTTGCAAATAGATGCAACCATGAACAAAGAGCAGGACCCCCACCCTGCCTAAATATGGTGGCACTCACAACTCTGGTGGCACTCGCAAAAACGGCTCTAACGACCAGCACAAAGATGGCTGCGGGACCTTTTCCATCGAGTGGTTGACACCATTGCAGTTCCATTCCCGGAAATGACACCTGGTGAGTTCCAGTGGGAGTCGAGAGTCCGGAAGGCAGCAGCTGGCGGTTCGGTTACCATGGGGTCATGCGGCGAGGGGAGCAGCCCAGCTGACAGCCTACAGGAGCCTGAGCAGCCTAGCACAGTAAGGAGCAGGCCTGGCAACAGGCTCATTTCCTGTCAACCACGCTCCACATTAGCGCAGCTCCGCCCGGGACCCCCACACCTACTGGGCCCAGCCCGGGCCGCTCCAGACCCTGGGGGTGAGGGGGTATCTCGGGTACCAGGGGTGAGTTGGAATTTATTTATTTTTAGGTTAACTTTTTTTTTTTAATTATCCCGGTCTCTAGACAGTGAGTATCTTGGTGAACCTCTTCAGGCAAAACATTTTTTTAATGTTTCATGGTTCAATTCATGCAGCATAATGCAGACAAAGGTGAGCTTATGGATGTGTAACACAAGAAGACGGTCCTGAACTGGAAATGTTGACGTGAATGTGTATCTGATTAAAGCTGAACAATGCTGAGGTGGGAGGAGGAGGGAAGCACCTTTTTAATCTTAAATTAGGCCGCAGTTCTAGAAGCGCTTTTGCTCCCATGGAAACTGGTTTTGGGTGCACTTCAATGAAAAAGTGGTGGTATAACCCAAGAGATAATTGAGGGTACTAAAGGCATGAGGCATGAGTCTCATATGGGTTTAGGTTTGCAGTGAATGCATGTTAACTCCAGCTTTAGTTTCTCACCATCTCCCAACAAATGTTGGAAACAAAGTTATTGCTAATATCTGGTGTAATAATAAAACTGAACAGAACAAGTGTTTTCCTGCCACCAACAATATCCAGTCTATTTGTTTTTGGGATGAGATGTTAAATCTGCTCCTGTGGTTCAGATGGATTAATAAGGGGCAGCCAGCACAGATTTGTTAAAGGCAAATCGTGTCTGACTAACCTGGTTGATGAAGTAACAGAGGGTTGATGGAGGTAGTGTAGTATAGTAAATGTATATATGGACTTTCAAAAGGCATTTGATGAAGTGCCACATAACAGACTTATTCAGAAAATAGAAGCACGTGGTATTAAAGGGACGGGGGTAACTTGGGTACGTAATTGGCTAAGGGATAGGAGGCAGAGAGTAGTGGTGAATTGATTTTTTTCTGACTGGAAAGAAGTATGCAGTGGGGTCTCCCAGGGATCGGTATTAGGACCATTGCTTAACTTGTTATATATAAATGACTTGGATTTGGGTATAGGAAGTACAATTTTGAAGTATGCAGATGATACAAAACTTGGCAATGTAGTAAATAGTGATTTGAGATGGTGGGGTGGCAATATGACAGTACTGTATATATGCTTTTAAGTGGTTGTTGTTGTAAAAGTTGCCCACAGACAAAAAGGTCACGCTCAAAGGAGTTTGTGGCCTGCTCAGTACAAAAATTAATTAGAGGGAACATTGGTCCCCACCATCACAGATGCCAGTCATCAGCCAACTCGATTCACCCCACGTGATATCAAGAAACGGTTGAGTGCAATGGATACAGCAAAGGCAATAGGCCCAGACAACATCCCGGCTGTCATGCTGAAGACTTCTGCTCCAGAACTAGCCGCACCTCTACCAAGCTGTTCCAGTACAGCTACAGCACTGGATTCTACCCGACAATGTGAAAAACTGCCCAGGTAGATCCTGTCCTCAAAAAGCAGGACAAATCCAATCTGGCCAATTACCACCACATCAATCTACTCTGAATCATCAGCAAAGCAATGGAAGGTGTCGTCGATAGTGCTATCAAGTGGCACTTACTCACCAACGCTCAGTTTAGGTTACGCCAGGACCACTCGGCTCCAGGCCACATTACAGCCTTGGTCCAAACATGGACAAAAGACAAAAGGTATTCTGGCTGCGAGTGTCTCACCTCCTGACTCCCCAAAGCCTTTCCACCATCTACAAGGCACAAGTAAGGAGTGTGATGGAATACTCTCCACTTGCCTGGATGAGTGCAGCTCCAACAACACTCAAGAAGCTCGACACCATCCAGGACAAAGCAGCCCACTTGATTGGCACCCCATCCACCACCTTAAACATTCGCTCCCTCCACCACCGGCATACCGTGGCTGCAGTGTGAACCAGCTACAAGCTGCACTGCAGCAACTCACCAAGGCTTCTTCGGCAGCACCTCCCAAACCCGCGATCTCTTCCACCTAGAAGGACAAGGGCAGCAGGCGCATGAGAACGCCACTACCTCCAAGTTCCACTCCAAGTCACACACCATCCTGACTTGGAAATATATCACCGTTCTTTCATCGTGGCTGGGTCAAAGTCAGGGAACTCCCTACCTAATAGCATTGTGGGAGTACCTTCACCATACGGACTGCAGTGGTTCAAGGCGGCGGCTCACCACCTGCTCAAGGGCAATTAGGGATGGGCAATAAATGCTGGCCTTGCCAGCGACGCCCACATCCCATAAATGAACTTTTAAAAAAATGGACAAAAGAGCTGAATTCCAGGGGTGAGGGGAGAGTGACTGCCCTTGACATTAAGGCAGCATTTGACTGAGTGTGGCATCAAGGAGGTTGTGGTTGTTGGAGGTCAATCACCTCAGCCCCTGGACATCACTGCAAGAGTTCCTCAGGGCCGTGTCCTAGGCCCAACCATCTTCAGTTGCTCCATCAATGACCTTCCCTCCATCATAAGGTCAGAAGTGTGGAGGTACACTGATGATTGCACAGTGTTCAGTTCCATTCGCAACTCCTCAGATAATGAAGCAGTCCATGCTCGCATGCAGCAAGACCTGGATGACATTCAGGCTTGGGCTGATGTGGCAAGTAAAATTCGCACCACACAAGTGCCAGGCAATGACTATCTCCAACAAGACAGAGTCTAACCACTGCTCCTTGGCATGGGAACACCATCACCTCCCAAGTTCTTCTCCAAGTCACACACCATCCTGACTTGGAAATATATCACCGTTCTTTCATCGTGGCTGGATCAAAATCCTGGAACTCCCTCCTTAATAGCACTGTGGGAATTCCTTCACCACACGGACTGCAGCGGTTCAAGGCGGCAGCTCACCACCACCTTCTCAAGAGCCATTAGGGATGGGCATTAAATGCCAGCGACACCCACATCCCATGAATGAATAATAAAAAAATTAAAGTGCATAGAATCGGAGGTAACCTTGTGACGTGGGTGTTATTTGTTGGTAGGTGAGAAACAAAATGGGGATAAAGGGAATGTTCTCTGATTGGCGGGATATGACAAGTGGTGATCCCAAGAACCTGTACTGGGAACTCAGCTTTTCACCACATATATCAATGACTTGGATGAAGGAATAGAGGGCTGTATATTCAAGTTTGCAGATGACACTAAGTTAGGAGGCATAGTAAGTTGTGTAGATGGGAGCAGGAAGATTCAAAGGGCCATAGGCAGGCTAAGTGAGTGGGCAAAACTGTGGCAGATGGAGTTCAATGTGGGGAAGTGTTTGGATTTCCAGGAAGAGCAAATTGGAATATTTTCATAATGATATGAGACATGGAGGAGCAAAGAAATTTGGATGTCCAATAAGCACAAATCATTAAAAGCTAGTGCACAGGTACAAAAAGTAATCAAAAAAGACTAATGGAATGTTGGGTTTATCTCAAAGCTAGGTAGGAAAGTAAGCTGCGAGGAGGACACAAAGAGCCTGCAAAGGGATATAGACAGGATAAGTGAGTGGGCAATAAGGTGGAAGATGGAATATAATGTGGGGAAATGTGAGGTTATTCACTTTGGTATGAAGAATAGAAAAACAGAATATTTTTTAAATGGTGAGAAACTGTTAAATGTTGGTGTTCAGAGAGATTTAGGTGTCCTCATACAGGAAACAGAGTTAGCATGCAGGTACAGCAAGCAATTAGCAAGGCAAATGCATGTTGGCTTTTATTGCAAGGGGGTTGGAGTACAAGTGTAAGGAAGTCTTGCTACAATTGTACAGAGCTTTGGTGAGACCACACCTGGAGTACTGTGCACAGTTTTGGTCTCCTTATCTGAGGAAGGATATACTTACCTTAGAAGCGGTGCAACAAAGGTTCACTAGATTGATTCCTGGTATGAGAGGGTTAAAAAAATACTTGCATTTATATAGCGCCTTTCATGACCACCAGGTGTTCCAAAGCACTTTACAGCCAATGAAGTATTTTTTGAAGTGTAGTAACTGTTGCAATGTAGGATAGGTGGCTCAGCAAGATCCCACAAACAGCAATGTAATAATGACCAGATAATCTGTTTTGGTTATGTTGGTTTAGGGATAAATATTGGCCAGAATACCAGGGCTAACTCACCTGCTCTTCTTCAAAGAGTGCCATGGGAGCTTTTACGTCTCATCTGAAAGACGGCAGCTCTGACAGTGCAGCACTCCCTCAGTACTGCACTGGAGTGTCAGCCTAGATTTATTGTGCTCAAGTCTCTGGCATGGGACTTGAACCCACAACCTTCTGACTCACCAGGCAAGGGTGCTACGAACTGAGCCACTGGTTGAGAGGATTGAGTAGATTGGGCCTACACTCTGGAATTTAGAAGAATGAGAGGTGATCTCATTGAAACATACAAGGTTCTGAGAGGGATTGACAGGGTAGATACCGAGAGGTTGCCTCGCCTGGCTGGAGAGTCTAGAACCATGAGTCATAGTCTCAGTATAAGGGGTCGGCCATTTAAGATTGAGAGGAGGAGGAATTTCTTCACTCAGAGGGTTGTGAATCTTTGGAATTCTCTACCCCAAAGAGCTGTGGATGCTGAATTGTTGAGTATATTTACGGCTGAAATCAATAGATTTTTGGACTCTATGGGGAATCAAGGGATATGGGGATTGGGCAGGAACGTGGATTTGAGGTCGAAGATCAGACAATCTTATTGAATGGCGGAGCAGGCTCGAAGGGCAATATGGCCTACTCCTGCTCTTAATTCTTATGTTCAAGGGGACTGGAATACAAAAGTGATACTTCAGTTGTACAAACCTTGGTCAGATCCCATCTGGAATACTGCATTCAGTTTTGGGCACCGAACTTCAGGAAAGATATATTGGCCTTGAAGGGGGCACAGCGCAGATTCACTAAAATCATACCAGGGCTTAAAGAATTAAATTATGAGGACTGGTTGCATAAACCTGAGTTTAGAAAGTTGAGGAGTGATCTAATTGAGGTGCTTAAAATGATAAAGGGATTTGATAGGATAGATACATCGAAGCTATTTCCTCTAATGAGGGAATCCAGAACAAGGAGTCGTAATCTTAAAATATGAGCCAGGCCATCCAGGAGTGAAATCAGGAAGCAGTTCTTCACACAAAGGGTAGTAAAAATCTGGAACTAGCTTCCACTAAAAGGCTGTGGATGCTGGGTCAATTGAAACTTTCAAGACTGAGATCAATAGATTTTTGTTAAATAAGGATAATAATAATAATAATAATTCAACTTTATTGTCATTGTACAATGCACAAGTACATGAACAACGAAATGTGATCTTGCAAGCTCCCATGAGTCCAGTACAAATAACATTAAACGTAAATAGCACCGTCCTGGGAGAAGCAAAGCCGCTGCGTCTGTGCGTGCCGCCATTCCATTTCCACCATTCCTCCTGTCCAACAATCTTCAGCCCAACGCCCGGGCCTGCTCACCAGCTGCCCCTCCCGGGGCTCCTTCCGTGACCTTCTCACCAACCGCCCCTCCTCGGGGCTCCTTCCGTGACCTTCTGCACCTGGTCTTCCCTGATGGTCACCCCTCCAGGTACTAACCAGGCCTGGCTCTGCTTAGCTTCCAAGCCTTGCCAGTGACCCTGTCCCTAGTCCCAGGAACAGGGCTCAAGGGATATGAGCAAAGGCAGGTAAATGAAGTTGGGGGTACAGGTCAGTCATAAGCTAACTGAAAGACGGAATACACTTGAGAGGTTGAATGGTCTAGTTCTGTTCCTATCTTCCTATAAATCCGCTTGCGAACTCTCCGCTGCTCTGATTCGGCTTCTTTGGTTCTCCCCCTCACTTTGCCCCACAATTGGCAGTTGTGCCTTCAGTTGCCTAGGCCCCGCAGTCTGGAATTCCCTCCATTAACCCCTATGCAACACCACCTCCCTCTTCTCCTCTAATAGCCTCCTTAAAACCCACTCTTTAACCAAGTTTTTGTTCACCCTTCCTAATATCTTCTCTTTGGATTTGGCCTCTATCATTTTTTCATTATGCCTCTGAAGCGCTTTGTGAAGTTTCCCTACTTTAAAGAACATATCAATTAGGAGCAGGAGTAGGCCATACAGCCCCTCGAGCCTGCTCTGCCATTCAATAAGATCATGGCTGATCAATAAGATCATGGCTGATCTTCGATCTCAACTACACTTTCCCACCTGATCCCCATATCCCTTGATTCCCCTAGAGTCCAAATATTTGCGAACATGGTGTATCAGCTGTGGCTCAGTGGGTAGCACTCTTGCCTCCGTGTTAGAAGGTTGTGGGTTCAGGTCTCATTCCAGAGACTTGAGCACAAAATCTCGACTGATACTCAAGTGCATTACTGAGGGAGTGCTGCACTGTCAGAGGCGTCATCTTTCGGATGAGACGTTAAACCATGCTACATAAATGCAAGTTGTTGCTGTTTTTGTTGTTATTTGTAGGGAAATGGTGTTAGGGAAATTGACGGGATTGAAGGCCGATAAATCCCCAGGGCCTGATAATCTACATCCTAGGGTTCTTAAGGAAGTGGCCCTAGAAATAATAGATGCATTGCTGGTCATCTTCCAAAATTCAATAGACTCTGGAACAGTACCCATGGATTGGAGGGTAGCTAATGTTACCCCACTATTCAAAAAAGGTGGTAGAGAGAAAACAGGGAATTATAGACTGGTAAGCCTGACATCGGTAGTGGGGAAAATGCTAGAGTCCATTATAAAAGATGTAATAGCAGAGCAGTTGGAAAACAGTGACAGGATCGGACAAAGTCAACATGGATTTACAAAAGGTAAATCGTGCTTGACTAACCTACTGGAATTTTTTGAGGAGGTAACTGGTAAAATAGATAAGGGAGAACCAGTGGATGTGGTGTATTTAGACTTTCAGAAGGCTTTCGATAAGGTCCCGCATAAGAGATTAGCGTGTAAAGTTAAGGCACATGGGATTGGGGCAAGGTATTGACTTGGATAGAGAACTGGTTGGCAGACAGAAAGCAAAGAGTTGGAATAAACGGGTCTTTTTCCAAGTGGCAGGCAGTAACTAGTGGGGTACCGCAGGGATCGGTCCTTAGACCCCAGCTAGTCACAATATATATTAATGATCTAGATGAGGGAACTAGATGTAATATCTCCAAGTTTGCAGATGACACAAAGCTGGGTGGGCGTGTGTGCTGTGATGAGGATGCAGAGAAACTCCAGTATGATTTGGACAGGTTGGGTGATTGGGCAGAAGCAAGGCAGATGCAATATAACGTGGATGAATGTGATTTTATCCACTTGGGTGTCAAAAACAGGAAGGCAGATTATTATCTGAATGGCAATAGATTGGGAGAAGGGGAAGTGCAACGAGATCTGGGTGTCCTTGTGCACCAGTCGCTGAAGGTAAGCATGCAGGTGCAGCAGGCAGTTAAGAAGGCAAATGGTATGTTGGCCTTCGTAGCGAGAGGGTTCGAGTACAGGAAAAAGGATGTCTTGCTGCAGTTGTACAGGGCCTTGGTAAGACCACATCTTGAGTATTGTGTGCCGTTTTGGTCACCTTATCTGAGGAAGGATGTTCTTGCCATGGAGGGAGTGCAGCGAAGATTCACCAGGCTGATACCTGGGATGGCAGGAATGACGTATGAGGAGAGATTGGGTCGATTGGGCATATACTCGCTGGAGTTTAGAAGAATGAGATGGGATCCCATTGAAACTTATAAAATTCTAACAGGACTAGACAGACTAGATGCAGGAAGGATGTTCCCGATGGCCGGGGAGTCCAGAACCAGGGGTCACAGTCTAAGGATAAGGGGTAAGCCATTTAGGACAGAGATGAGGAGGAATTTCTTCACCCAGAGAGTGGTGTACCTGTGGAATTCTCTACCACAGAAGGCAGTAGAGGCCAATTCATTAAATATATTCAAGAAGGAGTTAGATATATTTCTTAAGGCTAAAGGGATCAAGGGATATGGAGAGAAGGCAGGGACAGGGTACTGAATTTGGATGATCAGCCATGATCTCATTGAATGGCAGAGCAGGCTCGAGGGGCCAAATGGCCTACTCCTGCTCCTATCTTCTATGTTTCTATTTGAATACTCACCCTTTTCACAATACTCTGGAGTCATCTTACCCCACCCCGGAAATCATAATTTCAATCCTTGTGCATTTCTCCATCTGTAACATATGTTCCACAGTGGGGTGAATCTGGAGCAATTTGAGGCCCAGTTATGCCCTTGCTTATTTCAATGAAGCTGTTCTGCAAGCTATTCAGGAGTCTCCATAGCAGCAATAATAAAAAAGTCAAAGCAATTACCTAAAATGATGTCCTATAAAACAGAGAATGCTTTGAACAGCTTTCCTTCCCCATAAGTTCCTCTTTAACATATCCTGTGAAAGAGATCTCCTGATGGCTGAGAGACTAAATATTGCAGTAAATATAGTGCAGTACTGAGCCATACAGATCAAGAAGCTCTCAGGTTTGATCTCTGCACAGTCAATTGGACCTCAGCAAGAACTACCATAATTACCTCTGCTCTTTGGGATTGCCCATTCCTGATTGCATCCCCGTGACTCCTGTTGTATTGGCTTGTTAGGGGCGCAAGAATTAGTTGCGATGCCCTCACAGATGAATAGTCTATTGACACACTATCCCGGTTTACGCACGAAGAATGGACACTAGAGCGAGATACCGCAGAGCTGCTGGAGACCATGTAAGCAAGAAGACCACCCAGTCAAACCATTGGTTGAAGCAAAGCTATCCCCACCTCTGATTCTAAACGGTAAGTGAAACATTTAAATTCCAGCCCACCCCCAAAATCTAACGAATTGTTTCTAACAGATGGGAGTGTGCGATTTAGCATCGAGTAAGGTGACCGTGACAGCTACAGGTCGGTCCTATTGTAATTGACCCCGTTTACGCTTTCTGTGGTCGTTTTTTCCCCCCCCCGTGCGACGTATACAGACGAGCTTTTGACTTTGGTCAGATTGAACGGTCATACTCACCCACTCTGAGCAACGCCCTTCACCTCCGCCATCCCCCTCCTCGCTCGAGCGCCTCCCACGCGGCAGTCGCTCTGGCTCCGTAAGGTGCGGCAGTGCCCGCAACAGAGCTCGAGCTGCTGGCCCAACCCTTGGTCAGACCGCACGTGCCCTTCCGTTGGTCTCGAGCTCTTCCTGCGCGGAGAGGGAGCTGAGAAGTGAGCGCGGGGGGGATAGAGGCGTCCCGCAACACAACACCTGGGGCAGTGGGATCACCAAGAAGGGAACGTCCGATTGGGATCTATAAAAACAAACCTGCTGAAGAAATGCAGAGGGAATGAAGATCATTTAAAAAAAAAAAAAAAATCAGGCTGCGGTCTCCGATTTTATCTGGACTGGGTGGTAACTATCGGCTTTCTTTTGCTGGGAAAGGGGGAAAAAAGTTTTTTAAAAAACGGAAAGTGCCGCAAGGAAGAAATTAACGCAGCTTAGGAAATGTTTTCCCACCAATTAAAACAGCTGGGTTATTTAACAGATGGGGTAAAACGCACTATGGAAAAGTATTTTTCACAATGAAATACTCACAGAGAAGTTGCATTGAGAGGAGGGGGTTATAAGCTGGATAACCGACGGGACTGTCACCTGGAACGGTTGTCTTGCCAACCACAACAACAAGTACTGCAGTGACGTAGCGTGTGTCGTCTGTCAGTGTGTCAGCAGCTGTGGACATCTTTCCAATGCATTCCTGCCTAGCACTTGACTAAACCTCCCGCCCTAGTCTTTTGACTCTGACTTTTTGAATAATAGCTTGTGCAATCACGATTATACAGATTCTACTTCCAAGATATCAACTGGATACTTTAAAATCGTTTCATGCCTCGATCCTCCTGTACTTGTGTGGTCCGTGGCACGCCAGAATGTTTCTTTTACAAGCCCCAAAATGTAAATCGTAATACTGCAGGTGCTGGCCAAACCTGTGTCAGAATAGCCTTCGAAGAACCACCGCAGTTCTCCTTGCTCGCACAGCTATACTGCATTCAAATGGAGTTGGCACAATACTATGTGGCATACAAATGGTTTTGAATTTAAATCTTCAAAAAGTAAGCTTCCTCATCACATTGGAGAAATAGGAAAAACTTGGCCAAAGAAGTGGGCTTTAAGAATGATTTTAAAAGAAAGGGAGGGTGGTGGAAAAGTAGGGGGGTTGAAGGAGAAAATTCCAGAGCTTGGGGCCTAGAAACTCTAAAACTAATCTATCGCAAAATCAATGTAGAGTTTCTGTTTGCCCAATATTCAATTCAATTTTATTTCCCATATGTAACCAGTACTAGTACAAGTACAATGGAATGCTTATTCCCCGTAGGGACACTTCAGCTATTCTTACAGCGCCGTGTTCAGAAAGTCAATTCAATGGCTTCCAGTGGCAGTGGGAGCACGATGTCCCTCAGCCGCTCCGTCCTCGTCACCGCGGCCTCCTCACTGTTGCCGGCTCCACGTGTGGTGGCCTGCTTCTCACGATCCGACATCTGGCTGCCATGCTCGGCTCCCCTCCTCCCAGTCGGACGGTGAGCTTCCTGCCATGGAGCTGCCGGCCGACGTGCTGCAGCGGGTCGTTGTGGCTGCTGCTGCTGCTCGTTGTGCTGCGCTGCCTCCGCCCGACTCACCGAACACATCGTCGGGATGTGATGCTCCGGTCACCGGCTCCACGGTCCGACAGCCCGGGGCCTGCTTCTCCCGCTCACGGTCCGGCCTCTGGCCGCCATGCTCAGCTCCCCTCCTCCCAGTCAGAATGCCTTCCCGCTGAGGAGCTGCCAGCCGACGTGCTCCAGCAGGTTGTCGTGGCTGCAGCTCGCTGTGCTGCCTCCGCCCGACTCGCCGAATACTTCGCTCCGGTTGCGGGAGCGAGCGGCGAGAGCGGGTCGCCTGAAGCAGGGAGAGCGCGCTAGCACCGGACCATCTCGGCCACCATCTTGCACTGTGTCCCCAAAGGCATATACTCCATTTATGTAAATCCAGAGAGCTTAGACCTAATTGTTAGAACTAAGGTTTAGAGAGTCCCAAGTCTGCAAAAGTACTGCTGGAGTTTAACTAGCTATAATCATATAGCCTACCAACACACTGCTACTTGTGCAGCTAGGGCATTAGTTTGCAGGTCACCTGGAAAAATTTCAGCCTCCAATGATGGATCTTCCCCCTTGTAGGAAAGCTATTACATAGATATTCTGTAAAACAAAGGGTTATTCCTTGTATTCTATAAAACTCACATAAATGACCTCTGCATCCTGGTGTTACCAGGTCAACAATGACCTGTGCCTGCTTGGCTTGAGACATTTAAGGATACAAATAATGAACTGAGTACTATGCTATGGATCTTGCCAACAGAACTAAAACTTGTAAGGTGCTATTACAGCTGTTAGTTTAGATCTTAGTAGCTTTTATCTCAGAACTCCGAGTAAAGTAGAAAGTAAACATCTAACACAAAGCTAAGCTTGGACAAGAAGGACTAAAGAACACAACAACTGTATTAAACAACTCATCACAGTTGTCTCCAAAGCATTTACAGCAACAGCTTGCATTTATATAGCACCTTTTTAATGTAGTAAAACATCCCAAGACACTTCACAGGAGTGTAATCAGACAAAAAACACTGAGCCACATTAGGAGAGGTGACAAAAAGTTTGGTCAAAGAGGTAGGTTTTAAGGAGCATTTTAAAGGAGGAGAGGTTTAGGGAGGAAATTCCGGAGTTTTATAGACAGCTGAAAGCATGGCAGCAGAGTTTTCGATAAGCTCAAGTTTATGGAGGGTGGAAGATGGGAAGTCAGCCAGAAGAGTATTGGAATACTCAAGTCAGGAGGTAGGAACAGCATGGATGAGACTTTCAGCAGCTGATCGGCTGAGGCGGAAGTATGCGGTCTTTGTGATGGAGAGCATACAAGGTCGGAAGCATATCCCTGTGTCAAATAGGATGTCGAGTTTGCAAGTACTCTGGTTCAGCCTGAGATAGTGGCCAGGGAGGGGAATGGAATCAATGATTAGGGAGTAGAGTTTGTGGCAGCAGCCGAAGACAGTGGCTTCGGTCTTAGAATGTTGAATGGGAGGAGATTTCAGCTCATCCAAGACTGGATGATGGTAGGTGAGGTAGAGCTGGGTGTCGTCAGTGAACACGTGGAACCTGACGTTGTTTTCGGATGATGTTGCTAAGGGGCAGCATATAGATGAGAAATAGGAGGGTAATTCCAGAGGTAACTCTGCGGGGGCAGGAAAAAAAGCCATTGCAGGAGATTTTATAGCTACGACTAGATAGATAAGAGTGGATAGCAAAATACTGCAGATGCTGGAAATCCGAAATAACAACAGAAAACGCTGGAAAAACTCAGCAGGCCAGGTAGCATCCGTGGAGAGAGAAACAGAGTTAACATTTCAGGTCGAAGACCTTTTGTCAGAACTGGAAAAAAGCAGGAAATGGAAAGCAAGTTTAGTGGTTGGGAAAAGGGGGGAGGGGATGAAAGAACAAAAGGGAAGGTCAGTGATAGGATAGAAAGCAGGAGAGATTAAGAGACATTGAGCGACATTACGAGATATTCAAGGCAAGAGCAAGTGGTAATGGGACAGGTTAAGGAATAAAGGATGGCTCTAGATGAGGTGTGAATTGCGCTGGCAGAATGAAGGACAGCTGCCATGTGGGAGGGAAGAAAAAAAGGGCCAAACAAAGTGTGGATAAAAAAAAAGTGATAGGGGCTGAGTTATGATCTGAAATAGTTGAACTCTATGTTGAGTCCAGAGGGCTGTAGAGTGCCTAATTGAAAGATAAGGTGCTGTTCCTCGAGCTTACGCTGAGCTTCCATGGAACAATGCAAGAGGCCGAGGACGGTGAGGTCCGAGTGGGAATGGAGCGGTGAATTTAAGTGACAGGCCACCGGGAGCTCCGGGTCCCCCTTACGGACTGAACGGAGGTGTTCCGCAAAGCGGTCACCCAATCTGCGTTTGGTCTCCCCAATGTAGAGGAGACCACATCGTGAGCAGCGAATACAGTATACTAGATTGCAAGAAGTACAAGTAAATCGCTGTTTCACCTGGAAGGGGAGTTTGGGGCCCTGGACAGTGGGAAGGGGGGAGGTATAAGGGCATGTGTTGCATCTCCTGCGCTTGCACGGGAAGGTGCCGGTTGAAGGGGAAGGGGTGCTGGGGGTGGTAGAGGAGTGGACTAGGGTGTCACGGAGGGAGCGGTCCCTACGGAATGCTGAAAGGGGAGATGAGGGGAAGATGCGTTTGGTGGTGGGATCACGCTGGAGGTGGCGGAAATGGCAGAGGATGATCTGTTGAATGTGGAGGCTGGTGGGGTGAAAGGTGAGGACAAGGGGAGCTCTCGTGGCTCCGGGAGGGTGGGGCAGGGGTGAGGGCAGAAGTGCGGGAGATAGAACGGACACGGGAACACTCTTTGTTCCAGTCCTATTCGGTCCCCTCCCTCACCTCTTTTTCCAGTACATTGATGACTGTATCGGTGCCGTCTCCTGCTCTCGCCCTGAACTAGAAAATTTCATTCACTTTGCTTCCAATTTCTACCCTTCCTTCACCTTCACATGGTCCATCTCCGACTCTTCCCTTCCCTTCCTCGACTTCTCCGTCTCCATCTCTGGGGATAGGTTATTGACAAACATTCACTACAAGCCCACTGACTCCCACAGCTACCTAGACTACACTTCCTCCCAGCCCGCCTCCTGTAAGGACTCTATTCCATTCTTCCAGTTTCTCCGTCTCCGACGATGCCACCTTCCATACCAGTGCTTCCGACATGTCTTCCTTTTTCCTCAACCGAGGATTCACCTCTACTGTGGTTGACACGGCCCTCGACCGTGTCCGTTCTATCTCCTGCACTTCTGCCCTCACCCCTGCCCCTCCCTCCTGGAACCACGATAGAGCTCACCTTTCACCCCACCACCCTCCACATTCAACAGATCATCCGCCGCCACCATTTCCGCCACCACCAGCGCGATCCCACCACCAAACGCAGCTTCCCCTCACCGCCCCTTTCAGCAATCCGTAGGGCCTGCTCCCTCCACGGCACCCTAGTTCATTCCTCTACCACCCCCAGCACCCCTTCCCCTTCGCCCAGCACCTTCCCGTGCAAGCGCAGGAGATGCAACACATGCCCTTATACCTTCCCACTGTCCAGGGCCCCAAACACCCCTTCCAGGTGATACAGCGATTTACTTGTACTTCTTGCAATTTAGTATACTGTATTCGCTGCTCACGATGTGGTCTCCTCTACATTGGGGAGACCAAACGCAGATTGGGTGGCCGCTTTGCGGAACACCTCTGTTCAGTCCGTAAGGGGGACCCTGAGCTCCCGGCGGCCTGTCACTTTAATTCACCGCTCCATTCCCACTCGGACCTCACCGTCCTCGGCCTCTTGCATTGTTCCATGGAAGCTCAGCGTAAGCTCAAGGAACAGCACCTCATCTTTCAATTAGGCACTCTACAGCCCTCTGGACGCAACACAGGGGCCGAGGAATTGTTGAACTCTATCACATATTTTATATCCACACTTTTTGTTTGGCCCTTTTTTTCTTCCCTCCCACATGGCAGCTGTCCTTCATTCTGCCAGCGCAATTCACACTCTTCTAGAGCCATCCTTTGTTCATGAACCTATCCCATTACCACCTGCTCTTGCCTTGAATATCTCATAATGTCGCTCAATGTCTCTTAATCTCTCCTGCTTTCTATCCAATCACTGACCTTCCCTTTTGTTCTTTCATCCCCTCCCCCCTTTTCCCAGCCCCTAAACTTGCTTTCCAATCCCTGCTTTTTTCCAGTTCTGACGAAAGGTCTTCGACCTGAAATGTTAACTCTGTTTCTCTCTCCACGGATGCTGCCTGGCCTGCTGAGTTTTTCCAGCGTTTTCTGTTGTTATTTAGGTAAGAGTGAAATTGGACAAGGATAGTCCCACTCAGCTGGACAATGGAGGATAGGCATTTGAAGCAGATGGTGTGGTCACTGTGTCAAAGGCTGCAGACAAGTTGAGAAGGATGAGGAAGGATAGTGCACCACAGTCACAGAAATATGTCACTTGTAACTTTAATTAGGGCCGTTTCACTGCTGTAGCAGGGGCAGAAACCTAATTGGGGCGATTCAAACATGAAATTGCAGGAAAGGTGGGCATAGAATCATAGAAGATAGGAGCAGGAGTAGGCCATTTGGCCCCTCGAGCCTGCTCCGCCATTCAATGCGATCATGGCTGATCATCCAAATTCAGTACCCTGTCCCTGATTTCTCCCCATGTCCCTTGATCCCCTTAGCCTTAATTTTTTTTAAATTTGCAGGCAGATATGTCACTGGACGACGAAATGTAATAAAAGGAGTTCAGGAATGGGGCTGGATGAGATGCGGAGGCAGAAGTGCAGCAGAAGTTAGAACCAGAGCAAGATTCCCTCTAGATTAACAGTGAAATCTTGCAGGACTCCAAGCCCCTGGGGGGTGAAGAAGCTGTGATCAGCTCATGCAATGTGTTCAGAGCACGGGCTGGGCTCAGTGTTGAAGTGGTTGTCTTCAGACAGTCGTGCTATATCAGGAATTCAGACAGAGAAAAAGTGAGAAGTGGGAAAGTGAGAGAGGAACAGGGGGAGAGAGAGATGGGCAGAGAGAGGAAACAAACAGCAAAATAAGTGAGACAAACAGATGACTTAAATCAAAAAGAGGGAGTGAGAGAGAATGCGGCAGAGATTAAGAGGAGATAGTGGCTGAGATGGCAAGAGGGAGAGAGGGGTAAAAGAGGCAGAGAGAGGGGGACTGAGTGAAGCAGAAAGAGGGACTGAGATTTGGGATGGATTTGGGAGGAAACAACATTTTCAAGAGGAAAGGGAGATTGGAAATGGGGCAGTAGTTTGCTAGGACAGAGGGGTGAAGGATTTTTTTTTTTGAGGATGGGGTGGCGATGGCAGATTTGAAAGGGAGGGGGACAGTACCTGAGGAGAGGGAACCATTTACAGTATCAGCTAGCATGGGGGTAAGGAAGGGAAGTTGGGTGGTCAGCAGTTTAGTGAGATTAGGGTCGAGAGAGCGGGAGGTAGGTCTCATGAACTTGGAATGGGCATGAGGGAGATGGGAGAGAAATTAGAGAAAGGGCTAAAGTAGGGGGCAACCTTGGGGGGAAACTTGGCTTGGTGGACAGGGGAATGGAAGGATGCAGCAGAGGCAGCTGAACAGACGGTCTCAATCTTCATGACAAAGAAGTCCATTAGTTCCTCACACTTGTTGGAGGTGAAAGTGAAGGGGCCAGGGGAGATGAGTTTAAGGAGACGGTTGGTGATGAGAAAAGAAGCCGGGGGGTTATCTTTGCATTCCAGGATGATCTTGGAGTAAATGAGCAGTTTTGGCAGAGGAGAACTGGGCCTGATGCGTTCCGGCCAGATCTGGTGATGAATGGCTAAACCAGTTGTGCTAAGCCATACTGTAAACTTGGATATTTAACATGTCTCTGATACTATTATTGAACTCTGGTACCTGATTACCAAGTCTGCCAGAGTTTACTTCGTTCTGAAATTTAATCGCGGTGTCTCATCTTGGAGCAAGCTTGACCACCAAAGAGATCTTCCTCAAGGGAGAATAACCACCAGTTTTGAGTCCTCACTAGGCAAAGAACAGATTACAATTATGAAGGGTCATTGACCTGAAACATTGGCTCTTTTTCTCTCTCAATAGATGCTGCCCGACCTGCTGAGTGTTTCCCAGCATTTTCTGTTTTTATAGAAGTTGACAGAAGTTCTTTGAGAGCAGTTGGTGAACAGCACAATCTACTCATCCCATCTGACCAAACTAAAGTTACACTATGCCATGATACAATATCCAATATAAATACTGGCTCCATCAGTTGAGGGTGCAGAGTTTCAGAAGCACCTGCTTGCCTCTCTGCATGGATTGATATATTGCATATATGAGATAAAAACAGAAAATGCTGGAAATACTCAGCATGTCAGACAGCATCTATGGAGAGAGAGAAAACAAAGTTAATGTTTCAGATCAATGACCTTTCATCAGAACTGGAAAAGGTTAGAGATGTAACAGGTTTTAAGCAAGTACAGAAGCAAAGAAAGGTGGGGGGGAGAAGGAATGAACAAAAGGGGAGTCCTGTGATCGGATGGAAGGCAGGAAAGATTAAATGACAAGGGATGATGGTGCAAGGTAAAAGGAGGTGGTAATGGGACAAGTAAAGAAACAAAAGATGGGTCTAGAGGTGGTATAAATAGCAATAGCAGAAACATTACCAACAGCTGTTGTCCAAAAAAATGGGAGCGATGGTTATGATCTGAAATTGTTGAGCTAAATGTAGAGTCCGGAAGGCTGTAAAGTACCTAATCGATGAGGTGCTGTTCCTCGAGCTTCCGTTAAGCTTAATTAGAACAGTGTAGGAGGCCAAGGACAGAGAGGTCAGAGTGGGAGTGGGGTGGAGAATTAAAATGACAGGCGGCCGGAAGCTCAGGGTCACATTTGCAGATTGAAAGGAGGTGCTCTGCAAAGCAGTCACCCAATCTGCGTTTGGTCTTCCCAATGTAGAAGAGACCGCGTCGTGAGCAGCGAATACAGTATACTAAATTGAAAGAAGTACAAGTAAATCACTGTTTCACCTGGAAGGGGTGTTTGGGGGCCCTGGACAGTGGGAAGGGGGGAGGTATAAGGGCATGTGTTGCATCTCCTGCACTTGCACGGGAAGGTGCTGGGGGTGGTAGAGGAGTGAACTAGGGTGTCGCGGAGGGAGCGGTCCCTACGGAATGCTGCAAGGGGAGGTAAATCACTGTTTCACCTGGAAGGGATGTTTGGGGCCCTGGACTGTGGGAAAGGAGGGGTAAAAAGGTCACTTGACTGAGCATACATTCTCATACCAGTCTTCCAATAGAGGGCAGCTTGCAAGGTGCCAACCACCATGTTTGCTCCAAATTTGCTCGTCACCAACTGCTTAATGTGTGAGCTTTGACAAAGTTGGATGCCCACATGAAGCTGACTCCCCATTCAGGGTATTCACTGAAGGGTTGATGTAGGGTAGTACCTTCCCTCCCTGCAACCATTTGCTCTTTGGCACAAACCCATTTCACAATTCGATTAGGCACATGGTCCACAGGAAGGTATTTCATTGTTCCTAGGAGTTCATAACCATGAAGGAGAATGGTTTAGATATGTCCAGGTCATTTTGGTCAGAGTTCATGATCTAGTATGTCTGCAAAAACAGTACTATAGAAGATGGGTTAAAATGGTCATCTATGGACTGAGTATTTCACTTACCTGTACCTCTTTTAGAACAAACCCTTAAAAGCTTTCTTGGGATATGGGCATCAGTGATAAGGACCGCATGTATTGCCTGTCTCTAGTTGCCCTCAGAAGATGATGATACAACTGAATGGCTTGCTAGACCATTTGAGAGGGCAGTTAAAAGTCAACCATGTTGCTGTGGGCCTGCATTCAGATAGATCAGACTGGGTAAGGATGGCTGGTTTCCTTAACTAAAAAAGTGAACTAATTTTTTTTTTTAATGACCGCTTCATGGTAGCATGTACTGAAACCAGTTTTTTATTTCCAGATTTTTTTTAAAAACTGAATTAAAATTCTCAAACTGCTGGTAGGATTTGGATTCATTCTCTGGATTATTATTCCAAGCCACTGGATTAATAAACCAGTAACTATTTTCCCCTAAAAAAAAAAAAAACTTAATTTACAAAACAAACTTAATTTAAAAAAAAAAAAAATCTCTTTCAAATTGCTAATGGATATTATATCATCTGGCATAGCTCCAGCTCGAGCTCTGTTCTCTGCTCTCCTCGCGCCAGCTCCCGCTGTATATATGGACGGACTGGCCTGCTGACCGAACAGTTACAGTAGAACCATCTACATGTCCAACTGATTCGACATCTAGATTCGATCAAAACCATCTGACTGTACCCTTGACATATTCTGCGCAATATCTGAATCCGATAGATTTTAGCAAGAGTGTTGACTCACACTGTAGTATAGTTTACAAGGGTGCTGGCTGCCCTTTGCTGCCTAACCTCATTAATTCTTCACCCGCGAGCCTATACCTTGAGTGTTAGCATTCTTGTTCTACCAAGGAGGGCATCACAGGCAGACCTGATTGTTCATACCCAATGTTGGCCTCCAGGCTAGGATTTCAACCTTCCAGGATTGTCTTGGAGTCACCAGGAATAAAACATTAATCTGGACCCTGTTGTGAGCAATTTGGCAGAAAAAAAATAATTCTGACCTTAATAAAATAGTTTTTCATTGTACACATTTGTTTATTAGTTATGAAACATAAGAACATAAGAAATAGGAGTAGGCCATTTGACCCTTCGAGCCTGCTCTGCCATTCAATAACATCATGACTGATCTTCTACCTCAACTCCACTTTCCTGCACTATCCCCATATCCCTTGATTCTCTTAATATCCAAAAATCTATCGATCTCTGTCTTGCACATCCTCAACGACTGCCTCCACAGCCCTCTGGGGTAGAGAATTCCAAAGATTCACCACCCTCTGAATGAAGAAATTTCTCCTCATCTCAGTCCTAAATGGCCTCCTCCTTATTCTGAGACTGTGACCCCTGGTTCTAGGCTCCCCAGCCAGGGGAAACCTCCTCCCTGCATCTACACTGTCAAGCTCTAAGAATTTTGTATGTTTCAATGAGATCACACCTCATTCTTCTAAACTCTAGCGAATATAGGCCTAGTCTACTCAATCTCCTCATAGGACAATCCCCCCATCCCAGGAATCAGTCTGGTGAACCTTCATTGCACTCCTGCTATGGCAAGTATATCCTTCCTCTTATAATAAAGGCCAACATATCATTTGCTTTCTTAATTGCTTGCTGTACCTGCATGTTAACTTTCAGTGTGTACAAGAACACCCAGGTCCCTCCTGAACACCAACATTTCCCAATCTCTCACCATTTAAAAAATACTCTGCTTTTCTATTTTTCCTACCAAAGTGGATAACTTCACACTTTTCCATATTATATTCCATTTGCCATGTTCTTGCCCACTCACTTAGCCTGTTTATATCCCCTTGAAGCCTCTTTGTATCCTACTCACAACTTACATTCCCACCTAGTAAATTAGGGATAGCATAAGATCCAAGGAGAGGACATATAAATTGGCCAGAAAAAGCAGTAAACCTGAGGATTGGGAGCAGTTTAGGGTCCAACAAAAGAGGACAAAGGGATTAATTAAGAGGGGGAAAATTAGAGTATGAGAGTAAGCTTTCAGGGAACATAAAAAACTGACTCTAAACGCTTTTATAGATATGTGAAGAGAAAAAGATTGGTGAAGTCAAGCATAGGTCCCTTGCAGTCAGAATCAGGGGAATTTATAATGGGGAATAAGAAATGGCAGACCAATTAAATACATACTTTGGTTCTGGCTTCACAAAGGAGGACACAAATAACCTCCTAAAGATGTCTGGGAACATAGGGTCTAATGAAAGGGAGGAACTGAAAGAAATCAGTATTTGTAGGGAAACAGTGTTAGGGAAATTGAGGGCCGATCAATCCCCACGGCCTGATAATCTACATCCTAGGATACTTAAGGAAGTGGCCCTAGAAATAGTAGACGCATTGCTGGTCATCTTCCAAAATTCTATAGACTCTGGAACAGTACCCATGGATTGGCGGGTAGCTAATGTTACCCCACTGTTCAAAAAGGGTGGTAGAGAGAAAAGGGGGAATTATAGACCGGTAAGCCTGACATCGGTAGTGGGGAAAATGCTAGAGTCCATTATAAAAGATGTAATGGCAGAGCACTTGGAAAAAAGTGACCGGATTGGACAAAGTCAACATGGCTTTTACAAAAGGTAAATCGTGCTTGACTAATCTACTGGAATTTTTTGAGGATGTAACTGGTAAAATAGATAAGGGAGAACCAGTGGATGTGGTGTATTTGGATTTTCAAAAGGCTTTCGATAAGGTCCCGCATAAGAGATTAGCGTGTAAAATTAAGGCACATGGGATTGGGGGCAAAGTATTGACTTGGATAGAGAACTAGTTGGCAGACAGAAAGCAAAGAGTTGGAATAAACCGCTCTTTTTCCGAGTGGCAGTCAGTGACGAGTGGGGTACCGCAGGGATCGGTCCTTGGACCCCAGCTATTCACAATATATATTAATGATCTGGACGAGGGAACTAGATGTAATATCTTCAAGTTTGCAGATGACGCAAAGCTGGGTGGGCGTGTGTGCTGTGAGGAGGATGCTGAGAAACTCCAGTATGATTTGGACAGATTGGGCAGAAGAATGGCAGATGCAATATAACATGGATAAATGCGAGGTTATCCACTTTGGTGTCAAAAACAGGAAGGCAGATTATTATCTGAATGGCAATAGATTGGGAGAAGGGGAAGTGCAACGAGACCTGGGCGCCCTTGTGCACCAGTCGCTGAAAGTAAGCATGCAGGTGCAGCAGGCGTTTAAGAAGGCAAATGGTATGTTGGCCTTTGTAGCGAGAGGGTTTGAGTACAGGAACAAGGATGTCTTGCTGCAGTTGTACAGGGCCTTGGTGAGACCACATCTTGAGTATTGTGTGCAGTTTTGGTCGCCTTATCTGAGGAAGGATGTTCTTGCCATGGAAGGAGTGCAGCGAAGATTCACCCGGCTGATACCTGGGATGGCAGGAATGACATATGAGGAGAGATTGGGTCGATTGGGCTTGTACTCGCTGGAGTTTAGAAGAATGAGAGGGAATCTCATCGAAACGTATAAAATTCTGGCACGACTAGACAGACTAGATGCTGGAAGGATGTTCCCGATGGCCGGGGAGTCCAGAACCAGGGGTCACAGTCTAAGGATAAGGGGTAAGCCATTTAGCACAGAGATGAGGAGGAATTTCTTCACCCAGAGAGTGGTGAACCTGTGGAATTCTCTGCCAAAGAAGGCAGTGGAGGCCAATTCATTAAATATATTCAAGAAGGAGTTGGATATATTTCTTAAGGCTAAAGGGATCAAGGGATATGGAGAGAAGGCAGGAACAGGGTACTGAATTTGGATGATCAGCCATGATCTCATTGAATGGCGGAGCAGGCTCGAGGGGCCGAGTGGCCTACTCCTGCTCCTATCTTCTATGTTTCTAGCTTTGTATCATCAGCAAACTTGGGTATACTACACTTGGGGGGAGAAATTTGGTATCGCCTCGTCTGGGGCGCTATTATCGGCCGGACGCAATATTTAGCACCCGGCGCAAAGTTTAGTGCCTCTGACTGCAAAATTCGCCTCTATTGCCCCTGGAGGTGATTTGAGCGCTAAATCGGGCGCTATATACCTCTAAGACACTAACGTTGAGGAGCGAGGCGCTACCTCAGAGCGCGACCGAAGCTCCGGTGATGTCAGTTAGCAATGGAACACAGACAGACTGGCGCTGGCCAGTTCTTAAAGGGGAGGGCCCATCTTGCTGGCCAGCCACACCCTGCTCATTTCAGCCTTGAATCTCGGCCTGGAGAGACCTCTAAAGCAATTGTGCTGGAACCACTAATGGATAGGCCCTGGGAAAGAGCTCCGCGCTTTAGCGACCAGGCCTTGTTGCTCTGGTTGGCGCAGTCAAGCGGCAATGGGCAGTGCTCTAGCCAGAGAGTGGCAGGAGGGGTGGCAGGAGGCCATTGCCCCGGGAGTACAGAAGAGTCCGGAGGGAGGTGGCTCAGCATGTCTCCTTGAGGAGCTTGGTGCCGAGGACCCACACCCAATATCGGAAGAAGTTCAACGACCTCACCTCGGGTGGTCAGGGTGAGTGGCTGCTTTTCAATACCTCTACGTCCCATTATCTTAACTTCACTCTGTGCCCAAAGGGTTTAAAAACCCCAAATGCCCAACACTCATCCAAGACCTATGGCCATCTCATAAAACACACTCACACATTCCACACCCTGCATACATTAAGGGCTATTCAACTATGGGAGGCACATCAGGCAAGCACATGGCTGCACATTCACTCAGACGCCATCCTTTTTCTTGCAGGCCAAGCTCTCTCATAACAGGCTGGAGCAGCAACACACGGGAGGAGGATCGGCTGACCTACACACCCTCACCGATTTGGAGGCGTGAGTGCACAGGATCATTGCCAGCCAGATGATAGGTGCCGTGGCCGCTGGAGATGTCGACCCGCTTGAGGACAGCAATGGTATGTTCATCAGCTTTCTCTCCTCTCTCTCTCTCTCAAATCACTTGCCCCTCACAACACCAGCCTTTTACACTTCCAATCCAACTTACTGTCCCCAGTCCTTGCTCATTTACTGCCCCAGTGTCCTCACACTAAAGCCACTCTTGTACCTCCCTGCTTTCAGATAGTGAACCACCAGCTGACCAGCCTGTCCCTCAACCTAACAGTGGCAGCGATGCACCAGACGAGGAGGAATAGGAAGCCGGAGCCTCTCTGCGTTTCCCGAGGGAGCCCATTCCGACACTGGGACCACGCCTTCCCTGGAGGGGAGCAGGAGGGTAGGGTCTGATGAAGGCGAAGCTCCTGGACCCAGCGGGCTGCAGCAACGCCTTGGGGGTAGGGAAACTTGGGGCCAGCTCCCCCGAGGGTGAGTAGGCAAGCGAGTCCTGCTGCACAGGACTCCGATGAGGACTGCCCCATCGTGGCCATTGAATATCCAGGCCTTGAGCATGCATACTGAGCTCATGGGTGCAATGGCAAGGGTGCCCGAAAGCATGGATGGACTGTCTAGGATTGTGGAGCAGTCCGCTGCAGCACAGGCCGACACAACGCAACAGCTTAGTGCTGCAATTCAGTCATTGGCTGGTGCCATGCAGTCTCAGATTGATGTCATGCAAGCACTGACTGCTGCCATCCTTGCTGGGTCACACACAGTCCCTCAGGGATCTCAGTACTGCAGCAGTCCAGCAATCTGTGCTTGAGCAGATTGCTCCGGATGCTGAGGTACTGCCCCATGGGAGTGCCAGTGTGTCGGTTGAGCAGGAAGGTGCTGTCCTATCTCAGGATGACAGCATTCCTGCTCTCACCACTGGCACTTCCCCATTGCACTTGCCACCACCTGCAGCACAGCCAGCCCAGACTGCTGCCGCCCATGCAGAGTTGGTGCAGTCTGCAGCCAGGCTCTCCAGGCCCAGAGCTGATCAAGGGCATCTGTAGTTTCTGGATCTGACATTCAGCAGCCTTGCTGCAGCCACTGGAGCCCCATTACAGAGTAGCAGAAGGGGGGGGGGAAGTGCGCAGGGGATGGAGATCACCCTCGAAGGGCAAACAGTAGGAGGTCTAAATAAATGGTGGGAATGTTTGTGGTAAAGGTTGAGATTCGTGTGATTACATTTGTTTACTGTTTTGGCAATTTTCTCCATCTTGTGAGAGCAAGTTCTGTTAGTTCATGATTTGTTGTGTGTCATTTATTCAGGACAAACAATTAGAAACCAACACAAGAGTTTGTTTAAAAAAAAAAAAAATTATTCAAAGTTTACATTTTTGGTCACTTGAATCATTCCAACTTTGGCCGGCAATAGGGGGTGCGGGTTGCTTTCCATGATGTTGTTCTCCATGCCAGAAGCCATCTTTTCAGTAGGGGCCTAGAAGCAGCTTATCAGCCGTTCACGGACAGCCCTTGCACTGGCAACATTGTGCACCTCCCTCCCACGTTGGTGCTGCTGCTGCTCCTCCTCCTCCTCGGGTGGTGCACCAATTCCTGGTGGCACTGGCTGGGTCCTCAGGATTGCCAGGTTGTGAAGCATGTAGCACACAACTATAAACAGGGAGACTTGCTCGGGAGAGTACTGCAGGGCTCCTCCTGAGTGGTCCAGACAGCGGAACCGTTGCTTCAGCACGTCGATCGTCTGCTCAATTATGTTGCTGGTGACGCTATGGCTCTCATTGTACCGCAGCTCGGCAGTGGTGTTGGGGTTACGGAGCGGTCTCATCGGCTAGGTGCAGAGTGGATAACCCTCCTCCCCGAGGAGCCATCCACTTGGGTGATGCGGTGCCTGGAAAAGTTCTGGCACACCAGTCTGGCGCAGGATGAAAGCATCGTGGCTGCTGCCAGGATAGCGGGCATTGACGGCGAGTATGAGTTGTGCACATTTAAGGAGTGGTAGCCCTTGCAGTTTTGAAATACCTCTGCATTTTCATGCAGTGCCCGCAATGCCACATCCATGCAGTCAATGGTGCCCTGTACCATGGGGGAAGCCCGCTATCTAGCAAAGCCACATGTGCGTTCATGCTGCTTGGCCCAGGTCATGGGGAAAGAGATGCACTGGCGTCTACTTTTATACAGGGCATTTGTCACCTCCCGGATACAACAATGGACCGTGAAATGGGGGATATTGGTGATGTCCCCAGTAGAAGCTTGAAAGGAGCCGCTGGCATAAAAATTCAGAGCCACTGTGTCCTTCATTGCCAGAGACACAGACGTCTTGCTCTTGAGGTGAGGCTGCAGATCTGGTTGCAGCAGGCGGCAGAGCTCAGTGACTACCTCCTTGGTGAAGCGCAGCCTGAACAAACACTGCTCCTCAGACAAATGAAGGTATGAGAACTGCTCCCTGAATACCCTCGGAAGGTAAAGTCTCCTGTGCAGAGGCCTGTTGGCTCTCCTCCCTCTGGCCATGTTTGCCACTCTGTCGCTGCTGCTGCCTCCGATTCTGCAGGTACAGGATGACACCCCAATTCAGTGCAGCCCCCATAGTCTCTTCTAAATCACTGGAATGAATGTGAAATAAAAATGAACCTGCAAAGTGCTGCTCCGGACCCAAAACTCCTTCACAGCATTGAATCTCTCCAGACGTCTCTCCCCCTCTCAGCGTGCGTGGTGCAAAAATTTCACCGACAAGAAAAGGCAGGAAGTGGCCGCCTTTTAAATAGCGCTCCCCCAGCCCCTTCCTGACTGTAAAACGTTCCCCTCTGCGTGTCGTTGCTAGCGGAAGGCGGAAAGGCAGGGGGCTGACTCAATATCCAGTCCGAGCCGCTACCGCGGAGTTGCACGTTCGACTGGCGTCACGATCTGCGGGCACAGGAGATTGTGGCGGTAGTGTTTAGCGCTGCCGCAAAATGTCTGGTCAATTTCGCAAGCGGCGTTAAAATCGCTGTGCTGAAGCATGAACTTCCTAGTCCCCCATTAGCGCACCCCCCCCCCCCACCTCCTGGAGGCGCTAGGCAACTGAATTTTTCACCTAGTCTCTTCATCCAAATCATTGAGAGATTGTGAATAGCTGAGGTCCAAGCACTGATCCTTTATGGTACCCCACTAGTTACAGCCTGCCAACCCGAAAATGACCCGTTTATTCCTACTCTGTTTTCTGTCTGTTAACCAATCCTCAATCCATACTAGTATATTACCCCCAATCCCATGAGCCCTAATTTTTTTTAAATTTTGGAGATGGGGGAAAATGGCTGTTTGACTGACAATCAAGCAGAGAACCAGGACCAGCTGATGTGCTGTGCTGTGCTGTGCAACAGTCGCTGAGGCAGTTGGGGTTTGTGGGGAAAAGAGGGGCTCATGTGGAGGGAAAGAGGGAATGGGATGGGTGTGGGGACCAGTATTTTTGCAATGCCAGGATAGCAACAGCAGCAACATGATTGGGAGTAGCGTTGAGAGAATTTTTTATACAGAAAAAGTGTTGGTACAGGGGTCTGTGGAAATTTTGCAACATGGAAGGGAGGCCTCAGAAGCAAAAAGGTTGAGAACCCCTGATCTATATAATAATGCTGGTGCCAAAACCTAAGCTCTTCAGAAAATAGAACCATTGAACCATGCCAAATGTTTGTTCAGTTTCCAGGAAAATAGTGGTGATAAGCATAAAACATTGTTATGATTAAGCCACTGGACGTTTTCATTCTGCAGATAAAAACTTAGTCATTGCAGAGCAGGAAGCAACAAAATAAAAAGAATGCTGGAGCTATATTGCCAAAGCAGTAGAGTTTAAATCTGAGGCTGAAGCTATATGGGGCTATGGTTAGGCCACACCTGAAGTATTACATTTGGTTCTGGTTACTGAAGCAAAAGAATACAACCAAGTCTTGGAAGTTGTACAAAGAAATTGCCACAAGGCTGGTCTTTTTTTTATTTGTTCATTGGATGTGGGTGTTGCTGGCAAGGCCAGCATTTATTGCCCATCCCTAGTTGCCCTTGAAGGTGGTGGTGAATCACCTTGAACCACTGCAGTCCGTGGGGTGAAGGTTCTCCCACAGTGCTGTTAGGGAATTCCAGGATTTTGACCCAGCGACTATGAAGGAATGGTGTGTGACTTGGAGGGGAACTTGGAGATGGTGGTGTTCCCATGCGCCCGTTGCCCTTGTCCTTCTAGGTGGTAGAGGTCGCGGGTTTGGGAGGTGTTGCCGAAGAAGCCTTGGCGAGTTGCTGCAGTGCATCTTGTAGATGGTACACACTGCAGCCACGGTACGCTGGTGGTGGAGGGAGTGAATGTTTAAGGTGGTGGATGGGGTCCTAACTGAACTATGAGGAAAGATTAGAAAAACCTCAGACTCTTTAACCAGTGAATGAGCAAGGTCCTTATTATGAATGCTAGCAGGAAAGGTGGTATTAAAGGATCCATTTTATATTAAAGACTCCATTTTGTAACACACAGCCTTTCCAGAATCTGCAACTATAACATGAGGTCTCCCACAGCCTTTGCATCATCATGTGTGTTGTCTGAGTATTTATTTCTTCTAAAATCTCTGCGAAAGACTCTGCCTCTAGAACTTTCATTTCTGGCACAGAGACAACAGCTCCAAGTTTTATTTCTCGAACAGTCCTTAGAGGTATACAATATCTTTTTGATGGGATATTACCCTTTCAAAGGACTAGGTAAAGATGCATGTAAAGGAAGGTTATCTCCTAAATATTCAGAAACCCCCTTAAGATTCAAGATAACTACTTTCTTAGGACATTGAGTTCTCCGTCCATAAACAATTATTTGGTAGAGGTGAAGAAACATTGGCTTTCCCTGAGAAAGCAAAAAAAATGCAGTTATTGTACCACTTTACATTGCTATTAATTTGTAGTCCTCCCAAAAGGAAAAATTCTGATTTAATCTGGACCCAAGGAAAAATTCAAGATGGCAACATTACTTCACTGAACCCAGGGATGACACAGTAGACTTCGATGATGGTACTTTCACATTGGGATTCCTGGAACGCAGAATGTACTTGTTATTCAATGTCGAAGTTCACTATTGATATGAGGTTCTCATTCCATCTCCTGCACCATCCAAGTGTTTTAAAGACTGAGGCACCCACGTTACCTATTTGGCCTCATTCAAGACACTACACAGTGTTTTTTCTTCTGTCCTTAGTGAACCACCTTCATGCATTTGCATTTTCCATTCTTATCTGTCCCACTGCATCTCCAGAAAACCTTCTTACATAGGGACAAATACTACTTGCCTAAATCCAAGTGGCATAGCTTGGGGGCCGCCAAGTGTGAACAGGGGTATTGTTGCATTTCACCAAGCTAAAACCACACAATCCAAAGCACCAGTAAGCTTCCTGCAGCTTATCCAACTAGACCCACTCTACCTGTTCATCCCTCATAATAAATTCACCACATGAAGCACCATTAATGAGCTGATCATTCATCAAAAGTACCCTGGACTACGGTCTGAGTTAGGTATCATCATCGTCTGTCACGGAGGAATGACTCAATTCCCATCTTTCATTAACAGACATGTCACCTTGAAACCAATTCAACTGCAAAGAGACCCTGCTTATTTCCACTCTCCAAGGAAGAATAGTAAATACACAACTAGCAACTGTGAGTTGAGGCTCTTACTAGATGGACAACAGGAAACATCATGAGCAATATGGTAAGTGGCACAACTTACAATAAAATGAGTGAATAAATTGGCCACCATCCTCCTGACCATAGCATAGATATACATCATACCCTATTTAATACTGGTTCCAGCAGTTGGAGATGGAGAGCTTCAGCAACAGTTGCTTGCTTCTGCAGTGCAATTATGATGGGTAGCAAATTGTGGATGTATGAGCATATATACTCATACCTGGCCTCCAAATAATAATTCCGGAAATTATCAGCTATATGATGAACCTCCACTTTCAACATGATGGAAAGAGCTATGCCGAGTGATTTACCAGCCATCTTGATGTTTTAGATAGTCATATCCAAAGGCACCTACCAGGCCATATCATCATATGCTTAATCTAATTGGAGAGGCTTTGTAAGAGGTGTGCCTGCCTTGAGACTGACTCCCCCTCTTGGGTGCTTATTGACAAGTCGGTGTAGGTTGGAGCCATCCCTCCCAACAACCATTTCCCCTTTTTAGACACAAATCCTACATGTTGGCTGAAGGAATCCCATCTGTTATATCTAGGAATTCTGGTCTAGAAATTTGAGCTTACCCAAAAATGGTTGTGCAGGGTGTGATCCCTCTGCCTGAATGGATAGGCCCAAGGTTCACATCATATTAGGTCTCATTATTATCGAGCCAGTGACCATGGACACCCAATGGGCGTCCCCATGCAGCTCGCTGATGAAGAGGACTCGAAGATTGGGCCACTGCGATGCTAACAGCAGCCCTCAGGAAAGAATAAATATGGCTGTAGATAAGACTTTAAACTAGTAAGATGGGGAAGGGATCTGTTAGAAATAACAGTAGCTTAAATATAAAATAAGATATGAAAGTAAAAGTCAGTCCAAGGAAAGGAATGTGTAACATAAATGGTCAAAGATCAGATACAGTTACAGATTATAGGTATGAAATAACTTAAAGTAAGCGTAACTATTAATAAAAAATTGCCTGTACAGCTTTGTATACAACATCCAAAACAAAATGGGGGGAACTGGTGGTAATAATTCAGTGAGTAACCAGATGTAGGAGGGATAACTGAAACATGGCTGCATAAAGAATAGGATTGGAAGTTAAATATTGCAGCGTATAACATATTTAGAAAGGAGAGGGAAGGAAGAAGGGGTGGTGGGGTAGCTATATTAGATAACAATGGCAGTAGAAAAAAGGGGCATAACTAACATTAAAATAGAAACAGAACCCATATGGATTGAGATAAAGGTTAAGAAGTAATTGATCAAGCTATAGGGGTATACTGCAGACCACCTAATAGTGGAAGGGAAGTTAGGGGGTGGTGGGGAGAAAACTGTAGGTAAATTTCTGAAATTAGTAAAAAAGATATAGAATATAATCATGGGAGATTTCAACTACCCCCAAATAAACTGGCAAGATGTAGTAAAAGAGAATGGAATTTTTAGTGTGTACAGGACTCCTTTCTTACCCAGTACATCATAAACCGAACAAGAGAGGAATCACTTCTGGATCTAGGAATGTGAAATGAACCAGAGCAGATAAGGGAAGTAAGCATAGGGAATCATCTAGGCAATAGCAATCACAACATAATAAGGTTTAAGATAATGATTGAGAGACACACAAGTAAGACAAGACCAAATTAATAGATTGGAAAAAGGCTAATTCTGAGGGGATGAGGATAGAACTAAGGAAGGTAAACTGGAAAAAATATTGACAAACAGATAGAACAGCAGTGGGAAATATTTTTAAAAGTGATTCGAGAGTTCAGAAGAAATATATTGTGCTAAAAAATAAGAACAAACTAGCTAATAATGAGACACCATGGTTAAATAGAATCTGAAGAATAAAGTATACACTAAGAACTAGACAATAAAAGAGGATGACAAAAGGATACAGAGGTTAGGAAAGAAGTTTTAAAAAAAATTAGGAAGGCAAAGAGAAATTATGAATTGAAATTGTCAAAGAATAGGAAAATATATAAAGTATTCTATAGACATATAAATAAACAAAAAGGCAAAATTAAGCTAGGGGATAGGGCCACTATTAGGCCGCATGTAGACCTGCTTTTACAATATTGCAGAGGGGGCCACAAACCGGCATTAGGCCACTTATTTCAATATACAAAGGGCCTAAAGCCTATTTGAGGCATGGACCCTTGATGCTAATTGCTTTGCCTACACCAATATGGCGGGTGGCACACGTCCGGCTCTCAATGAGCATGCGCTGCCTGCCCACCATATTGAAGGCTTAGGTCTGAAAACCAGGTGCAGCACCTTCCATGGTGCATTGCTGGAGTAAAATTACAGAGCTTCACTCCACCTATTTCATGCTGCAACTGACCTACAAATGCTTGATACCGAGTAAAAAAAAGTGTTCCATTCCTCAGCACTGACATCCTACATCTTAAAAAAAAAGGAAAAAACAAAAAAGCTCAGTAGAAAAATGAGTTTTTCTTCAGAGTTAATATTTTCCTGTATGTTTTGATGTGATCTCTTACACTTTATAATTTGAGAAATATAATTTTCTAGTAACACTCCCCAAAACTGCTTAAAAGCAACTTTTTAATGTATTTTTATTGCACGATAATTTCTTCTGGTATATTTGAGGAGTTTGTGCTTATTATAAAATGGAGTTATTTATGCTAAAATAGGTACATTTTAGTTTCCAGTGGTAACATTGAGGGCTGCTGGTTGCTGCCACATACAGTGGCCAACGAGCCTCCAAAACTGCTAATCATCTATACTGGTACACAAAAAAAATTAAAAACTTGCCTTACTGGAGGTCCGACAAGGTTTCTGGCAGCCAGTTTTCAGTATGAAGGGCTGGCTGGCAACCTCTAAACATACATTTTCTCTTGGTGCTCTTCTTTGGCAGAGGCCAGGCAGAAACCCCGGAAACTGGTGCAAGAGGTGTTATCATGTTACTTAAAATTGAAATGCTATTACCCGTTTCCTGGCCATGCCAGGAAAGTGGCACAGATGGAGCATTTTTCATCATGAAAATCATTCCCAACGAATACTGCAATCTGTGAATACTCAAAGAATTTAAATATGTCTGACCTAAATCCTGGAATTAAATTTTCAATTCTATCCTTGCCATAATGCTATTCAAATTATTATTGGTCTTGTAAAGTAACCATCAAGAGGTAATGATCAAACAGGAGAACTTTGTAGAACTACAGTACCAGTCTTTTAGAAATATGACCCATTAGTATTAATAGTTTCCTACTTGAGTAGGCTTTTTCATTGTGAAAATAACTTGCAAAACTAAAACATGACAAAATAACCATAAAGAAACAAATTCACTGCAAAAGTACTTGAATGATAAACAGATTACACATGTGTATATTTATATTGAGATGTAGGATACAGATCATAGTAAACTTACCCTTTGTTCTCTCTATACAGCTTCCATCATGGTGCGACAGAGGCACTCTGGCTTGCTGAACATTTGCTGACCTTGTACAAAAAGTCATTTCAATACAACTGTAATTCAAACCATTCTCCAGCTTGATTTTACAGCTTTGACAATCATTGTTGCTAATACTGCCACCTTCTGGCAAATAGACAGAAACAAATCCACCATATCCATTCACAGCACAATGCAGAAGAAAAGTGCAAAAATAGGAACAAATAATAGAGCTTGTAAGAAAGGTACGACTATAATCATGGGAGATTTTAATCTTCATATTGAATGGACAAAGCAAATTGGAAAAGGTAGACTTGAGGAAGAGTTTTTAAAGAGTGTATACAGGATAGTTTCTTGGAACAATATGTTGTGGAACCAACCAGGGAGAAGACTATTTTACATCTAGTAATGTGTAACGAGGCTGGATTAATTAATGATCTCGAAGTGAAGGATCCTCTTGGGAAGAGTGGTCATAGCATGGTAGAATTTCAAATTCAGTTTGAGGGTGAGAAAGCTAGGTCTCAAACTAGTGTCCTGAACTTAAACAAAGGTAATTACAAAGGTATGAAGGCAGATTGGTTCAAGTGGTCTGGGAAAATATATTACAGGGTAAGACTGTAGAAAAGCAGTGGCAAACATTTAAGGAGATATTTCATAACTCTCAGCAAATATATATTCCAGAGAGAAGAGAAGGATGAACCATCCGTGGCTAACTAAGGAAGTAAAGGATGGTATCAAATTGAAAACAAAAGCATACAATGTTGCGAAGAATAGTGAAAGGCCAGAGGAGTGGAAATTTTTTTAAAAAACAGCAAAAGACGACTAAAAAAATGATAGAGAGAAGATAGCTTTTGAGAGTAAGCTAGCAAGAAATATAAAAACAGAAAGTAAGAGCTTCTACAGGTATATAAAAAGGAAGAGAGTAGCTAAAGTAAACGTTGGTCCCCTAGAGGATGAGTCTGGGGAATTAATAATGGGAAACAAGGAAATGGCAGAGACTTTGAACAAATATTTTGTATCGGTCTTCATGGTAGAAGACACTAAAAGCATCCCAATAATGGATAATCAAGGGGCTATTGGGGTGGGGAAACTTAAAACAATTACTATCACTAGAGAGAAAGTACTAGGCAAACTAATGGGACTAAAGGTGGACAAGTCCCCTGGACCTGATGGCCTGCACCCTAGGGTCTTAAAAGAACTGGTTGCAGAGATAGCGGATGCATTGGTTGTAATCTACCAAAATTCCCTGGATTCTGGAGAGGTCCCAGTGGACTGGAAAACCACAAATGTATCGCCCCTATTTAAGAAAGGAGGGAGACAGAAAGCAAGCAACTATCGACCAGTTAGCCTAACATCTGTCATTGGGAAAATGCTGGAGTCCATCATTAAGGAACTGGTAGCAGGACATTTAGAAAATCATAATATAGTCAAGCAGAGTCAGCATGGTTTTATGAAAGGGAAATCATGTTTGACAAATTTGCTGCCGTTCTTTGAGGATGTAACAAGCAGGGTGGATAAAGGGGAACCAGTAGATGTCGTGTATTTGGATTTCCAGACGGCATTCAATAAGGTGCCACATAAAAGGTTATTACATAAGATAAGAGCTCACGGGGTTGGGGGTAATATGTTAGCATGGATAGAGGATTGGCTAACTAACAGAAAACATTTTCAGGTTAGCAAACTGTGGGGTGCTGCAGGGATCAGTGCTGGGGCCTCAACTATTTACAATCTATATTAATGACTTGGATGAAGCGACTGAGTGTAATGTAGCCAAATTTGTTGTTGATGCAAAATAGGCGGGAAAGCAAATTGTGAGGTGGACGCAAAGAATCTCCAAAAGGGATATAGATAGGCTGAGTGGGCAAAAATCTGGCAGATGGAGTTTAATGTGGGAAAATGCAAGGTTATCAACTTTGGTAAGAAAAATAAAAAAGCAAATGATTATTTAAATTGAGATTACAAAATGCTGAGGTACAGAGGGATCTGGGGGTCCTTGTACATGAATCACAAAAAGTTAGCATGCAGGTACAGCAAGTAATTAGAAAGGCAAATGGAATGTTGACCTTTATTGCAAAGGGTATGGAGTATAAAAGTAGGGAAGTCCTGTTACAACTGTACAGGGCATTGGTAAGACCAGACCTGGAGTACTGCGTACAGTTTTGGTCTCCTTATTTAAGGAAGGATATACTTGCATTGGAAGCAGTTCAGAGAAGGTTCACGAGGTTGATTCCGGAGATGAAGGGGTTGTCTTATGAGGAAAGGTTGAGCCTATACTCATAGAAACATAGAGATAGGAACAGGAGTAGGCCATTCGGCCCTTCGAGCCTGCTCCGCCATTCAATGAGATCATGGCTGATCTTCATCTGAGATCTTAGCTGATCTTACCAGTTCAGTACCCCGTCCCCGCCTTTTCTCCGTAACCCTTAATCCCCTTAGCCTTCAGAAATATATCCAATTCTCTCTTGAAAATATTTATTGAATTAGCCTTCACAGCCCTCTGTGGCAGGGAATTCCACAGGCTCACCACTCTTTGAGTGAAGAAATTCTTCCTCATCTCTGTTTTAAATGATTTGCCTGCTATTTTTAGACTGTGGCCCCTGGTTCTGTGCTCCCCTGCCATTGGAAACATTCTCTCTGAATTCAGCCTGTCCAGGCCTGCCATAATTTTATATGTTTCGATGAGATCCCCTCTCAATCTTCTAAACTCCAGTGAGTACAAACCCAAACTATTCAATCTCTCCTCGTAGGTCATTCCCGCCATTCCAGGTATCAGCCTGGTGAATCGCCGCTGCACTCTTTCCATGGCAAGAACATCCTTCCGCAGATGGGGCGACCAAAACTGTACACAATACTCCAGATGCGGTCTCACCAGCACCTTGTACAGCTGTAGTAAGGTATCCCTATTCCTATACTCGAACCCCCTTGATATGAAGGCCAACATACCATTTGCCTTCTTAATCGCCTGTTGCACCTGCATGCTCTCCTTCAGTGACTGGTGCACAAGAACACCCAGGTCCCTCTGCACTTCCCCATCTCCCAATCTATTGCCATTTAGATAATAATCTACCCTCCTGTTTTTACCCCCAAAGTGGATAACCTCGCATTTATCCACATTATAGTGCATCTGCCACGTATCCGCCCATTCCCCCAACCTGTCCAAATCGCACTGTAGCCTCCTGACATCCTCATCAGAGCCCACCCCTCCTCCTAGTTTAGTGTCGTCAGCGAATTTGGAAATATTGCATCCAATTCCCTGATCCAGATCATTTATATATATTGTGAACAGCTGGGGTCCCAGGACAGATCCTTGCGGCACCCCGCTGGTCACTGCCTGCCACTCCGAAAACGAGCCGTTTATTCCAACTCTCTGTTTTCTATCCGCCAGCCAGTTCTCTATCCACGTTAATACTTTGCCCCCAATCCCATGAGCCTTAATTTTGCATGATAATCTTTTGTGTGGAACCTTATCGAAGGCTTTCTGGAAGTCAAGGTACACCACATCCACTGGCTCTCCCCCATCTATTTTACCAGTTACTTCCTCAAAAAATTCCAGCAGATTAGTCAAACACGATTTACCCTTTGTAAATCCATGTTGACTCTGTCCGATCCTTTCCCCATTTGTCAAGTGCTCCGCTATTTTATCCTTAATAATGGACTCTAGCATTTTGCCCACAACCGATGTAAGGCTTACTGGTCTATAATTCCCTGCTTTCTCTCTACCCCCCTTTTTAAATATTGGGGTAACATTAGCTACCCTCCAATCCACGGGTACTGTTCCCGAGTCAATGGAGTTCCGGAAGATGATCCTTAGAGCATCTGCTATCTCCAGGGCCACCTCCTTAAGTACCCTAGGATGTAGTTTATCAGGCCCCGGGGATTTGTCGGCCTTCAGTCCCCTCAACTTACCCAACACCATATCCCTAGAGATACTAATTTCTGTCAGCTCCTCCCTCTCATTAGTCCCTATGTTTGCCGATATTCCTGGGAGGTTATTTGTGTCCTCCTTTGTGAATACAGAACCAAAGTATGAGTTTAATTGGTCTGCCATTTCCTTATTCTCCATTATATATTCTCCCGAATCGGACTGCAAGGGACCGACTTGGGATTTTACCAGTCTTTTCCTCCTGATATACCGAGTTGGAGTTTAGAAGAGGGGATTTTATTGAAACATAAGATTCTGAAGGGGCTTGACCGATGCAGAGAGGATGTTTCTCCTCGTGGGGGAATCTAGAACTAGGGGGCATAATTTCAGAATAAGGGGGCACCCATTTAAAACTGAAATGAGAAGGAATTTCTTCTCGCAGAGGGTCGTGAATCTTTGGAATTCTCTTCCCCAGAGAGCTGTGGAGGCTGGGTCATTGAATATATTTAAGGTGGAGATAGAAAGATTTTTGAAAGGTAAGGGAGTCAAGGGTTATGGGGAGCGGGCAGGGAAGTGCTGTTGAGGCCAGGATCAGATCAGCCATGATCTTATTAAATGGCGGAGCAGGCTCGAGGGGCCAAATGACCTACTCCTGCTCCTACGTCTTATGTTCTTATAAGATATTGTGTAATCATTTTCAGCAGGCCTGCCAGGTGCCTGCTGAAAATGTATTCCATGACACATTGCACAGATTTTCTAATGCTGTCCTGTTGGGCAACCTTTTCTCTCTACATAAAGTGAACATTCATAACTTCGGAACAAGCGGGAAGTCGGCCAGTGGGATTTAAATGAGGTCCAGGAGTTAAAATACCCCATATGCCTCATTTCTGGAGCAGAGAGTGAATTTCTAACTCACACCGTTACTACCCCAGCAAAAAACTGACCCAGAGTTAAATTTGGGACCAATGTTAAATACGGAGTTGTTCACTCAAGTGTTCTGCTGGGTGTTCATATCTCTCTTTACCCACAAATCACTCAAGATGCTTTCTGAAAAAGTTTCTATCCATCGTTTTTTTCCTCAGTAACTGAAATTTTTATGGGAAGCTTTTATCAGTCATCCAGTTTTCGGGCAGGCGGCGGGCAGAATAGGTGGCCCACCTGACATAGTCAGTGTGAGGCCCAGACCATTTTAATGAATTTGATTGTCGGGCTGACCATTATATTATGGTGGCGATGAGCAGCCCTCCCACTTGGAGTGTGGGATTTCCTGTGGGGCGCGTGCTCAGTATTTACAGTGTGAATGCACCTCTCAAAGGGAGATTGCATTCAATTGTGAAACTTCTTTTTTGGCTGAACTGAGAAATGGGACGAGTGAAGAATGAGTCAAGGGAGAGCACCTACATTCTCCAACTCAACTGCAGAGATGTTGGTTGAGGTGGGGAGGATACCCATTTGATGGCAGGAAGGTGCCCAAGGAACATCTACAGCAGGCAAGAATACAGGTGGCAGACATTTTCAATGCCCACAGCATCACCCCCAGGACCTAGATTCAGTGCCAGAAATTAAGTGACAATTGTACAAAATGAGAGTTCAGCCAGCTAGCTCAGATTCAGTCACTCATACGTAAAGTGGATTCAGACAGAACAAAGGATCAGAGTGAAACAGATAACCTTGCCACCGATAGGGCTAGCAACTTAATGTTCCACAAGCTAACGCTGCCACCCAGGAGTGGAAGATGATCAACCCAGCCATGCTGCTCAGAAGGACAAGGTCATATAAATTCTGCAGCGACTTTGCTAGCATAGTGGTTACATTACTTGATTAGCAATCCAGAGGTCTGGACTATAATCCAGGGAACACGAGTTGAAATCCGACCCTGGCAGTTTGAGAATTTGAATTCAGTTTATTCTAGATTTATTTATTTAAAGAGCTGGTATCAGTAAAAAAAAGACCATGAAGCTATGAGATTTTCGTTAAAAAAAAATGCTTCTTTCATACTTTTTTTTTTTTAGCTCATCACCTTCAGAAAGCTTTCTCTGCTTATCACGAGTTGGAATAAACGGGTCGTTTTCCGAGTGGCAGGCAGTGACTGGTGGGGTACCGCAAGGATCGGTCCTAGGACCCCAGCTGTTCACAATATATATTAATGATCTGGACGAGGGAATTGGATGTAATATCTCCAAATTTGCAGATGACACAAAGCTGGGTGGGAGGGTATGCTGTGAGGAGGATGTCGTGAAACTCCAGGATGATTTGGACAGGTTGGGTGACTGGGCAGAAACATGGCAAATGCACTATAATGTGGATAAATGTGAGGTTATCCACTTTGGTGGCAAAAACAGGAAGGCAGATTATTTGAATGGCAATAGATTGGGAGAAGGGGAAGTGCAAAGGGACCTGGGTGTTCTTGTGCACCAGTCGCTGAAGGTAAGCATGCAGGTGCAGCAGGCGGTTAAGAAGGCAAATGGTATGTTGGCCTTCATAGCAAGAGGGTTTGAGTACAGGAACAAGGATGTCTTGCTACAGTTGTACAGGGCCTTGGTGAGACCGCACCTTGAGTATTGTGTGCAGTTTTGGTCGCCTTACCTGAGGAAGGACGTTCTTGCCATGGAAGGAGTGCAGCGAAGATTCACCAGGCTGATACCTGGGATGGCAGGAATGACGTGAGGAGAGATTCTGTCGATTGGGCTTATACTCACTGGAGTTTAGAAGATTGAGAGGGGATCTCATCGAAACCTATAAAATTCTGTCAGGCCTGGATAGACTAGATGCAGGAAGGATGTTTCTGATGGCCGGGGAGTCCAGAACCAGGGGTCAGAGTCTAAGGATAAGGGGTAAGCCATTTAGGACTGAAATGAGGAGGAATTTCTTCACCCAGAGAGTGGTGAACCTGTGGAATTCTCTGCCACAGAGGGCAGTGGAGGCCAGTTCATTAAATATATTCAAGAAGGAGTTGGATATATTTTTTAAGGCTAAAGGGATCAAGGGATATGAGGAGAAGGCAGGGACAGGGTACTGAATTTGGATGATCAGCCATGATCTCATTGAATGGCGGAGCAGGCTCGAAGGGCCTACTCCTGCTCCTATCTTCTGTTTCTATTATTGCTAGTTTCGCCTAGATGAAGACTCAGAGGCAGAGGAGCAGCAGCCGCAACAACAGCAGCTCCAGTGCCTATCTAAAGACCGCAGGTAAGGGGGAGCTGCTCATAAAAGGCCATACCTAGTACACAGCCTGGACAGGGCAAGAGTCTCTTTCCTGGACCTATCTGACGAGTTGTGCCTCAGAAGACTACAGTGCTCCAGGTAGGCTGTCACAGACCTCTGCAGCAGGAACTGCTGGATTTGGTGGGGGGGTGGCTTGGTCAGGCTCTGCCAGTTGCTGTTAAAAATCACCGGAGTCCTTAACTTCTTTGCCACTGGCTTCTTTCAGTCTGGTACAGAGGACATCAGTCACAGCTCCTAATTTGTAGTCCACAGCTGCATTAAACAAGTGACCGATGCTCTGCAAGGGTTGACCAGTACATCACCTTCCCCATTGACCACAACAGTCAACAGGAGGGAGCTCAGGGATTTGCAGCTGTGGCTGGCTACCCCCACATGCAGCACATCATTGATTGCATGCATGTCACCATCAGGGCACCAGAACACCAGCCAGCAATATTCATCAATAGAAAAGGTTAGCATTCCACCAATATGCAGCTGGTGGCCAATCACAAACAGGATCATGCAAGTTTCTGCAAGGTACCAAGGCACATGCCAGGACACATTTATCTTATGCCAGTCTATCATTCTGCCAATATTCAACCCTCCCAGGACAATGGCAGGATGGCTGCTGGGGGACAAGGGAATACCCTCTACAGACATGGCTGATGACACCCCTCCGTAACCCTCACCACGCAGGAGTAACACAAGCGTAATCGAAGCCAGGGGACCATCAGGATCATTACTGAGCATACAACAGAGATGCCAAGCAGAGGTTCAGGTATCACGACAGATCTGGGGGCTCCTTACAATATACCCCACAAAAAGTTTCCTGGATCGTGCAAGTGTGCTGCATCCTGCACAACTTCATTATACATAGAGGCCTGCATTTGAAGAAAGCAGAGCAGCAGTCCTCATCAAAAGAGGAAGACGGGGGAAAGCGAGGAAGCAGCAGAAGAATGAGGGCCACCTGCAGCATGAGATGTCAGGGACCACCTAATTCCGCAACAATTCCATTGACCTCATTCCTCTGCCCTGAAAAATTTCATAGAGCTCCTTTGCTTAACAGTCCTTGATACCTCCTACCCCACTCCCTTCATCCTGCATTAAATAATTTTTAAATCATTCAGACTTCTGAATCAATGACATACTGAGAATGCAGGCTTAGAAGCTGCTCTTAAACCACACTGCAGATCAAGTGCCAAATGTGATAAATTAGTCACCTTTATGGCAAATGTATTAATTGCCTTCCATTTATTTCTCATCCAAGTGATCAACCCATAATGCCTTTCCTTAACGAAGGTTTACTAGAGCTAATACTCTTACAAGGTACTCCCCTAGTGGCCTCAGCAAAGTTGGTGGAAGGCTGCTGTTCCTCATGTTGGGACCCTTGAGATGTTTGTGGCCAGTGAATTCTGTGCGCTCAAGCCTGAGGGGGCCTGGCTGCTCACTGCTGCACATGGTCTGCTGCCGAGGCAGTCTGACTCAGTTTGCTATTGTTTGAGGGTGTGGCGAAAGAGCAGATATGATGACATTCGCAGGTTACAGACTTGGGAATGCAACCTGAAGATCTGAGGCTTGCTGCATATTTGCTGAGGTGAATAATATGCAGATAGCGTTCTGAGGTAAGCTGCCTTCCCCAATATTTATGACTCTGCCTGGGCCATTGATCTCCAGGGCTTTCTTGTTGTGTCTGTGTAAGGGTGATGATCTTGGATACTCCACCCCTGGTATTGGTCCTCTTTCCTATATTCTGCAGAGAGGGAGAGAGTTAGTGAGTGTCTGTTGAAAAGGTTAAGTTAAGATATGTAGGGCTCGTGCATATAGTGCATATGTTGATAGTTGGAGCAGAAGCAAGACAGATCAAGGATGGAGATGTGATGAATGTAAAGTCAAGTGTATGTAATGTAGTTAGGAAGGAGTGGGTGGCCATGCAAGTGCTAGTACGTGAGAAGAGAATGGTGTTAGTGTGTGGGGTGGAGAGAGGAAAGGAGGAGGTACATGTGTTTTGAATGAGAGAGAGGTTTTCCAGTGTGCCCTTGAGATTGTGTGTTGAAGGAAAAGAGGTGGAGGAGGGGGGTGAAAGGGGTGGTGTGATGTGCTGGTGAGACAGAGAGAGAGGTGAAGAGCTATACTCACTTTTGCTGCTCATGAGATCATTAAACCTCTTCATACATTGAATCCCTCAAATGGTGGGAGATATAATGGGCTCTGACAAATGTCCGTTTAGGGCCACTAGATTAATACCTAGTTTAAAAATCCTTAGCTATCTGGTGACTTCGTACCCATTTTGGGCGCAACTGTAAAAATTGCCTCCATTTTTTTTTTCTGACCACCACCATATCGCAACTACCAAGGCTGAATCATATCTTTCAGCGCACAAGAATAATTAACAGAGTTTCACTTAAACATTGAATTCAATGTCCAAGTTAGAAAGACTAAAACAAGTTAATTTAAAAATAAACAGCTTGCCTCGTCATTGTAAATTTGCATTACTAAACTGTTTAGTCATAAAATTAGTAACAGTACAACCAACTTAAATTTTTATCTGTTTTATTTGTAGAATAATTTCTATCACCTTATTTAAAAAAGACTGCATCCACTTCAGTAAAGCAACATAGTTAATGGATCTGTGGTTAATTTGGTACAAATTTTGACATTACATTCAACAGCTGAAGTGTGTGTTTATTCTTAAATTAGGTCATCTTACTATGATAATAGCAAAAACTACAGCTTTTCCTGATGCTTTTCTGCTTAGTGGGCTGTCAAAATGATTATAGTATGTATAGTTACACAATGAGATAAATATGATCCAATAAGTCAAGCATCACTACTATTGCCACCATAATGCTCTGACAGTCTCAATGTAGGCATATTAAAAAGCTTTATAATTTAAAAAGCAAATACTTAAAAGTATGAAAGTATTCAAAATACGACATAGAACTTATTTTTATTGCTTAGCTCTGATGCAGTTTTGTTCAGATTCACAGGAGCAATTTAAAAAACATCAAGCTTGTACAGAAATATTTTGAAGTGTATGAAGCCAATTTGTTACGTCACATTCCTTTGTTGCAGCTCGAAAGAGTAACAGTGGCACCGGTGAACATTAAACTACTACTAGAAAAAGCAAAAAACTATTAAAGAATTTCAATAGAGATTGCATGACAACATTTAACTAAGGCAAAATGGAGTGTGCATTGCAAACAACTTAAATGCAGCATTTGTCTTAAGAACATAGCAACCTAGCAGCAACAAAAAATGCCTACTTGCTTAAACCATAGTGCAATATGCACATGGTGTGACACCATTATCCTCTTTGGGCCTAATCAGTCTATGAAGTTGATTTACATTAACTTGAAAATGTCCATTTTCTTGGAATTAAAGATTTGTAGACCATCTCATCTTCTGTGGATGAATGATTTGTCTATGCAAAGGTGTGCTCAGGATAGCTAACTTTTATGGCTCCCCAATAACAAGCTCGGATTAGACAGATTAAGCCTAGAAGATAAGCAAAAACCCAGGAAACGTATGTTGCAGTGTAACGTCTGGCAAATTCCTGGGTCCCAACCTAAAAAAAAACACAATAGTTGAATCATGTATAGATGCATTAAACTGGAGTTAAAACTGGTACTTACTTGATGCCAGCTATCACTTCCCCATCAAAAGGCCAAAATCACAATTCAACATACATGCATGAATGCATAGAGATTTAATTAAAAACATTTTAAGTTAATTGATTGGCCAGCAGTTACTTTTCAGTCTATAAATTGAGAAAACTGGTTGTCAAACTGTTCACACTACTCATAAATTGATGTACATTTTCTAATATTAAGCTACGTGGCCAACTGATAAGTATGAGGGAGATCACAAGATAAATATCGATCAAGGAGGACATTCTCTCCATCTTAGTTAATCCTTTCAGAAAGACACAACAGCTCCACCTGCCCCCCTCCCACATGCCAATCCCGAGGGTATGCCACTCAGCAATCCCCAACCCGACATATTCCTCTACTGTGTTCCATTCTTCAGCCAATTTCTTGGCCATTTCATAGAAAGATAGGAGCAGGAGTAGGCCATTTGGCCCCTCGAGCCTGCTCCGCCATTCAATGTGATCATGGCTGATCATCCAAATTCAGTACCCGGTTCCTGCTTTCTCCCCATACCCCTTGATCCCGTTAGCCTTAAGAAATATATCCAACTCCTTCTTGAATATATTTAATGAATTGGCCTCTACTGCCTTCTGTGGTAGAGAATTCCACAGGTTCACCACTCTCTGGGTGAAGAAATTCCTCCTCATTTCTGTCCCAATTGGCATACCCCTTATCCTTAGACTGTGACCCCTGGTTCTGGACTCCCCGACCATCGGGAACATCCTTCCTGCATCTAGTCGGTCCAGTCCTGTCAGAATTTTATAAGTTTCAATGAGATCCCCTCTCATTCTTCTAAACTCCAGTGAATACAAGACCAATTGACCCCAATCTCTCCTCACGTCATTTCTGCCATCCCAGGTATCAGCCTGGTGAATCTTCGCTGAACTACTTCCATGGCAAGAACATCCTTCCTCAGATAAGGTGACCAAAACTGCACACAATACTCAAGATGTGGTCTCACCAAGGCCCTGTACAACTGCAGCAAGACATCCTTGTTCCTGTACTCAAACCCTCTCGCTACGAAGGCCAACATACCATTTACCTTTCTTAACCGCCTGCTGCACCTGCATGCTTACCTTCAGCGACTGGTGCACAAGGACACCCAAGTCTCGTTGCACTTCCCCTTCTCCCAATCTATTGCCATTCAGATAATAATCTGCCTTCCTGTTTTTGCCACCAAAGTGGATAACCTCACATTTATCCACGTTATATTGCATCTGCCATGCTTCTGCCCTAATCACCCAATCTGTCCAAATCATCCTGGAGTTTCGCAGCTTCCTCCTCACAGCACACACGCCCACCCAGCTTTGTGTCATCTGCAAATTTGGAGATATTACATCTAGTTCCCTTGTCTAGATCATTAATATATATTGTGAATAGCTGGGGTCCAGGGACTGATCCCTGCGGTACCCCACTAGTCACTGCATGCCAGTCGGAAAAAGACCTGTTTCAAGTTATACCCTGAATCCTCACTGCTTAACTATTAGCTTTTCACGAGGAACTTTGTCAAATGCTTTTTGGAAGTCTATGTACACCATGCTGTAGGGCTTTTCACAGACCACTTGGAATTCACTTCCCCAAAATAAGACCACGCCCGTATATCAACACTGCAAAATTATCTGTACATGCAGAAAAGACCAAAAACAACTGGCCTACTGTTCTTAAACATCCAATCTAAATTATAGATTTAACTGATCTCGGGAACATACATACCTACCCATCAGAAGGGCCTATGCCCTACTCACTGTGCACATCAAGTGATGAAAAATACCACTGATACAAAATGCAAACAAACATTTAAAAGCAGTCCCTTCAAATAATGAAAAGTAGAGCAAAGAGAAATTAAACAATCAATACAGTTTTTAGCTGCTTAACAGGAAAACAAATAAGGTAATGGTTCCATTTGCAGAAGGTTAGAATACAAAACAACGTTGTAATGTTGCTATAAAACACATTGTTCAGACCAAACCTATTCTGGAGTGCTGTGGGCAGTTTTGGTCATTTGATCACAGGAAAGATATTACTGCCCTTGAGACAGAGCAGAGCAGCAAAGATGATTCTGTGTATAAGGAAGTTAAGTTATGAGAAAAGGTTGAGAGAGTTAGGATTGTTTTCTTTGGAAAAGAGGGGACTTGAAGATGATATAACTAAAACTTTCAAGAGTGCGAAAGGAATTGACAAGACTGATCCAGACAACGGAAGTGGAACATTCAAATCTCATGGAACAGAAATTAAAGATTGAGGAAGACCGGAGTAATAAGGGAAGTTAAGTGGAACTATGCACCCAAAGTGTAATCAAATAACCAGGAAGGACCAATTAAACAGACAGTTTAAATGAGTTCAAGAGACAATTAGATACATTTATAAAGACAGCAGATTGAGGGATAGAGTTAGAAGGTGGGGAAATGGGGTTGACCTATAATTAAAGAGATGAGCTTGTTGAGTCTAAAGTTTTTATACTCTTACTAAAAAGTTGTTATGTTCTCTACGGCTCACCCTAGCCCGGAACCAGTGCGCTACGGTCATCAGTGCGTACGCCCCAACACTGGAAGCCACAGATGAGACCAAAGAGGAATTCTACTCCAGCCTCGAACAATCTCTGTCCTGAGTCCCAACGGGCGACAAGCTGATCCTCCTTGGCGACTTCAACGCCAGAGTTGGAAAGGACACAGACCTCTGGGGAAGTGTGATCAGCGGAGGGGGGGGGTCGGGAAAGCCAACTCCAACAGTACCCTCCTCATGAAATGCTTAGAACATGGCCTTGTCATAACCAACACCTTGTTCCGTCAGAGAGACAAGTACAAGGCTTCATGGCAACACCCTCGCTCCAAGCACTGGCATCTGCTAGACTATGTCATCATCCGAGCAAGGGACCGCGAGGTCATCCACATCACCTGTGCCATGACAGGAGGCAACGGCTGCTGGACAGACCACCACCTAATCCGCTCTGTCATCTCCATCAATGTAGCCCCAAAACAGCGGTGGCAACAAGCAATGCCGCTGGAAAATCAACACTGTAGCACTCAAAGACCCTGCTAAGAAAGCCTTATTCAGCCTGTGCCTCACAACCAACCTGACTCCCCCCAGTGATTCAGAGACACATAGGGGTCGATTTTAACTCAGGTGCAGGCAATTGTCAGGTTCCCCGAATTTCGTGATTCCCACACGAATCTAAATGGATCTGTGAGATTGATGCAATTTTAATTCAATTGGCCAATTGATTTCCAACGTGTGGGAAGCCTTTGCAAGTGGGTTTTTCATGGCTGCAAGTCCCCTCCGATGACGTCATCATTGCTGCTGCATTTAAGGTCCACAGCAAGCCTGGCTTCCTCTGCAGGCTTCCAAGCTTTCCCCTTATGATGGCACAGGAGCCTGCAGGAACAATGGCCAGCGGGAGGGCAAGAGCTGCGCCTAAATTTGATGAGGCATCACTGCAGGCATTGTTGGATAGGGCTAGGGCCCACAGGGAGGTCCTGTTCCCTTCTTCAGGGAGGAAGAGGCCTCCCAGTCAGACCAAGGCTGTGTGGCTACAGGTGGCTGGGGAAGTCAACTCCTTGGGGCTCACACAGCGCACCTGGATGCAGTGCAGGAAAAGATTCCATGACCTTCATCGTACTGGAAAAGTAAGTATGAAGTTTCCATCACCTTCAATCTGATCCCCATTGCCTTTCCTCACCAGCACTCAGCTTTAGCAATCTCTTCCTCCACATCCCACTTGACACTCACATCCATGCACCCTTAGCCATTCCCTCTCTCTCTATGCTCACATTCACCTAACTATTCGACCATGCAGCCCTCACACTCCCTCTCACTCTGATGCTTTGAGCACAACTGACAACACACAGGGAGGGCCCTTGGTCTTGCAACCTCACTCCATCTTTGTCTCCTTCTAAGTATCTATGCTATGCAATCTCTACACTCACTCCTTCATTCTCACTCAACCTCCACTTGTCTCCCTCATTGCATAAGAGAGCTCACAACAGGAGAGCGAGAGCCAGGACAGGAGGAGGGCCACCCTCATTAGCCCAACTCACCCCCTGGGAGGAAGCCGTCCTGGAGATTGTCGGGGCGGATACAGATGCGGAAGTTGGGGAAGGACAGACAGATGCATCCCCGCAAGCTGGTGACAGAATAGTTTTCCATCTCTCTCATTGAGATTGCATGAGTCGCTGATAATGATTCTGAAGCTACATCATATGGACTTATGATCATCTGCAAAATGCAATGTGCATATAAACGTGGCATCACATCTCTAACTTTTTCCTTGACTCCCCCACAGGACCATTGAGAGCCCCCGTCCCCACTGTGCAGGAGGAAGAGCCCGAGATTCCAGACTCCTCAGAGGAATCTGCAACCTCTGAGGGCGCAGCGTTAGTAGAAATAAGCGCACCCAGCACCAGCGCAGACACTCTCACCTTGGGGGGGACCTGCGGGACATAGAGTAGTGTTGTCACCTGGTGTATCACAGCTCACAAGTGAGCATCAGCAGATTGTGGAGACAGGGACAGCAGTGGAGAGTCCTTGTCGGAGGGCGCAGGACTCTGCCAGCTCGGCTCAGCTGCATTTCGACCCTCTGCCTCTGGGTCCATCCATAAGATCAGAGGTGATGGAACTCCATGCACAGATGCAGGAGTCTCTGGCAGGTTTTGTCTCCAGGGTCACTGTGAATGTGGAGCGAATGGAGGAGTCCATAGCGAACAGCCTTTGTGGAGTCACTGGCGCATGAACGCATCAACACGGAAAGGATGGCTACCTACGTGGAAACGATTGCTGCCTCCGTGGTAAGGCTGGTTATGGTAGAGGAGAGGAGGGCTATGGCCATGGAGGTTAGTCGCCAGGGTATGGATAACATGGTGAGTGTTCAGAATAGAATGACATCTCTTGAGGAGCGATGGGCATCTACTGAACAGAGAAACCAGACCTTCATGGAAGTCCTTCCGAGTAGGACTGCCGTTGCAGATACGGGTCCCCATGGCCCCCCCCCCTGATGTGCAGCAAGGTGCTCTCAAGCCACTTGCAGGTGCGGAGGGGGAGCTGACCCATGAGTGGGAGGTTGGTGGCAGGCCTCAAGGAAGTGGGAGTTCCTCTCCAAGTGCTCACACTTCCATGCCACTGCAGAGCCCTCGGTCGGAGCCCTGCCGGAGTCCACACCCAAGTGAGATAGACGTCTCAACCCCTGCACAGCCGCAGGAGCAGCAGACTGCTGACGAGCCCTCACAGGCTCGCCACCCCAGAGGACGCCCGCCAAAGGTGTCGAGACAGGAGCAGCAGGAAAGTGAGCAAGGGGCCTCCACATCTGCTGAAGCCACAGGGGAACCACTACGTAGGAGCACGCGTAAGAGGAAAATAAAGCACAAGTAGTCACAAGGGTACACTTGGGTGAAATGCTGTGTATATTGTAAAAATGCCATCAGTTGGTTCTTGTGCATAAAAATTCTGATGGCTACTGTTGCAGTTCTGGCGTGTGTCATTTCGCGAATGGGGCTCTCTCATTGAGGGCTTAGGATTACTTGCAGTTGTCAGGATGCTGGTCAAATAGCTAGGAATCCGCAGGGTTTGGCCATCGTCGATGCTCAGGTAAGAAGCTGCGAGGCAAAAGTGTTTGATTTACTAGGCTAAGCAAATCTGGCCAGGATGAGTGCGTTCCTTGCATCCCGGGCAGCAATGTTCTCGCGTAATGCTGCCGCTGATTGATGGGCCTCTGCAGGATGTTCGTTTTCATCTCCTCCTCCTCCTCCTCTTCCTCCTCATCATCAATCGGAGGAGGGTATGCGAGGAGCCATTTGGTCCTCAGGAATCTGCAAGCCACGACGCTGTGCCATGTTGTGGAGTGCACAGCAAACCACGACTATTCTGGAGTCCCTGGCTGCTGAGTACTGTAGGGCTCCACCTGATCTATCCAGGCATCTGAAGCGCATCTTCAACAAGCCGATGGTTTGCTCGATTATGGATCTGGTGGAAATGTGGCTGGAGTTGTAGCGCTCCTCAGCTTCGTTGGCTGGCCTCCTCAGTGGCGTCATTAGCCAAGTCCTCAGGGGATAGCCCTCGTCTCCAAGTAGCCATCCGTGAAGTTGGTCTGGCAGCCTGAATAGCGGAGGCACACTAGACTGGCACAGTATGAAGGAGTCATGGCAACTGCCAGGGTACTTGGCACAAACATGCAAAATCTCCTCCTTGTGGTCACACACCAGCTGAACGTTAAGGAAGTGGAAGCCCTTGCGGTTGACAAAAATACCTGGATTGCGATGGGGTGCCCCAAGGGCCACGTGTGCAGTCAATGATGCCCTGCACCCTTGGAAAGTCTGCCAGATGAGCTAATCCAGCCGCTCGTGCCATCACATTTGTGCGATCCCTGGTGAAATGGATGTGATTGTGCGTGAGGGCAAAGAGGGCATCGGTTACCTGCGTGATGCAAGTGTGTGCGGCCGACTGGGAGATGCCGCTGATGTCTGCTCATAATCCCTGGAATGAGCCCGAGGCAAAAAAGTTGAGTGCGGTGCTGACTTTGATGGCCACTGGTAAGGAGTGTCCACCTCAAATCAACTTTTTATTGTCATTGTTAGTGCACAAGTGCAGTACAACGAAATGTAGGCTTGCGGCTCCCGAGTGTACACATTTAGATTAAGACATTTAAACATTCAACATACATTTGGCTTGTAATACATTAACATAACCATAATAAAGTGTATTGGCAGATGTGCAGGCTTTAGAGTTTATTTGTGGAGTTCAGTAGGATGACAGCCCTGGGAAAGAAGCGGTTCCTAAATCTGGTCGTACGGGTGCGAATGCATCTGTAGCGTCTCCCAGATGGCAGGAGGGCGAACAGACTGTGGCTGGGGTGGGTAGGGTCTTTGATGATGGACCGTGACCTCCGTAAACAGCGTTTCTGGTATATGTGCTCTATGGTCGGTAGCCGGGTGCCGGTAATGCGTTGGGCAGTTTTGACTACCCGCTGCAGGGCTTTCCGGTCATAGTAGCTACAGCTGCCATACCATACTGTGATACAGTTCGTCAGGATGCTCTCTATTGTGCAGCGGTAAAAGTTAGAGAGGATCAGGGGTGACAGGTTACATCCCTTCAGCCTCCTTAGGAAATATAGGCGCTGCTGGGCCATCTTCACCAGAGAGGAGGTATTGAGGGACCAGGAGAGGTCTTCCGTGATGTGGACTCCGAGGAACTTAAAGCTGTCCACCCTTTCCACCACAGCCCCATTGATGTGGATGGGGGTGTGACTTCCGCCTTTAGACTTCCTGAAGTCCACAATGATTTCTTTGGTTTTCTTGATGTTAAGGGCCAGGTTGTTATCGGCGCACCACTTCACGAGATGCTGGACCTCCTCCCTGTAGGCTGACTCATCGTTGTTGGTGATCTGGCCTACTACCGTGGTATCATCCGCAAACTTGATGATGGTGTTGGAACCATGAACAGCCACACAGTCGTGGGTGAAGAGGGAGTAGAGGCGGGGCTCAGCACACATCCTTGTGGGGCCCCCGTGTTCAGGGTCGGGGGGGGGGGGGGGGGGGGAGGTGTGGTTACCTAATTTGACAGACTGGGGTCTGTTTGTTAGGAAGTCCAGGGTCCAGTTGCAGAGGGAAGTGTTCAGGCCAAGAGTTTGGAGTTTGGTGGCCAGCTTTGTTGGGGACGATAGTGTTGAATGCTGAGCTGTAGTCTATGAACAGCATTCTGATGTAGGTCTCCTTACCATCCAAGTCATTCAGTGCCGAGTGTAGACCTGGTCCTCTGGGCAGCAGGTCTTGCTGTATCATTGCGCAGATGTCAGTCACTACCTGTCGCGAAAGTCGGAGCCGCCTTTGGCACTGCTGCTCAGACATGTTGAGGTAGCTGACCCTGTGTCTGTAGACCCTGTTTGGGGGGTATCTCCTGCGCCGATGGGCTTCCATGCGCTGGCCCCTTCTGGCCTGTGCTGCCACAGGTGGGTGAGCAGCAGCTTGTCACTCCTGCTGCTGCTACTGTTGCTGTTGTTCCTGGTTCTGCTGCTGCCGCGCCTGGTGCTCGAGCTCCTCTAATGCCAAGAAGGGAAGGAGAAAAATGGCTCCCATGCTTCTGGCATATGCCTCCACTGAGGAAGTGCTGAGTGAGGGTGGCGAGAGGGGTTTCCCAGGAATTCACACTGGAGATGTGTGTGAGGCTCCAACCTTCCACAGGTGTGGTTAAGCCTGGTAAAAGTTGCCCCAGGCCTGAAACAACAAAGTCCTGCCACCTGCAAATGACTGATCAAATCTCCTCTTTAATGATTGACCTGCAGCTGATAGTCAGCAAGCCAATAGTGCTCACGCCAGGATTCACAGGCGTGATCGCCACCAGGCGTGTTTTCCGTGGGAAAAGGGTTAAAAATGCAAGGGCCTGTTAAAGGCCAATTATTGTGATTAAGGGCCTTAAAGACCAGTCCCGCCTGTTGGAGGCGGGACTGATTCAGGACCATCAGACATGCCTGGGTTAAAATGGCTCGGGGTCAGGAACCAGGCGGTGGGGGGGTCCCGCCCGCCAGTTTTAGCGATTTTAACCCCCCGCATGCCTCAAAGCCCGCCTCACGGCTCAGTTAAAATTGACCCCCTAGTGTCCACAGCGCCTGGTCTGCACTCAAGGCTTCCATAATCAGCACCTGTGAAGAGACGCTCGGTCACTCGACCAGGAAACACCAAGATTGGTTCGGCGAGAACGACCAGGAGATCCAGGAGCTAATAAGCCGCAAGCACAAGGCATTCCTGATCTGGAAACAGCAACAGAACTCGAGAGCAAGAAAGCAGCTCTACAGACGCCTGAAGGCCAAGGTCCAACAAAAAACTCGCGACCTAAAGAAGATAGTGGGTGGAGAAAGCACAGGAGATCCAGCAGCTAGCTGACAACCACGATGTGCGTGGATTCTTTAGCACAGTCAAGACCACCTACGGCCCAAGCACCCAAGGTCCTATCCCACTGCGGGCCAAGAATGGAGAGGTACTCATCAAGGACAGAGAGGCAGTCAGTGTCCGCTGGAAGGAGCACTTCGAAGATCTCCTTAACCGAGACTCTGTCTTTGATGCGAGTGTCCTCAGCTCCATCCCGCAGCATGCTACCCGCCACCACCTCAGCACAACTCCAGCCCAGCATGAGGTTGAAAAGGCCATCCGACAACTGAAAAACCACAAGGCCTCAGGACCAGATGGAATCCCCGCCGAGATGCTAAAACATGGCGGAGAAGCACTACTGGCGTGAATACATGAACTCAGTTCTCTTATTTGGAAAGAGGAGAGCATGCCAGGGGATTTCAGAGATGCCTTAATCGTGACCATCTTCAAGAAAGGTGACAAGTTCAATTGCGGTAATTACAGAGGAGTCTCCCTGCTGTCTGCCACAGGGAAAGTCATTGCAAGAATCCTCCTTATGAAATATTGAAACAAGTAATGGGGGTAAATTTCTTTTTCAGCAGGGACAGAAAACTGATGGTAGCAGATTGGATGCTCATGATACCTCCCACCTGTTTTTCCTTTCCATTGACTATATCCACTACCGCCAGAAGTGAAAATGACCTCCAGTGTTTCTGGCAATATTCAGTCCAACTTACTGATGTACTGCCAATCCCTGAATCTGGTGATTCTTACAGCTAGGGAATATCTCTTGACTTAGCACTTTTTTAATATAAAAAGGCATGTATGTGTGGACATTACAAATAAGTGACTCAGCCAGCAGTGCCTCTCCTTTGGTCAGCAGATAGTCTGTAGTGTATGTAACCGTTCCACCTTTAAGAGAACTATTTTAAGGGTTGCACTACTTTATCTTGGCTGCTGTATACTGTAATACCGGTGGTGACCACACCGGTATATAAGTGCTGTGTAATGATTTATTGGGCAGTTCCGCCCTGACCTTCGACTAGTAAAGACCTGTTAAATTTTACTCTTGTGGTCTGTGTATTGTGGTAAACCACTGTTTGTATTCCTGTTTGTCCTGTTTGTATTCCACTGTGTACATGCCTGGACATGCCTCGGCTGACTCCTCCCACAGGTCCTAGTATAAAGGTGACTGCTCCCCAGCCCTTGTATCCTGGACCGGTCGACCACTCGAGGCAGACCTCCATTCTGTTGTTAATAAAAGCCTTCAGTTACTCTTCTAACTCTCAGTCTTTTATGAGTAATTGATAGCACATCAATTTTATTAACAACATTTTTATAATGGAGAAGATCCTCACACCAGCATGCCTGGACTTAGATCATCGGGAGGCGGACTCATCCACCAAGTTTACTCACTGGCTTAAGTGTTTCGAAAAATTCCTGACCGCCTCCGAAGCAATCAAATCGGACGAGGACAAACTGGATGTCCTGACCTCCAAAGTGAACCACCGAGTGTACTCGGTCATCCAAGACGCGACCTCGTACGCGGATGCTATCAAGCTCCTCAAGGACCAGTACACGCGCCCAGTGAACGAAGTGTACGCCAGGCACCTCCTGGGGAGTCGTAAACAACAACCTGGGGAATCGACCGTGGAATACCTTCAGGTACTGTCTGTGCTTGGCCGGGCCTGTGGTTGTAAGGATGTAAAGGCCGCCGTGTACACAGAGGAACTTATCCGGGACGCTTTTGTAGCGGGCCACAGATCCAATTACACACGACAGCGACTGTTGGAGCAGAGTAACCTCGACCTCAACAAGGCCTCTGAACTCGCACTATCGTTGGATGCAGCCTACCAGGGCATGGATGCCTACTCCTCTGCACCGTGGACGCCGCGGGGAATGACAGCCTGGGACACGGTAGGACCGCCTCATAGCGCCGTGCCACCCCAGCCACACCCCAACAACGGCCCAACTACCGCAGCAGTGTCCCAAGGCCAGACAGCAGTGCCCCAAGGCCAGAAATGCTACTTCTGTGGCCAGGCAAAACACCCCAGAGCGCGCTGCCCGGCGAAAAACGCGATCTGCTCGGGCTGCAGGAAGAAGGGACACTACGCTAGCGTCTGCAGGGCCAAAGCCACCCCGAACCCCAGCAGCGCCGCGTGTGGGCCATGCGGGCCGCCATTTTGGACCTCCCCGGCCGTGTGCGAATCACCGGTACAGCAGCCATTTTGGACGCCTCCAGCCACATGGGGATCATGGACGCCGCCATATTGGACGACAGCCGGGACGCAGCAGGCCCCCGACACCGCCTCATCTGATACCCGCAGCGACACACCGACCCCTACGCTGGCATCCGTTACACTGGACCAAGCGAGACCGCACCAACTGGCCAGTTCCACAATGGACATTAAGGTAAATGGTCACGATACAATCTGCCTTTTTGACTCTGGGAGCACGGAGAGCTTCATCCACCCCGACACGGTGCGGCGTTGCTCTCTCCCAGTCCTGCCTGCGCAACAGCGGATTTCTATGGCCTCCGAGTCCCAGTCGGCGGACATCGGCGGCTACTGCGTGGTGACACTCGTAGTAGACGGGACCGTGTACGATCATTTTAAACTTCTGGTCCTGCCTGACCTCTGCGCTGCCGTCCTGCTGGGGTTAGATTTTCAGTGCCACCTTAAAAGTGTTACGATGGCGTACGGTGGACCCCTACCCCCACTCACAGTCCGCAGCCAGCAGCTTCCAAACTGCCCGCCGCGCACCAGGTGCAACCTCTCCACACTCAGAGTCACCCCCCCCCAACTGTTTGCTAACCTCACCCCCGACTGTAAGCCCATCGCCACGAAGAGCAGGCGATACAGTGCCGGGGACAGGGTTTTCATTAAAACCGAAGTGGAGCGGCTCCTGAAAGAAGGGATTATTGAGGGCAGCACCAGCCCCTGGCGAGCCCAGGTTGTGGTCGTTAAGACCGGCGAGAAGCAGCGCCTGGTCATCGACTACAGCCAGACAATAAATCGCTACACCCTGCTGGACGCCTACCCACTCCCCCGTATAGCTGATATGGTCAACCAGATCGCGCAGTACCGCGTCTTCTCGACCATTGACCTGAAATCAGCGTACCACCAGCTCCCCATCCGCCCTGAGGACCGCCAGTACACTGCCTTTGAGGCAAACGGCCGCCTCTATCACTTCCTTAGGGTTCCCTTTGGCGTCACCAACGGGGTCTCCGTCTTCCAAAGGGAGATGGACCGGATGGTAGATCAAAATGCGTTGCAGGCCACTTTCCCATATCTGGACAATGTGACCATCTGCGGCCGTGACTTGCAGGACCATGACGCAAACCTCGAAAAATTCCTCCGCACCGCCCAACTCCTAAACCTGACATATAACAAGGAGAAGTGCATATTCCGCACAAACCGCCTCGCCATCCTTGGCTGTGTTGTGGAACACGGAGTCATCGGCCCCGACCCCGACCGGATGCGTCCCCTTATGGAACTTCCACTGCCCCAAGGCCCTGAAGAGGTGCCTAGGGTTTTTCTCCTATTACGCCCAGTGGGTCCCCTACTATGCGGACAAGGCCCGTCCGCTGATCAAGTCCACCTCTTTTCCCTTGACGGCAGAGGCCCGCTTAGCCTTCCACCGTATCAAGGAGGACATTGCCAAAGCCACCATGCACGCAGTGGACGAATCCATCCCCTTCCAGGTGGAAAGCGACGCGTCCGACTTTGCCCTGGCCGCTACCCTCAATCAGGCGGGGAGACCCGTGGCCTTCTTTTCACGAACCCTCCAAGGCCCGGAGACCAGACACTCCGCTGTTGAGAAGGAGGCCCAGGCGATTGTGGAGGCTGTGCGTCATTGGAGGCACTACCTGGCCGGAAAACGATTTACCCTGCTCACTGACCAGCGTTCAGTTGCTTTTATGTTTAACAACAAGCAGAGGGGCAAAATCAAAAATGACAAGATCTTGAGGTGGAGAATCGAACTTTCCACCTACAACTACGAGATCTTGTACCGGCCAGGGAAGCTAAATGAACCCCCGGATGCGCTATCGCGTGGCACCTGCGCCAGCGCGCAGATCGATAGACTACGGGTCCTCCACAATGACCTCTGCCACCCGGGGGTCACCAGGTTCTTCCACCTCATCAAGGCCCGCAACCTGCCTTACTCTATTGAGGAGGTCAGGACCATGACCAGGAACTGCCAAGTCTGCGCTGAGTGCAAACCACACTTTTATAGACCAGACAGGGCCCACCTGATAAAAGCCACTCGCCCCTTCGAGCGCCTGAGCGTTGATTTTAAAGGGCCTCTCCCCTCCTCCGACCGCAATGTGTACTTCCTCAATATTATTGATGAGTACTCCAGTTTCCCGTTCGCCTTCCCCTGCCCGGACATGACCAGTGCCACGGTCATTAAATGTCTGAACAACCTCTTCACCCTGTTCGGCTTCCCCAGCTATATCCATAGCGACCGGGGCTCATCGTTTATGAGCGACGAACTCCGTCAGTACCTGCTAACTAGGGGTATTGCCACAAGCAGGACCACCAGTTACAACCCCCGGGGGAACGGACAGGTGGAAAGAGAAAATGCGACAGTTTGGAAGGCCGTCCTGCTAGCCTTAAAGTCTAGGGGCCTTCCAACCTCCCGCTGGCAGGATGTGCTCCCCGATGCGCTCCACTCTATTCGGTCACTGCTCTGCACTGCCACTAACGTCACCCCTCATGAGAAAATGTTTGTCTTCCCAAGGAAGTCCACATCAGGGACATCGCTACCGCCATGGCTGACGTCCCCAGGGCCGGTCCTACTGAGAAGACACGTGAGGACCCATAAAACGGACCCCCTGGTCGAGAGGGTCGACCTCCTCCACGCCAACCCCCAGTATGCTTACATCGCATACCCGGACGGGCGGGAGGACACAGTCTCCATAAGAGACCTTGCACCCTCGGGGACCACAGTAACCCACTACCCACTACCACCCCCCCCCACGATCCGATATCCAGCCCCAGCAGACGGCAGGCCTGGGCCCCGCGACCCGCTCGACATCTACGAGGACGACACGCCTGTGCCACAGCCTACGCTGGACTCGACGCCGGAAGCTTCACTACCCCTGCCGTCGCCACGCCGATCACAGCGGCAGACAAGACCTCCGGAGAGACTCCAATACACTAACTTTTAATACACTTCACCCCGCCGGACTCAATTTTAAACAAGGGGTGAATGTGGTAAACCACTGTTTGTATTCCTGTTTGTATTCCACTGTGTACATGCCTGGACATGCCTCGGCTGACTCCTCCCACAGGTCCTAGTATAAAGGTGACTGCTCCCCAGCCCTTGTATCCTGGACCGGTCGACCACTCGAGGCAGACCTCCATTCTGTTGTTAATAAAAGCCTTCAGTTACTCTTCTAACTCTCAGTCTTTTATGAGTAATTGATAGCGCATCATGTATTAATTCTCAATATAACACACAGACTTAACATAGTCCATTACAGGAAACCAGGAGCTATCTGTTGTAAGCAAGGCCACATAGCTGACAGGAAAATACACATCAATGCAGAGATTTGTCTGCATAAAGGTTTGCCTGGTAGGACTCCTTTAACCCAGAAGGAAATCTATACATCAGTTTCTTCTACATCCCAATGACAAAAGCAGGAAAAGGACACATGCAGGAGCATACCAACGACGAGATGGTTATTGATCAGGATCTTCCCTCAGTAGGAAATCACACATAAGGGACACTGCTCGGATTACTAAGGCCCCAATATGGCAGGGAGGCAGGAAATGTGCACACATTTCCAGCTGCAGGTATGCTGCCTGCCATATTGGGTAAGGGAAAATATGGGGAGAGATCCCTTACCCACGCCTGAAGCAGACATTAAGCCCTTTGCACATTCACGCAGGGAAACTGGCCCGAGAGATTGCCTGCAATGAAAATGGTAAGAAACTTACTTGAATGTGGAGCAGGAGCTGCTCCCAACGTCAGCGCTCCTGACCGCCACCTCCCCCACCCCCCCCCCCTCCGCCCCGCAAATCTCCACCGCTCCCGACACCCCCACCCCTCAATCACCACCGATCCCAACCCCACTCATCGCCGTCGCTCCTGGCCAGACCCCTGATCTCCCTTCTGCTCCGACCCAGACCCCCATCCCAATCCCCAACAACACTTACCAGAGGGCTGCTGTGACACTAGCAGATGCCCAAACTTGGAGTGCTCATCACCAGCGGGCTCTCCATCAGGAAGATTAAATTGAGGGGCAAGGCCCAATATCTGGAGAGCCTTGGGCCTCATCATTCAGGCATGGGGAGCACAAACTACCTCCCCAACATGCCCAAATACTGTCACGGCCCAATTTCTAGGCCAAGAAGTCCAACCAACCCTAAGCCATACAGAGACGGTTCTCCTTCACTCCTAGGACCCTGATTGGCATATTAAAAGCAGCTTATTGCATGAATTATGCAGGCACTTTGGGCGCCCTGCAGTCGATTTCTTTTAAAACAGCGCCAGCTGCATCATCAAGGCTAACAGGATAGTAAGGTGACTGACTTCATTTTGAGGCCGTTATTGCCCTGTTAATACTAGGTACTAGTTAAAATTGCCACCAATGTGTTTACATTGGATCAACAAAAAAAGGTGGTGATTCAGGTTTTTTAAATTCTGAATGGTGTAGGTAATACAGATGTGTCTTTCAGTTCTATGCTCAAGTTAAATAACCTGTTTATGTAGAAAATTAATAAGCCTGAAGCAATACTTAAGATTAGAAGAAATGTCCTTCTTTCAGAGTGGTGGATATTTGGAACAGGCTCCCAGGAAAAAAAGTTAAAATTGTGTTAATTAACTCCTTTAACAAAAAAACAGGATAGGTATCTTGTTAGAAGGCAGATTGAAGATAGGGGCATCATCTGGTTGATTACATGAAACATAATGGGTCCATAGGATATTTGATTGCAACTAGTGATGTTTCAATGTTCTTTATTCTTCCACTGTCAGTGACTTGACATTGCTTTACAGTGTATACACAAGCAGGTCATTGCAACTAAATAATGGATTATGCTGTAAGTACAGTATCAGATTACAAACAGGACTGGATGAACCAAATATGCTTACGGCTATGCAAGTTTATCAATGACATCTAGTTTTATTACTCAGTGGTTAGCTTGATTGACCGACAAAAACCTAGATGCACATCACTTTGGACATGTTCCATGTTTTAAAAAAATGAGGATGATCCCTTCGGTAGATGTGGAGAAGTTATTTGTGTAAAATCAGGTGAAATTAGAGGTATGAATATAAACTAAACAAACCATGCACTAAATGTAACCAGAAGCATCTGAAGCAGAAATGCACTTTTTTTTGAATAGTTAGTTACAAATCTATGAAATAATGAAATGGCTTGAACATGAATGTATGCTGTTGGGATTTAGAACATTTCAACTGTGGAAATCCATGAGCAAGAATTGAATGACGATATTTACAATACTATAAACATTTTGAAATGATTCTTCCTAGAATTTTACTAAATTACCTTTGAGACAGGAAAGAACTTTTGCAAATTTTCCCCTCAGACCATTAAATAAGTAGATTACAGCCATAGGATAGGTAGAATGTAAACTGCCTGCACAAGGTCCGATCTTTCCCCCACCTTCCCCGCCATAATCTTCAGAACCCTCTGCCTGCGATCTTTATCTCTTCCCTCCCCGTGATCCGATCTCCCCCACCCCCACAATTTCCAGAAGCCTTCCCCTCACAACAAAGGCTGTATATATGTCTAGTATTCCTAGACTATTTAATTCTGATTATAAAGGTACGTTCCTTTCTACAGGCAAAATGAAAATAAAGACCCAGAATTTGCGGTCAGTGGTTAAGCTGCCCACAAAGATCTCTGTGGCGAAAACTTTAGTTTTCTTGATGCTAATTTTATTACAGCGCTGTCTATAAGGGATCTCCAGCGTCCACCAGCAGTGATGTCATCAAGCTGGCTTAGCAGCCAATCACATTGAGGAATTCTCAGACAGCAAACAGGAAATAAAAAGCAGCTTTTATCATTCACTTTTTAAAATTTTCCATGAGCGAAATAAAGATTGGGACATACACATGGGTTTTAAGGTAGTAGCTGAAATATCAAACTTAAAAAATATATTTATTTTAAAAATCTAATAATTTATCATCGTAATGGAGAAATTTAGCATTCCATAAATATAAAGTTATTTTTTCAGGGCCAGAACTTTTCAGCAGCATCACTCAGAAGCAACTGCGCAGCTCTCTGCTGGTCCCTCTTGCAGCCTGGGACCAGATTTTCTGATGTTAAATTTCGCACATGCGTGAAACTGTGAATGGGCCGCGCAGCCAAAAAAATTAGCAGGAACATTGCTCAGAATGCCGTTTAAAAACCCAGTTACACCTCATTGAACAAGGCTTAACTTTTTATGGGTTTTTTAACAGCGATATTAGCGCGGAAAAGGGGGCATTTTCATCAGTTCAAGTGATTTCAGTGATTGCTGGCTATGGGGAGTTCCACAGCGCAACCGGTGGCGCAGCAGGGAAAAACTGACCGCAACTTCAGGAATTCCGTACTTATCTGCGCATGCGCTGAATCCTGAAGTTAAGGTTAGTTTCAGACGGTAATGACGACGAAGGCTGACAGTTTCACCGTCATTACCACTGCAAAAATCTGGGCCCTAAAGTTTAGAACAAACAGAAATAGTGCCAAGCGTAAGTGGGAATACATTTACAAGACAGAAAAAGTTATTACATGCAAATATCAGGAAGTAAAAACACAATACATAAATGTCTTGCGAATCAATACTGTTTTTATATAAGTGCTTCAACCTGATTAAGTTCTACTTACAGTTAAACCAACTCCAATGAAAACACATATCATTCCAACAGTAACATATGCACAGCAACGCCTTCGAGGCAATGCACTGCCAACAGACGATCTAAAAGGAAACCGAAATAAAGAGCTGCTTATATTGCATCTGTACCGTGTCATCATCAGTAAGCTATTGCAACATTGTTCCATTTTTTACCTCACTGCCACAATCTGAATACATAAGGACTAATTTTACAAAATCACAATTCCTGGCAGGTGAAGCTCGCTTGTAAAATTACCTCTATAATAACCACTCAGGATATAACACCAAATAAAAAGCACATTTTATACCTTGTATAGAAACATTTAATTATTTTCTTCAACTACTGTGTGAGTTTGTCACCAATTAAAAGAGGGAACTGTAATTTCTTCATCTTTTCTGGCATCAGCACCCTATTGGTCATCAAGTGACCTACTCCACAATCTAAGCCAGTCTTGTTATAAGCAAGTTGTCAGATGGCACACAAGCAATCTAGAGATGACAGTCCCTCTGAATTTCTCTTTATGGGAAAGGCCTGACCTTTGCTTACTTGCTCCCTGCAATTATATTTAGGTTAGGAATTTGGACGATTAAAACCGACAAGATTAAAATTGCACTGCACCACCATGCCACCTAGATGTAAATTTTATATTTAGTGAATGTAGCTATCAATCCCAGTAACTTTCTCCAAACATGAGACAAGACATAAAATTTATATTATCCAATTAAGTTTTTTTCCCCAAATTTGAGCACACAAACACAATCATAATTTATGTGCATGACAATGATAAGCAAAGAGCACCGTCACAGCAAGTGAAATAGCGCATGCAATACCTACAACCAATTAGAAAATGAACATTCCATAATCAGCACACTATAAGTAAGCATACCCAAAAACAAGAAAAATGTGTTTAAAATTCTGAAACACATACAGCGCATTCTGCAACTGTATAAACAGAGCACATAAACCTCTTGTGCCACTGATGTCATAGTATAGATGTTCAAGTTTGAGAGCACACCTCACAGGCGTTTGCTGGTGAAGTGGAAATGTTGCTGCATAAGCTGGATGCGAGCACTGTTTGCCATTTCAGGTCATCCTTCTCAAAACAGCAGGGCAGCTTGCTTGGCAGTCAAGCACAATGCTGCATACAGTACCTGTGACCTGGAAACAAATGCAGATGACTGCACATTCGAAGGAAGCTTTCAAGCTAAGCTCACCAAACAGTTCCTTGTACTACTACATGGCTCATGTATGTATGCCACATAGTGTTGCCTGGCAACCTGTTCCATATTTACTGCTTGCTCAAGCTGAGCCTTTACACCTCTTTCATTGAAGCATATCCATAGAGCACAAATTACTGCTGTAAATTATAGTAAAAAGCTTTGGTTCACGCTCATCTTCACGTTTGAAACATAAAAGCCCTGTAACACAACCTAGCTGCATGATCCATGGTCACGTAATTGCACCCTGCATGGGCTACATCTTTGTATGATAGCAAAATACTGCAGATGCTGGAAATCCAAAATAACAGAAAATGCTGGAAAAACTCAGCAGGCCAGGCAACATCCGTGGAGAGAAATTAGAGTCGACGTTTCGGGTCTAACCCTTTTTCAAAACTGAAAAGGAAATGAAATAGATCGAAAGGCAGGGCTGCGAGAGAACAAAAGAAGTGAAGAGACATTAAGAGGTATTCAAAACGAGACGAGATGGTGATAGGACTAGTGGAGACAAAAGACGGCTCAGATTAGGTGTGAAATGTTCTGGCAGGATGAGAGACAGCTGCCATGTGGGAGAGAGAAAAAAAAGAAATGGGGGGGGGGGGGGGGGAGGGAAAAACCAAAACAAAGGGGTGGATAAAAAAAGTAAAAATGTAATAGGGGCCGAGGTTATGATCTGAAATTGTTGAACTCGATATTGATATCTCTTCACTTCTTCTGTTCTCTCACAGCCCTGCCTTTCGATCTATTTCATTTCCTTTCCAGTTTTGAAAAAGGGTTAGACCCGAAACGTCGACTCTAATTTCTCTCCACGGATGTTGCCTGGCCTGCTGAGTTTTTCCAGCATTTTCTGTTGTTACATCTTTGTATGTCTGTCACTGTATGTGCTCCTTCAACTTACATGCCAAGACTACTTCTCTGCTTGCACGAGATGGCAATTAATACAAGGGCACAAATGCAAACATGATGAGGGTTCAGAAATTACAAGGCTTGGACTCCCTTGAAGGAAGACACCCTGGACAATGTCACCTGTAATGCATTGTGCAGCTAAGAGAAAATGAAGCACCAGCCTCTCCAATGCTACGGGCTAGTATCATGCTTATCTTATCAGGCGTACACTCAATCACAGATATAGTAATCTGGGATGTTATGATTAAAGTTATCCACCAGGTGGTGCTGTAGCCAATGCTGCTGCTAAGGTCAGGGGTTGCTTCCTGTCAAGGTCAGGGGTTAGCTTCCTGCTGAGGTCAGCAAAGGTGCAATGCCTGGAAGCAGACCTGCCTGGTTGTCTCGCAGTCGTTCAATAAAGTACTCGTCTTAATCCTCATACCTCGCCTCTTCGAGTTCCTTGTCTCACTACATGGATTTATCACATTTGGCGACGAGGTAAAACAGGACCCTGAATAAGAGAAGTCTGCCAGGACGTTTAAACAACAAAATCACGAGCTGCAGTTAGCTACCAGTTGGAAGAGAGCATGGCTGCCACGGTAGGAACGGTCTCCGCTTTTGATATTCAAGCACAAACTTGGGAGGAATACTGTGAAGTGTTGGTTTCTGGAGGAAAAGTGCTACAAGTGTGGGAAACAAGGACACATAAAACGAGCTTGCAGGGCGAAATCACCTGTGGAGGAATCCAAACCAAAAGGGGAGGACAGCAAAACCAAGGGAGAGAAGTGAAAAAACATGGAGCACACCACATCAGTGGGGAAGCTGAGGAAGAAGAGGACATGTTCATAATGTATGGCATGTTAGAGAACATTCCAAAAGTGGCTCCTATCACATTGCAACTGACAGTAAATGACTCTAAGGTGAACTTTGAAGTGGATACAGGGTGCGGCGTGACCATAATGAACAAGGCAGAGTACTCAAAATTGTGGAACTGTGCAAAAGTTCCAGAGTTAAAGCCTTGCTCCCTGCATCTTAAAACATATACAGGTGAACGAGTAGCGACATTAGGTACAGCTAAGGTAACTGTGCAACACAGGGACACAGTGGAACAGCTACCTGTAGTTATAGTATCGGGTACCGGACCAAACCTGTTAGGTCGGGGCTGGACAAAAGAACTTAAATTAGACTGGGGAGCAGTACATCAAATAGATGCAGGCAAACAGTTGACTTTGCAAGAAGTGTTGAGTGAACATGAGAATGTGTTCAAGGAAGAACTTGGCACATTTAATGGCCCCCCAGCTAAGATTTATGTAGACAAGGAGGCACCGCCAAGGTTTTTTAAACAACGACCTGTGCCTTATGCCATGAAGCCAAAGGTAGAGGCTGAGCTTGACCGTCTATTGAGAGAGAACATACTGGAGCCAGTGAAATGTTCGGAATGGGCAGCTCCCATAGTACCTGTTTTAAAACCGGACAATTCGGTAAGACTCTGTGGAGACTATAAATTGACAGTCAATCGGGTGTCCAAACTAGAGCAGTATCCTATTCCCAAAACAGAGGATCTCTTTGCAAACCTGGCTGGAGGGAAGAAATTCACAAAGTTGGATATGAGTCATGCCTACGTGCAGATTACACTGGATGACGAATCAAAGAAGTATGTCACCATAAATACATACAAGGGCTTGTTTACATATAACCGCTTACCGTTTGGTGTCTTATCTAGTCCAGCTATCTTCCAGAGGACAATTGAAGGTGTACTGCAAGGGATTCCACATGTTTCCATCTATCTGGATGACATTCTGGTGACGGGAAGAACCGACCAGGAGCATCTGAGCACTCAGAGAGGTACTACAAAGATTGGAGAGGGCAGGGTTCCGGCTCAAGAGGAGTAAGTGCACTTTCCTGGGGAATGAGGCAGTATTCCTGGGACACAGAGTGGACGCCACCAGGCTCCATCCACTCAAGGAGAAGGTACAAGCACTGCAGGACGCCCCTGCTCCTACAAATGTGGCTGAGTTAAAAGCTTACCTGGGACTGCTGAACTATTAGAACAGGTTTTTACCAAACTTGGCAACTGTGTTAGCACCTCTTCACAAACTACTGCGCAAGGAGACACAGTGGCAGTGGGGAGAGGAGCAGGGGGTTTCATTTGAACAGTCCAAGAAACTGATGCTGTCGTCGGATGTGCTGGTTCACTACAATGCAGAGAAAGACATCATTCTCTCTTGTGATGCTTCACCTTACGGGGTGGGGGCAGTTCTTTCACACTGCATGGAAGATGGAACTGAAAGACCAATAGGGTTTATGTCCCGAACTCTAACACCAGCAGAAAAAAACTATTCCCAGTTAGACAAAGAGGGGTTAGCAGTAATGTTTGGGTTACAGAGGTTCCACTAGTACATATATAGCAGGAAGTTCACCATATGCACCGATCATAAACCGCTTATCTCTCTTTTCAATGAAATGAAAGCAGTTCCACAGATGGTGTCACCCCGGATCCAGAGGTGGGCCGTGACGTTGAGGGCATATGAGTATGTCATCGTCTACAAGGCGGGCAAGTACCATGGGAACGCAGATGCCTTGAGCCATCTTCCACTGCCAGGCACACCTATCCGTGCAGCTCCAGAGGACAGAGTTTTGATGTTGGAGGACACTGACACAGCACTTGTGACTGCAGAGCAAGTAAGAACATGGACAGGTAAAGATCCAGTACTGTCTAGAGTTCGAGAATATGTGGTGAGGGGATGGCCACAGCATCCAGAAGGGGCTGACTTCACAGGAAAACAGAGCTGAGTGTGCAGGATGGTTGCGTGTTGTGGGGAGCACGAGTGATTATTCCACAGCCAGCACGACAGTCTATCCTAGAGCAACTACATCAGTGTCATCCTGGGGTCTCACGTATGAAAGCCTTGGCTAGGAGTTACTTGTGGTGGCCAAAGCTAGATGAGGAGATAGAAAATCTAGTCAAGACATGCAGCACTTGTCAGGAACACCGGCAGGCACCGGCAGCGGCTCCTCTCCACCCCTGGGAGTGGCCAGATAAACCATGGAGAAGACTGCACTTAGATTATGCGGGTCCATTCATGGGGAAGATGTTCCTCATAATCATTGATGCACATTCCAAACGGATGGATGTTTATCCTGTAAATTCTGCTTCCGCCACTACTACTATAGACTGCCTGCGTCGGAGCTTCAGTAATCAAGGGCTACCGGAGATCGTGGTAAGTGACAATGCCACTTGTTTTGTGAGTACAGAGGCAAAAGAGTTCTTGAGAAAAAATGGCATAGTGCAGGTGACCTCGGCCCCATATCATCCGTCCTCAAATTGACTTGCGGAGAGAGCCATATAAACATTTAAAGAGATGATGAAAAAAAGTGCAGAAGCACGGGTTCTGTTCAGCTACAGAATAACACCTCAATCCACCACAGGACTCTCTCCTGCTGAGATGTTATTAGGTCGTAGACTACGCTCCACTCTTGACCTTGTCCACCCAGACCTAAAAAGGAAAATGGAAAACAGACAAAACAAACAAAAAGAGAACCGTGACAAAAGAACAAAGAGCCAAAGTTTTGGAGAAGGAGATGCGGTCCTTACCAGGAATTTCAGTTATGGGCCCAAGTGGATTCCTGGCTTCATAGACTCAATGACCGGTCCCGTATCATACAAGGTCATGTTGGGAGATGGTAGGGTAGTACGCAGACATGCAGATCAGATACTTACCAGACAAGGGGAAATTGAAATGAAGGTTCCAGATGCAATGGCTGAGGACAGGGTTGCCCCCAGTTATCCAAGTGCATCTGTGGTGCCACCACCAGGGACAGAGACAATTCCACAGGAACCCATTCATCAAGAGGAAACCATTGTTGCAGAGTCAGATACTCCGAGCACTGTTCAGGAGCAGCTGGTGGCTTCACCACAAACAAGCAGGGACTTTACTGTCAGACGTTCACAAAGGACTCGCAAGCCACCAGAGAGATTGATACTGACCTGTTAGATTCATCAAGTATGGAACATGGTGAATGGAGACTTCTTATGTGACCCTTAGGATGGTTGTTTGTTAAGAAATTCATACTGAAATCTTAAGGGGGGGGAGGGATATAGTAATCTGGGATGTTATGATTAAGGTTATCCACCAGGTGGTGCTGTAGCCAATGCTGCTGCTAAGGTCAGGGGTTAGCTTCCTGCTGAGGTCAGCAAAGGTGCAATGCCTGGAAGCAGGCCTGCCTGGTTATCTCGCAGTCGTTCAATAAAGTACTCGTCTTAATCCTCATACCTCGCCTCTTCGAGTTCCTTGTCTCACAACATGGATTTATCACAACAAACAACATACACAGTTAATATTTTGTAATTTGAGCTTTGTTGGAAAGTCTCCCTTGGAGAAAACATTGTAATATTGGTTAGTGAGCCTGAGGTGGCAATACCGAGTGATTTACAGGGCACAGGTGAGGCGGAGCAAGTGGTGGTAGCAGAGGAGGAGCAGGAGCTGTTCATCATCAAAGACCACCTGTACTTTAAGTAAAAAGAAAAAAAAGGACTTGCATTTATATAGCGCCTTTCACAACTACCGGACGTCTCAAAGCGCTTTACAGCCAATGAAGTACTTTGAAGTGGAGTCACTGTTGTAATGTGGCAACAATCTTGTCACACTCTTGTTACTCATTCACAGATGAAATTTCTAGCTATGCTGGCCAATGAATCAGTCAGTTGTTTCCATACATTTAAAGGCAGTACATTTGCTGATAGAGCAGATGCTGTCTTAGCTAGACTGGAAGGAGGCTAAGCCAAACAAGTTGAGCATGTAGGTAACTCAGGAGAAACTTCTTTACCCAAAGAGTGGTAAGAATGTGGAACATGCTACCACAGGGAGTAGTTGAGATGAATTACATAGATGCATTTAAGGGGAAGCTAGATAAGCACATGAAGGAGAAAGGATTGGGTTAGATGAAGAGGGGTGGGAGGAGGCGCATGTGAAGCATAAACACAGGCATAGACCAGTTGGGCCAAATGGCCTATTTCTGTGCTGTAGACTCTATGTAACTTTACCCATCACAGAGAGTGTCAATTCTATAATCCATGCAGGTTGGTTGCAGGTGGCCTTGGAGCAGATGGTACAGCTCGTCAATGGAACAAAATTCAGGTCCAACTGCTCCCTTATTCTGCTGTCTTCTTCCAATACAAACAGCCTTGACTGATCATCTACACCCCTGAGCCTTATTAAAACCTCAATCAACAGCCAGACATTAGCTTGATGTCTTGAAGGGTCTATCAAAATGACTCTCCGATCCTTTTTCTGATCCGATTTGGCCAGTATTTTCCCCATTAATTCTGCAATCTCATTGCATATTCTATATCTGTAAGTGCATTATTTTCAGTTATCTACATCAAAATGCATCTGCCATTGTCCTCCCCAAACAGTCTAAGCCCCCTGTAGCTATTGCCATCCTCCACAATATAATCTCTCCTGCTTTTTGTTGTTATCTGCAAACTTTAAAATGATACTACCAGTCATTTATTTCTTCCAGATCATTTATGAAAATGTTGAAGAGTACCAGCCCCAACACTGAAAGGAAAATCAGGCAGGGTGTATAATGGGTGGCCAATCTGCTACCGTCTGTTTTGCACCCCTGCCAAAGCTGAATTTCACCCCCATGTCTGCTAACTTCCTGAGCTAGTTTCTTTTAATGAGGCACCTTATTAAAAGTTTTACTAAAAGCCAAGTATATCAAAACTACACTCACCCCATTCTCCATATATTTTATTACTCTACGAAAACATTGTATTAAATGCTCTGGTATAACTTCCTTTTTGTAAATCCATGCTGACTTTTAACAATTAGTTTACATCTCTTCAAGTATTCCACTACTTGTTAATTGATTCCAAACTTTCCCGCATACTGATGGGAGACAAACTGCCCCATTTACCTTTATAGTAAAACTACATATGCTGCTCTCCAGTCTTCTAGTACCATCCTCTTTTTCAATGACTCTAAATATTTCTGTCAATAGCTCCTGTTAAAAAATATCTGGTGGGGAGGCAGAAATCTGGTACAGCAGCAGAATAGAAAACCTGCAGCTGTTTAAAGGGACAATGGCAGCACTGGAGGAAGCAGGCAACATGGGTGACAAGGATGATAGCCAGATAAAAGAAATGAGTGGCACACCTCAGGAAGCTGGAGCTGCACACCCTTATTATGGAGACAGAACAGGAAGGACGTTGTGGAAGGATGTAGCCATTTCCTTGAACTCCATAACTCCTTTGCAGTGCTGGAAGAAGTTTAACGACCTTACCAGAGCAACCATGGTAAGCTTCCAGTGAAGCTTCCCCTTGCATGTCTCTTTAAAGGTGTGGCATTCATTACCCCTAAAGTGCCAGAGGAGACAAAGCTGAAAGTGGGATCTGACAGTGGGGAACAGGTATGCCATTGAAATCATTCCCCTCGCTTTCAAGCCTGTTGCCCGAGATCTCTGGGGACCCGCTCTAAAAATAAAGAATGAGAATCTCACTCAAATCAGACATTGATAACCATCTTGGAGGATCTGCGACAGATGCCATTGTCATGGCAGAGTCATTCCTATTCTCAGTGCCAATAGCTATGGATTCAACACATTACATCTCAACGTGTGGCAACTGGCAGCACCAGGAACACATAGTTTGACAGTTAAGGTTCATAGTTTATAAAGTTTAGAAGGTCTTAATTTTGTGGTTATAGTTTCTACGGTCTCTGTTGTGTAGCGGGGAGTGCTAGGAAACAAGGGCCCTTGAGTATATTGTTTAATTGTAGTGTAATTGGTGGTATTGATTTAATTTAAATTAATTAAAGGGTAAGTCATGGCAGCAAAGCTCGGCCCCGTGGCATGCTCCTCCTGCACTATGTGGGAAATCAGGGACACTTCCTGTGTCCCTGATGACCATGTGTGCGGGAAGTGTATCCAGCTGCAGTTATCAGACTGCATTGCGGCGCTGGAGCTGCGAATGGACACATATTGGAGCATTCGCAATGCTGAGGACATTGTGGATATCACATTTAATCAGTTGGTCACACCGCAGGTAAAGGCTGCACAGGCAGGAAAGGAATGGGTGACCGCCAGGCAGAGTAGTAGGTGCAGGCAGGTAGTGCAGGGGTCCCCTGTGGCCATCCCCCTCTCAAACAGATATACCGCTTTGGATATTGTTGGGGAGGATGGCTTATCAGGGGAAGGCAGCAGCAACCAACTTCCTGGCACCATGGGTGGTTCTGCTGCACGGGATATGCTTTGACCACTGACTTCCAGGCCTTGGAGTCATTAGGACAGAATGTTGGCAACCAGCTTCCAAGATATCCAAGGCGCCATCCCTCTGGGTCTGCAGCATCCAACTGATACCATGGCCGGAATTTTCCCCTAAAAGAATGGGTGGGTTTGGAGTGTGGGGGCAGTTAAAGTGTTAAAAAGGGAATTCCCGACCTGATCCTGCCTCTAACCCGTCCACTTCTGGTTTTGCCAGGGGGGGGCGGGAGGCGGGCAACCAACCCACTCCCGGGGGCGGTACCTCAATTCAAATATTTAATGAGGCTGGAAGCCTTTTTTTTCCCCCCGTCCATTTTGAATTTAACTGCCTGTGGACGGGTTTCACACAATTCATGAAACCCAGCAGTTAAAGAGGTGGGGACTGCTGCATCCAGGAGGCAATTGTTTTTATACCTACCTCCTGAATCCAGGGTCCCGACCATACCCATCCCCCATGATCGAAGACCCCCCCACCCTTACGAGGCTTCCGATCACTCCCCCACAACGATGATGAGGCCAGCCACGATCCTCCGGTGGTCAGCCCCGATCCTCTCTACCCCCCCCCCCCCCGCCAACCGATCTCTGGCCGACCTCTCCCCCCCGATCCCCGGCCGACTTCTCCCCCCCCCCCCCCCCCGATCCCCAGCCGACTTCTCCCCCCCCCCCGATCCCCAGCCGACCCCTCCCCCCCAACTGACCCCTCCCCCCCTTTCCCCCCCAATTCTCTCCCTCCCCCGACCACTGATCCAGATACCTTCCACCCCCAGCCCCCAATCGGCCCCTCTCAAGCTGGCTGGCTGCAGGTGGGAATCCAAGGCCTCACATTCAAATCAGGCACTGCCATTAAAGTTGGCAGGCCGCCTCGGAGGCCCCCCGCCCCCAACCTGCCTCCCTTGAGAAAATTCCGGCCCACAAGTCTGCCCTCTCACTGATCAGTGTGCACTCAGATTCGGGATCCACTACAAGTTCTGACACAATCTGCTTAACAGTTCTCTCAGGACTCAGAAGCCATAAGTTGGGAGCCAGATTGGTCCCAAGAGATTCATAATACCACAATGCAGCCAAGCACCACTCAGGTATCACCTCAGCATGCAACTGGGATCATTTTAAGAACACTACGGAGAAGCATCAGGGGTAAGCATGCAGGTAAAATAAAACACTTGCTGAAAATATGCATGTGCACAGTAAAAGTCTTTTGATAGCAATATTGGCACAGGAATAGGTCATTCAGTTCCCTCCCTCACCCAAGCCTGTTCTGCCATTCAAACAGATCGTGGATGATCTGTACCTCAATAAATGAGGCTCAATTCACTTGATACGCTTACCTGAAAAAATCTATCGATCTCATTCTTGAAAATTTCAATTGATCCAGCATCCACAGCCTTAAGATAGTTCAAGATTTCCAGTACCTCTGTGGGAAAAGTGCTTCCTGATTTCACTCCGAAATGGCCTAAGTTCTAATTTTTGGATTGTGCCACCTTGTTGTGGATTCCACCACCAGAGAAAATAGCTTCTCTGTATCTACTCTACAGAAAGCTTTTAAAATTTGAAACACCTCAATTAGATCACCCCTCAACCTTCTAAACTCAAGGGTATACAAGCCAAGTTTATGCAACTTGTCCTCATAATTTAACCCTTTAAACCCTGGTATAATTCTGGTGAATCTGCACTGTACCCTCTCCAAGGCCAACATATCTTTCCTGAGGTGCGGAGCCTAAAACTGAAGGCAGTACTCCAGATGAGGTCTGACCAAGGCTCTGTACAACTGAAGCATTACTTCCTCCCCATTGTATTCCAGCCCCATTGAGATAGTGGCCAACATTCCGTTAGACTATTTGATTATTTTTCATATATGTGCACTAGCTTTTAGTGATTTGTTTACATGGCATGCAAATCCCTTTGCTCCTATACAGTTCTGATTCTCTTGCCACTTAGAAAATATTCCAATTTATGAAATTCAGAGTTCGTTATTTGGCAGTGGCAACACTATGGATAGTGTTATGGAACAGCAAAGGATTCACTGAACTGTACTGGCGCACACCAACCCTGAGCTGTCAATACATGTGTCAGGATGCCAGTGTGTGTTCTACTTAGTATCTTCATGGCTACTTACACCTCATTGTACCTTTGCTGCACTGGCAATCACTGCTATCCGAGAGGTGCAGATGACTTCCAAAACTACCCACATGTCTTCAGAAGAGAAGGGGGGTGGAAATGGCTAGATAAACATGTTTTAAAAAACTCAGCAGCGTTATTAACAGCAATATCTTTATTGATCACCCATTATTTGAGCACTGCGCACCAATCTGGGATAAGAGTCAGCAACTCAGGGTTGGATTTTGTGAATGGAGGCGAGTTGGAGGCAGGACTGCTGCTTGCCGTGCCAATGTCCCGCCTCCATCCTCGCCTGACCAATCAGAGGGATTTTCCCCTGATTGAGCTTGTTAAGCCCGCCCTGCGGGCTCAGCAGGCCAATTAGGGAGGAAGTCACTGACAGCACGTCAACGTCAGACATGCTATCTGTCAAGACTTCTTGAAAGAAGAAATGACAGTGTTTGACACCTCTGTGAAGCTGTCAAACACTGCCATTCTCTTTAGTTTGAGGAGTCCTTTCATTGAGGACTCATCAAACCTTTCAAATTTGTCAATTTCACATGTCTGTAGGAACGGAGGCTCCAACAGCCATTCTGTGAAATTGGCAAGCAGGATGTTGGCTCTCCCGATCCAGCGCGGCTAAAGGCTGTAGGAAGAAAACAAGGTAAGTGCACACTTTTTTAAACTTATCACTCACCTTGCATACTTACCACTCCACACTTGCACCCATCACTTACCTCTACACTTTACTTCCAGGTGCCTCCGACGGCCGCAGACCTCCTCCAACCCGGCAGGGTTCTCCGAGATCGGGAAGCCTTCACCTGTGAAGATAAAATGGCACTAATCCTTTTTTCTGCCTGTTAATTACCTGCTAACAGGCAGTTAAAAGAATTAAATGCCTTTCCCGCCTCCAGGAGCTGGGACCTGAAGCTGCACATCTTCCCACCTCCTGGCAAAAGGGCACGGAGGCAGGATGGGGGCAGCTTTGCCATCCGCCCCCACTTTCTCCGAGTTTACCAGCTGTCCCGCCTCCATGCCCACCTCCTCAGGGCTTGGAAAATCCAGCCCTCAGGAGTCAAACAAAGCACCAACATTTTTTTATACCCTTGATATTTCAAGTACAGTGAAACCTGTAAATTAGGGACACCTAAGGGACTTGCATCAGGTGTCCTTTACTTGCAGGTGTCCTTATTTTCAAAATGGTCACTGTATGTACAGTAAACCAGATGAGCCAAATATCCCAGGATTGGCTGTATTTCCTGCAGTGTTCCTTCTTTTATTCGCCCTCACCTAGGATCGTACCTAATTCTGGAGCCCTGCCAACAGCATGTGATTTCAGTTCATTTTCTGTTCATTTGGGTTTTCCAGTTCATTGGTTTTCCATCGAGGGAGGGATGTCCTAATCCTGGCATCTGCTACATTGGCAGCTGGCACAGGGCAAGGTGGCTGCTGTAGGGCCGGAGTGCCTGGCAGGTCCCAGCCAAATTGGGGGGGGAAGGGATTAATGTCCTGCAGACTTCTGTCTGGGAACTCCTCCCTCCCTGTGCTGCAGTTGCTAATGTTTGAAGTGCTGGGGGGTTGGTAGGGGGCTGTTAGTAGCTCATCAATACCTGTTGTACCTGGTGGAATAGGTGTACCAACTCTGGGTTGAAGCATTTCTGGAGGTTTGATCACATGATGTTCTGACCCTCTTGTACTCCAGCCCCCTTACAATAAAGGCCAACATGCCATTTACTTTCCCAATTGCTTGCTGTACCTGCATGCTAACTCTGTTTCCTGTACGAGGACACCTAAATCTCTCTGAACACCAACACTTAATAGCTCCTCACTGTTGTGTGTGTCCCATTAAGGGAATAACTGGTCTCAGACTGCAGTACCGGCAGTGACCATCCCTGTATAAAAGGCCCTGGCAGGCTTCTGTAGTTTCAGTATTCAGATTGTCTCCATTCAGTAAAGACTTGTTAAACCAACTCCTGCATTCTGTGTCTCCATTAACACACGGATTTAATACTGGCGACGAGTAAGAAACGAACTTACCTGCAACTCGGCAGCACTTCAGACGACGTTATTGAAGGTCGAAGCCAGAAAAGAAAAAAAAAAAATAATCCAATGAAACTCGAGAAACGGGCGTCGACCGTGGGCAACCGCCCTCCAAATCATCGGATTGAAAACTTGCAGGGGAGACTGTCAAGAGCCAGGCTTGGTTCCCCAGTCTGTGGTTTCCCAGCTAATCGGGCTGGTGGCAGGTAGTGCACTGATCCTTCCTGGGCTGCGGCGGGCTAGAGCTCGATCGGGTGGCTCTGCAACGGGGCCGGGCAGCGAGTCGGGAAGCAAAGAGAGAGAGAGGTGGAGCACACAGGGCGCGGCCGGTGCTTCGCAGCCGGGCAGCGTTCGGACCTAAGAGGAGGGAGGGAAGTATCCCAGAGGGTCCGCTCCACGACAGGAACGGTTAAAAATAAAAATACCGCGGAGAGCGGTGTTGACAGCAGCGGCAGTGGCGGGAAAGCGCGGGAGGCGCCATCTTAACTCGGCGGGGAAGGAGGAAAAGCGCGGGAGGCGCCATTTTGATTCATCGGGGACGAAGGCAAAGCGCAGGAGGCGCCATCTTAGATTTTCAAGATGCCAAAGACTGGCGATATCACTGCCTTCGATAATGCAATAGAAGACTGGACCACGTATGTGGAAAGAGTCGAGGTATATTGCGAGGCAAACGAAATAGCCGAGGGGAAAAAGGCATCGGTATTGCTAAATTTAATGGGCGCAAGAACGTACGGCCTATTGCGGGACCTGATTACTCCAGCCAAACCGAAGGCGAAGAGTTTTAACGAAATTGTTGCTATCCTACAGGAACACCTAAATCCTACACCGCTGCTGATAGCAGAAAGATTTAAATTCCACAGGAGAAATCAGCATAAAAATGAGAGCAATGCTGATTACCTTACGGAACTACGCAAGCTATCAAAGCACTGCCAGTTCGGAGCAGAACTGGCAGATACCTTACGGGACAAATTTGTCTGTGGACTCCTGAGTGAAGGAACCCAGAAGAGGTTACTCTCAGAGAAAGAGCTGACACTAGATAAGGCTTTCAGCGTGGCAGTATCAAACGAAGCAGCAGCAAGGGGAGCTGCGGAAATACAACAAAAGCCACAGGAATACGGCACCCACGAAATGACACGGGGATTTGCAAAATGTTAATCGCTGCGGCAGAACAAACCATGACCAGAAGGACTGCTGGTCCAAGGACAAAATATGCAGGCAATGCAGAAAGATGGGACACATTGCACGAGTTTGCAGGTCTGAGAAGAAGACCAACGACAATAAAAAGGCTACAAAGGAACCGTACAGGAAAGTACAAAAGAATGACGGACAGTAGTTCCGAAGACCAGATGAGCGATATTGAATCCGGGAACAAGAGACTAAGCGGTCTCAAACTTCACAACGTAATCGCAAAAGAGGATCACCGAACCATTTGGGTCACCCTCACGATAGCAGGGTCTCAAGTCAAAATGGAATTGGATACAGGATCAGCTCTAACAGTCATGAATCGACGAGACTACGAGCGGCAATTCTCACACATACCCTTGGGAGAGACATCCATTGTCTTGAGGACGTATACGGGGCAAAAAGTATACCCCAGAGGAAAAATAAGGGTGCCTGTCGAATACAACGGCAAGAAAATACGGAAATTGTATCTCTACATTCTGCAAGATGGTGGACCACCGTTATTGGGACGTGAATGGATCAGAAAGATAAGTTTAGACTGGCACTCCATTCAGGCACTGACGATGGCTGGTAAAAAGGATGACGACGTCACTCCTGGACGATTGTCAACAATCTTAGCTGACGCCAAAGAGGTATTTCAACAAGAACTGGGCACTCTTAAAGGCGTAACCGCCTCGATAAAAATAGAGGAGAATGCAATTCCCAAGTTTTTCAAAGCAAGACCGGTACCATATGCAATTCGCCCAGCCGTCGAGGCAGAGCTGGAGAATCTGGAGAATGCAGGCGTGTTATCTAAGGTAGACTGGAGCGAGTGGGCGACACCCATCGTTCCTGTCATGAAGAAAACATTAAACAATAAGTCTGAGGAGCCAAGGAATGTTCGCATCTGTGGGGACTTCAAGATGACAGTGAACCCAGTCCTTCACACAGTACAATATCCTCTTCCAAGGATAGAAGATATCTTCGCCTCACTATCCGGAGGGAAGCGTTTTACAAAAATTGACCTAGCACAAGCATATTTGCAGATGGAGGTTGAAGAATCCTCTAGGAAGTATCTCACGATAAACACTCACAAAGGTCTTTACCAGTATAATCGACTGGTATTCGGAGTAGCATCAGCTCCGGCGATATGGCAAAGAGCGATGGAACAAGTCCTGCAAGGGATTCCGGGGACTCAGTATTACTTGGACGACATCCTAGTGACAGGTGAAGATGACAGTGAACACCTTGCCAACCTAGAGCAGGTGCTCACTAGACTACGTGAACATGGGCTACGAGCCAATCGCCCCAAGTGCGAGTTTTTTAAGAAACAGATATCGTATTGTGGCCACGTGATTGATGAAGAGGGGTTGCATAAGTCCCCTGACAAAATTGAAGCGGTAGTTAAGGCTCCAGCGCTTGAAAATGTGTCACAACTGAGGTCATTCCTCGGATTGGTGAATTACTACCATAAGTTTTTGCCGAATTTGTCCACAATTCTGCATCCACTGAACGCCCTACTACGAACGGGAGTAGCATGGAAATGGAGCAATGAATGTAAGCGGGCCTTTCAGAAGAGTAAGGACCTAATCACTTCAAGAGAAGTATTGGCTCACTACAACCCATCACTACCGATAAGACTGGCGTGTGGTGCGTCTCCCTACGGCATTGGGGCGGTAGTCACATAAATTCCTTGATGGTTCCGAGAGGCCGATAGCTTTTGCGTCACGCTCGTTATCTTCAGCCGAGCGTAACTATGCCCAGATTGACAGAGAGGCCCTCAGCCTGGTGTGGGGGGTGAAGAAGTTCAATCACTACCTGCACGGTCAGAAATTTACTCTACTAACTGATCATCAACCTCTCGTCTCCATTTTCAACCCTCAGAAGGGCGTACCGATAATGATGGCACAACGGCTACAGAGGTGGTCCCCTTTCCTAGGGGCACACCAATATGACATCGAGTACAAAGGAACTAAACAGCATGGGAATGCTGATGGATTGTCGCGCCTACCGTTGCCGACGGTGGAAGAAGAACTGGCAGTGGATCCAGTGGAGTTATTCCACTCGACTATAGTCGAATGTCTCCGTGACAAATGCAAACATAGAAAAGGAAACACGAAATGACCCGACGCTCTCCTGGGTCTATGATTTAACGGTGAAGGGATGGCCAGCACATGGCGAACCACTGCTGCCAGCATTCTCGCCGAGAAGAGAACAGCTGTCAGTGTGCAGAGGAACCTTGATGTGTGGATCCAGAGTAGTAATTCCACCCAAATTGAAGGATAGAGTGCTCAATGAGCTTCATGAGGGTCATCTGGGAGGGATAAAAATGAAGAACTTAGCCAGAGCGTTTGTGTGGTGGCCGGGAATCGATAGAGAAATCGAAGAGATGACCAAGAGCTGTACAGGATGCCAGAAGGTCCAAAACGCCCCACCACAAGCCCCTCTACATCCATGGGAGTGGCCCTCATCTCCATGGCAAAGGGTGCACATTGATTTTGCTGGTCCCTTTATGGACTCGATGTTTTTAATTGCGGTGGGTGCACATTCAAAGTGGCCAGAGGTAATAAAAATGTCCTCAACCACCACAGAAAAAACTATCACAGTCTTACGAACCATATTCGCCAGGAATGGGCTGCCTGAACAGATTTGCTCTGACAATGGACCACAGTTTGTGTCTGAAGAGTTCCGGAGGTTCTTAAAGAACAATGGTGTTAAGCATTACACATCTGCCCCATATCATCCAGCCACTAATGGATTGGCCGAGAGGTTTGTTCAAACATTCAAGAAGGCTATCAAGGCAATGTGTAATGAAGATATACCCCTGCAACACAAGGTGGATAACTTCTTGTTTGCCTACCGGAATGCGACACATGCGGTTACCAACCAAACTCCAGCCATGATGTTCTTCAATCGAAGACTACGATGCCACTTGGATTTGGTTAAGCCAAACGTCAGAAGAGATGTGGAGAACAGGCAGTTTCAGAATATGAATGCAAGGCTGACCAGGAGTTTTAAGATAGGTCAACCAGTTTTGGCCTGGGACTACCACGCAGAGAAATGGCAGCCAGGAACGATCTGTACACGGCAAGGACCTCTAATGTATACCGTGGACGTCGAAGAGAGCATTGTAAGACGCCATGCTGACCAGATTCTAGAGTCACTGGAAAACCTCAACTTCACACCACGATCTGATACACCCGGCGATGAAACCGAAGTACCAATTGCATCTACCGCAGAATCGGTGACATTGGAAGCAGACGAACCAAACAACGACATTGCTCCCGACTCAACCTTGCCAGAAGAACCTGATATCCCAAAGAGGCGTTATCCAGACAGAATCAGGAAGCCTCCTCAAAGACTGAACTTATAATTGCTTAACTTCAACTAATGTATCTAGCAACCGTAATTGTAATTAGTTATTATTTAGTTGTTAAATGAATGTTATGTACTGTTTATCTAAAAGGGGAGGAATTGTTGTGTATGTCCCTTTAAGGGAATAACTGGTCTCAGACTGCAGTACCGGCAGTGACCATCCCTGTATAAAAGGCCCTGGCAGGCTTCTGTAGTTTCAGTTTCCAGATTGTCTCCATTCAGTAAAGACTTGTTAAACCAACTCCTGCATTCCGTGTCTCCATTAACACACGGATTTAATACTCACCATTTAAAAAATATTTTGTTTTTCTATTCTTGCTACTAAATTGAATAACCTCACATTTCCCCACATTATACTCCTCTGTCACCTTATTGCCCACTCACTTAGTCTGTCTATAACCCCTTTCAGGCTCTGCGTCCTCCTCACAACTTACTTTCCCACCTAGTTTTGTATTGTCAGCAAACTTGGATATATTACACTCGGTCCCTTCATCTAAGTAATTAATATAGATTGTAAGTAGCTGAGGCCCAAGCCCTGATCCTTGCGATACCCCACTAGTTACAGCCTGCCAACTGGAAAATTACCCATTTATCCCTACTTTCTGTTTTCTGTCCGTTAACCAATCCTCTATCCATGCTAATGTATTATCCCCAACCCCATGAGCCCTTACATTGCGTAACAACCTATTTTTTAAAATGTGTTTATGGGATGTGGGTGTCGCTGACAAGGCCAGCATTTATTGCCCATCCCTAACTGCCCTCGAGAAGGTGGTGGTGAGCCACCTTCTTGAACTGTGGCAGTTCGTGTGGTGAAGGTATTCCCACAATGCTGTTAGGGAGGGAGTTCCAGGATTTTGACCCAGCAACGATGAAGGATCGGCGATATACTAAGTCAGGATGGTGTGTGATTTGGAGGGGAATTGGTGTTCCCATGTGCTGCTGCCCTTGTCCTTCTAGGAAGAGGTCACGGATTTGGGAGGTGCTGCTGAAGCAGCCTTGGCGAGTTGCTGCAGTGCATCTTGTAGATGGTACACACTGCAGCCATGGTACGCCGGTGGTGGAAGGTGTGAATGTTTAGGGTGGTAGATGGGGTGCCAGTCAAGTGGGCTGCTTTGTCCTGGATGGTGTCGAGCTACTTGAGTGTTGTTGGAGCTGCACTCATCCAGGCAAGTGGAGAATATTCCATCACACTCCTTACTTGTGCCTTGCAGATGGAAGAAAGGCTTTGGGGAGTCAGGAGGTGATACACTCGCCGCAGAATACCTAGCCTCTGACCTGCTCTTGTTGCCACAGTATGTGTGTGGCTGGTCCAGTTACATTTCTGTGGCACCTTATCGAATGCCTTTTTGAAATCCAAATATACTACATCCACTGGATCCTTTTTATCCACCCTGCTAGTTACATGCTCAAAAAACTCTAATAAATTTGTCAAACACTATTTCCCATTCATAAAACCATGTTGACTGCCTAATCATATTACGATTTTCTAAGTGCCCTGTTATCACTTCCTTAATAATGGATTATTGCATTTTCCCAACATCTGATGCCAGGCTAATTGGTGTGTAGTTCCCCGTTTTCTCTCTCCCTCCTTTCTTGAATAGCGGGGTTACATTTGCTATCTTCCAATCTGCTGTGACCGTTCCAGAATCTAGGGAATTTTGGAAGATCACAACTAATGCATCCATTTTCTCTGCAGCCACCTCTTTTAGGATGTAGACCAACAGGACCGAGGATTTGTCAGCTTTTAATCCCATTAGTTTCTCAAGTACTTTTTCTCTACTGAAATTAAATTACTTTAAGTTCTTTACTCTTATAAGCCCCTTGGTTCCCCACTATTTTTGGTATGCTTTTTATATGTTCTACTGTGAAAACAGATACAAAATATTTGTTTAAAGTCCCTGCCATTTCCTTGTTCCCCAATATAATTTCTCCTGACTCAGCCTCTAAGGGACCAGTACTTACTTTTGCTACTCTCTTCCTTTTCACATTCTGGTAGAAGCATGTACAACTCTTGAGCACCCACAATTTTATTCCACCACCCCCCCACCCCCCAATTTCTGGGCCCCTGATTCCCGACTGGCAGTTCCAGGCTTTTGTATAATGGATATCTTTTTACCCAGCATCCATAGCGACAGAGAAACCCCTCTATCCCTGTGATAGAGCTGTGCAAACATTGAATTCCAGATACAGAGGGGTTTCTTAACCATTCTGCATGCTGGGTAAAGAAATCTCCCATTACACAAAAGCCATTTTTCACCCGCTGCCGCCTCGCACTTAGCTGCCTGTGCGGTGTTTTTACGTTGTAGATGGACTTGGTGCATTGAAGGCTGTCCATAGTTTGGAATTTGAGAGTGTCCGTGGTTTCAAGGGGCAGTTTGTATCTATTATAATGTAAGTTATTTGGGACTGTCAGTAAGGGGGTGATTTTGCCAGCCCTGGGGAGGCGGGTCTGCCGGGAAAATGGCAGAATCTCCGTGCCATCTTCCCAGGAGGTGGGTAGCTGACCCGTCTCCTGGAGGCGGGAAGGGGATTACAGCCACTTAACTGCCTGTTAACAGGTAGCTAACAGGCAGTTAAGAGAATTATCCCCATTTTTCCAGCAGAGGCGCGGGCTTCCCGATGTCGGCAAACCCCGCCAGGGTCAGCGAGGTGAGCAGTGGGTCTGCGGGGGTTGGAGGGGTCCAAAAGTGCGCTGTGGAGGTAAGTGATGGGTGCAAGTGTGGAGAGGTAAGTATGTGAGGTGAGTGAAAAGTGATAGAAAATGTTTACTTACCTTTGTTTCTTCCTGCAGGATTCAACAGTTGGGGAACCGGAGACTCCCGCATCTCACCAGCAGAGATGACATATGGATGCTGCATTCTCCGATGCAACAGTCATCTGCTTTCTGCTCACAAAAGAGATTTGATGAGTCTTGAATACAAGGACTCAACCAACAACAGAGAATGTCCGTGTTTGACAGCGTCACAGAGCTGTCAAACGATAACAATTCATCCGTCAAATGACGTTCTCTGTAACCGGCTTCCCCTTAATTGGCCTGCTAAGCCCGCTGGGCGGGCTTAACAAGGTCAATCAAGGGAAAATAGCATGGGTGGGCCACAAGTCGTTGGAGGCGGGACTAAAACCTGACAAGCCGCTGTCCCGCCTCCAATGCGCCCCCATTGGCAAAAATCACCCCCCCACCCCCCCAGTGTTTTTTGGCTAATGTCCATTTGTACAGGTTTCTCTGTAATGTCTTTATCACATGAAGCTGCCCAGTATAGCTCAATCTGGAACTATGGCACGTGGGAATGTAAAAAAATACACCAGTATCAAGAAAATCACACCAGAAACCTAGTCATCAGCTATATTGCCAGGTGTGATACAACCAGTTCATAATATCATGAAGTTAAAAATGTCATTTGAAATTTTCCACATTTGGAATATGAGTCTATATAAAAAGCCTTTGCTGACAAAAATGAGATGTCCAAAATTCTAAGAGAGACACATTGCTACAAACCTGGTGAAAAATGTAATAACTACATACTTGAACAAACAATTTACCGTGCAGGCGGCCATACAGCCTCTCACATCTGTGCCAGGACTGCTAAATCAATATTTAATAGCCATTTAACCCTTACACAAGATTTTCTTTTGTAAAACTGTATGTGCACATGGGTGCCTGTTTCCATTGAGAATCCATAATACAAAACTCTTATGATTAGACTGTCAGAGCTCAATAAGTCACAGTTAACAAATTGATCACACACCCAAACTAACTTGGGAATAGATTTGGGGCTAGAAATTGGCCTCCTTAGCACCTCCAGTTATCGCCTCCGGGGGGAGGGGGTGGGGCGATACCGACATACTGACCAGGCACTGTGAAATGAGCAACTCCCTCTAAATTGGCCGAGTGGTTTGCGGCGGCAGTAACACATTGCGCCACGATCTCCTGTGCCCGGAGATCGTAATGTCATTGTCCTGCGCATCGCCCTGGGCCTGAACTTCGGTTCTGCCCCCTGCTGTATCGCTGGGTGACAACACCGACAGCTGCAGGAGGCATTGTTTGGGAGGCCAGGCGCTTCGGGAGCGCAAGTTAAAAGGGAATGTAGTAAAATTGTTGCAACGCAGTATTTGATTTTTTTCCATTTTTCTTCGGCCACGATCGATCAGCCCAACACTCTGCTGCAGTTCATGTGGCTGATCGGGCCGCATCGTGGCTGCTGTCGGGGACCAGCTAACTGGTCCCAATGCAGAGCCTGCAGCAATGGCCCTTCCCTTTAAGCACTGCATGGGACATTGTGCCGCTGCACCACTACCTCCCCGCCTGCGTCCTTTGGCGCGCCAGGAAGGAAGTGGAGCGTTTGATTTAGCACTCCACTTCCTTCCCACAGTGCTAATACCGAATTTACAGAAAGTTGAGAATGATTAGCGCCTGGCGCTAATTTTTCCAGTTTTCAAAATTTAGCACCCCAAACGGGATGATACCGAATTTCTCCCCCTTGATTCCTTATGGGAAATATTGGCTAAATATTTGTCCCATTGACTCCGAACAGGCAGAAAATCTAGCCCTCACATTTGGCAGTCTTTAAAACAAAATCCCATTACATAAAAGCATGTCTTTATTATTTTTAAAGTGAGTGAATGAAATCATTCACATCCTTATAACATTTTTTTTGAAAAGATCTTTAAGCTGTAGATGTAAAATATACACAGAGAAAATGTAATAATGAATCTAAAAGAAAATAAATGCAGCAAATATGATGAATCACATCTGCCATAAAATGAACTGAACTTACATTCTTTTGCAGTGTGGGCATTTTGCCAGAGTGTTGAACCTAACTTCCATCCACTGTAAATAAACAAAACAAAATCAGGTCAGGACAAAACCTTTTTTTCTCTAAAATGCCTCTAAAGGTCACAGAACTTTCCATTTCTCAAGCATCAAACTTTTTTCTTCCTCCATTCCCTTGTAAGGGAAAAAGTTTAATATATTTTTCAACTGCAGCATCATACATTTGATTTGGGCATCCACAGAAAGTTTCCCATGATGTAATAAAAATGGTTTCAGTGTTAGTAAATGGAATTGTTCAATTTAACGAGGAGTAATTGGATTATGGTAATGTATGGGACTCTTAAAGAGCCAAAACACTCAAAGGGGATACTCCAAAATGGTTCACAAAAATCATCTGTGAGCTTTTCTCGCATTAGGCCAGGCCCTTAACTATAACATTACTAGACTATGACAGGGACAGAGAAATTCCAGACTCATTTCATAGAGTCAGAATGAGAATCAGAGAATGACAGTACAGGAGGGCATTCAGCCCATCGTTCCTGTGCCGGCTCTTTGAAAGAGCTACCCAATTAGTCCCACTCCTCTGCTCTTTCCCCATAGCCCTGAAAATTTCCCCCATTCAAATATTTATCCAATTCCCTTTTGAAAGTTATTACTGAATCAGCTTCCACCATCCTTTCAGGCAGCGCATTCAAGATCATAACTCATTGTGTAATTTCCCCCCCCCCTTCATATCCCCTCTGGGTTCTTTGGCAATACCTTCAATCTGTGTCCTCTGGTAACTTACTTGTTTGCCAGTGGAAACTTTTCTCCCTGTTTACTTTATCAAAACCCTTCATGATTTTGAACACCTCTATCAATTCTCCTGTTAACCTTCTCTGCTCAAAGAACAACCACCCCAGTTTCTCCACATAACTGAAATCTTTCATCCCTGGTACCATTCTAGTAAATCTCCTCTGCCCCCTCTCTAACGCTTTGACATCCTTCCTTAAGTGTGGTGTCTAGATATGGACACAATACTTCAGCTAGGGCCTAAAGTAGTGTTTTATAAAGGTCTGGCATAACTTTCTTGCTTTTGTACTCTGGGAGGAACTTTAATCCCAAAACACAGGCGAGTTGGAGTCGGGTGGGAGGTTAAAGATTTAAAATTAAATTCGGTAGGGTTTCTCCCGGGTTTCCCGAACATTTTCTAGCTGCCCTGCTCCCGACCCACCTCCAGATTATAATTCCGGCCTATGTCTCTATTTATAAAACCAAGGATTCCACATGCCTTTTTACAGCCTTCTCAACTTTTCCTGCCACCTTCAAAGGCCTGTGTATGTATACCCCTAGGTTTCTCTGTTCCTGCACCCTCTTTAAAATTGTACCATTTAGTTTATATTGCCTCGCCTCATTCTTCCTACCACAGTGAATCACTCCACAATTCTCTGCACTAAATTTCATCTGCCATGTGTCTGCCCATTTCATTTCACCAGTCTGCCTAATCCTTTATCCCCCTTAATATATTATCTTTTTTCCTGTGTTTATCAGGTGTCTCTGTCCATTTTAGAGACTGAATAATTTCCCAAAATTGGGCTCATCTTGATGGAAAACAGCCCCAAAGATCAATTTTTCAGCCAACGGAATAGCACAAAACAAAAGACTAATCATAGAAATGACAAAATCATTCTTGAATGCTTCTTTTACATGTTAAACCAAGGAGGTACACATTATCTCGTCAGCAGTGCAAGAAGCTCCATGGTGCCCACGTGAGATCATTTCTTATGCTGCCTGGAAAACGTAACCAAAATAGTATTTGCTGATTTATGATTTCAGTTAACAAATGGCTCATATGCTTCAACAGTTGCAGGTATTATATTGCTCCCATGTTATTTTCAGAATTATACAGCGCTCTAAAATGGCACAGGCTGGCAAGGAAATGTTGAACTAATACTACCCTCCCAAACTGAAGTTCTCTCAGACAGCCTGAAAATAGCTGCCTCAATTACAGCTGTGAGGAGGGATGATAGCTTAGAAGGATCATCCAGTGAGGCCATATGGGTTGAACTGAAAAACAAAAGAGGGGCAATCACAATACTGGGTATACTATAGACCCTCAATCAGAGGGAGATAGAAGAGCAAATGTGTAGGCAAATTTCTGAGACATGCAAAAATATGGCAGTAATAGGAGATTTCAACTTCCCTAATATTAACTGGGTTAAAATTAGTGTGAACGGTATAGAGGGAGTAGAATTCTTAAAATGCATTCAGGAGAATTTTTTTTTTTAAGCAGTACGTAGCAAGCCCAACAAGACAGGGGGCAGTTCTGGACTTAGTTTTAGGGAATGAAGCTGGGCAGGTGGAAAAGGTATCAGTCAGAGAGCATATTGGTGGTAGTGATCATAATTCAGTTAGATTTAGGGTAGTTATGGAAAAGGACAAGGATAGACCAGAAATAAAAGTTCCCAATTGGGGAAAAGCTAATTTTACTAAGCCGAGATGTGATTTAGCCAAAGTGGACTGGAGACGGAAACTTGAAGGTAAATCAGTGTCAGAGCAGTGGGAGGCATTCAAGGAGATAGTGAGGGTTCAGAGCAAGTCTGTTCCCTTAAAGAAAAAGGGTGGGACTAACAAATCTAGAGCTCCCTGGATGTCAAGGTAGGATAAAGAAAAAAAGGTAAGCTTATGACAGATACCGAGGGCTCAATACTGCAGAAACCCTAGAGTGGTATAGAAAGTGCAGGGGTGAAATTAAAAAGGAAATTAGGAAAGCAAAGAGAGGGCATGAAAGAATATTGGCAAGTAAAATCAAAGAAAACCCAAAGATGTTTTATAAATACATTAAGAGCAAGAGCATAACTAAAGTAAGAGTAGGGCCTATTAGGGACAATAAAGGTAACCTGTGTGTGGAGGCAGAAGACATGGGTATGGTTCTGAATGAATACTTTGCGTCTGTTTTCACAAAAGAGAGGGACGATGCAGACATTGCAATCTGGGAGGAGTGTGAAATATTAGATGAAATAAACATAATGAAAGAGGAAGTATTAAGAGGTTTAGCATCTTTGAAAGTGGATAAATCCCCAGGCCCGGATGAAATGTATCCCAGACTGTTAAGAGAAGCGAGAGAAGAAATAGCAGAGGCTCTGGCCATCATTTTCCAATCCTCTCTGGCTACAGGTGTGGTACCGGAGGAGTGCTAATGTGGTATCGTTGTTTAAAAAGGGAGAAAGGGATAGACCGAGTAATTACAGGCCAGTCAGCCTAACTTCAGTGGTGGTAAAATTATTGGGAAAAAATTCTGAGGGACAAGATAAATCTTCATTTAGAAAGACATGGATTAATCAGGGACAGTCAGCACGGATTTGTTAAGGGAAGGTCGTGTCTGACTAAGTTGATTGAATTTTTTGAGGTAACAAGGCGGGTCGATGAGGGTAGTGCTTTTCATGTAGTCTATATGGATTTTAGCAAGGCTTTTGATAAGGTCCCACATGGCAGACTTGTCATGAAAGTAAAAGCCCATGGGATCCAAGGCAAAATGACAAGTTGGATCCAAAACTGGTTCAGAGGCAGGAAACAAAAGGGTAATGGTCAAAGGGTGTTTTTTGTGAATGGAAGGCTGTTTCCAGTGGGGTTCCACAGGGCTCAGTACTGGGTCCTTTGCTTTTTTTGATATATATCAATGATTTGGACTTGAATTAGGAAGTATGATTAAGTAGTTTGCAGATGATACAAAAATTGGCCGTGTGTTTGATAATGAAGAAGAAAGCTGTAGACTGCAGGTAGGTATCAATGGACTGGTCTGGTGGGCAGGACAGTGGCAAATGGAATTCAATCCGGAGAAGTCTGAAGTAATGCATTTGGGGAAGGCTAACAAGGCAAGGGAATACACAATAAATGGTAGGATACTGAAGTGCAGAGGATCAGAGGGACCTTGGAGTGCATGTCCACAGATCCCTGAAGGTAGCAGGACAGGGAGATAAAAAGGTGGTTAAGAAGGCATACGGGATACTTGCTTTTATTAGCCGAGACATAAAATATAAGAGCAGGGAGTTATGCTTGAACTGTATAAAACACTAGTTAGGTTGCAGCTAGAATACTGCATGCAGTTCTGGTCACCACATTACAGGAAGGATGTGATTGCACTAAAGAGGGTGCAGAGGAGATTCACGAGGATGTTGCCTAGGCTGGGGAATTTTAGCTATGAGGAAAGATTGGATGGGCTGGGGTTGTTTTCTTTGGAACAGAGGAGACTGAGGGGAGATCTAATTGAGGTGTGTAAAATTATGAGGGGCCTAGATAGAGTGGATAGGAATAACCTATTTCCCTTAGCAAAAGGGTCAATAACCAGGGGGCATAGGTTTAAAGTAATTGGTAGGAGGTTTAATGGGGATTTGAGAATTTTTTCACCCAGAGGGTGGTGGGGGCCTGGAACTCACTGCCTGAAAGGGTGGTAGAGGCAGAAACCCTCACCACATTTAAAAAGTACTTGGATATGCACTTGAAGTGCCGTAACCTACAAGGCTACAGACCAAGTGCTGGAAAGTGGGATTAGGGTGGATAGCTCTGTTGGCTGGCACAGACAAGATGGGCCGAATGGCCTCCTTCTGTGCTGTAAATTTCTATGTTTCTATGATTCATGTAAATTCGTCACCTCTCCCTCCCACTACCTGTGCCTGGCAGTATCGATACTTTATGGTCAGTGTGGCCATCTTTTTCACGAATAGGACCCTGAAGAGCTGTCTTAATGTTCAGCCTGAAATTGAGTAATTTCTTCAGACAGCCTCAGTCCAGGTTAGATTGGCCATTCATCGGCAGAAAATAAGTGATTTTAATGTTGGATGGCAGTTATTTTGCATAAATCGCAAAAAAGGGCCCATTTGTTAGCAATGCCTAACCATTCAGGAGACATCTTGCCCACCTTGGAATTGACAAATTCCTTTGAATTCTGCTGGTCTTTGAAAAAAATAAAAATTAACAGAGCCTCAAAGTCAGTCTAAAAGCTGCAAATGAAGTCAAGAGTAGCACCAGCGAACCTGGGCGGAACTGGAGCGGGAGCAAAATAAAGAGCGCGGCGAGAGGAGGCCTGAGTTCAGCCCCAGCAGACCTGGGCGGAACCAGAGCGGCAGTGGGAGCAAAATAAAGAGCGTGGCGAAAGGAGGCCTGAGAGCAGAGCCAGCAGGGGAGGAGCAGTGAGGCTCCAACTCAATAACAAAAAATCAAAGTGTGACATCATAGGTAAGCAGGTAGGTGATTGGTGGTGGGTATTACTTTTCTCTTAGGACCGAGGGCTAAGTTACAGTAAAGATCTACAGCATATAACTAAATGTATAACTAATTAAACTTAGTTTAATAAATGTAATAAATTAAACACGGTTATAACCTAGTTTACCTAGATAATAAAAAACTATAAATAGACAATTGATTGATATTGACGTAATTAATTAAATTAAATTAAATTAAATAAAATAGAGATGGCGGGGCAGGTGATGTGTTGCAGCTGTAGCATGTGGGAGCTGGTGGACACCAGTGTGATCCAGGACAACCACATCTGCAGTAAGTGTCTGCAGCTCGAGGAACTTCGGCTCAGAGTTGATGGGCTGGAGTCTGAGCTGCAGACATTCAATACATCAGGGAGGGAGAAAGTTACCTAGATACTTTGTTCCAGGAGGCAGTCACACCCCTTAGGTTAAATACTTCAGATTTGGTCCGTGGTCAGGGACAGGAGGGTGTGACTTCGATTGAGGCAGGTATGGGGATCCAGGAAGTAGCATTGGAGGAGCATCAGCCCTTCCACTTGTCCAACAGGTACGAGGTACTTGCTCCGTGTGTGGAGGAGAGCAGGGAGGATGAACAAACTGATCACGGCACCGTGGTACAGGGGGCCATTCAAGTTGGGGGAGTAAAAAGAAATGTTGTAGTGGTAGGGGACAGTATAGTTCGGGGGATAGATACTGTTCTCTGCAGCCGAGAGCGCGAGTCCCGAAGGCTGTGTTGCCTGCCAGGGTTAAGGACATCTCCTCTGGGCTGGAGAGGAACTTGGAGTGGAAAGATCCAGTTGTCATGGGCCACGTAGGTACCAACGACATAGGTTCTGCTGAGGGAGTATGAGCAGCTAGGGACTAAATTAAAAAGCAGAACCACAAAGGTGATAATCTCTGCATTACTACCTGAGCCATGAGCAAATTGGCATAGGGTAAATAAGATCAGAGAGATGAATGCTTGGCTCAAAGATTAGTGTGGGAGAAATGGGTTTCGATTCATGGGGCACTGGCACCAGTACTGGGGAAAGAGGGAGTTGTTTTGTTATGATGGACTTTACTTGAGCCATGCTGGGACCAGTGTCCTGGCAAATCGAATAACTAGGGCTGTAGATAGGGCTTTAAACTAAATAGTGGGGGGGTGGGGGGGGGAGGAATTCAGGTGAGGAGAAATTTAAAAAGTCAGAGGAAGGAGAAGGCAATAGTGCAGCATAGCAATATGGGTAATGATAACCAGAGTGTGGCAGGAAGGGACAGAGCATATAAACATAAGTGCATCAGAAAGTAGAGTCAGAGTAGGGAAAAATGGTAAAAGGACAAAATTAAAAGTGCTTTACGTGAATGCATGCAGCATTCGTAACAAGATAGATGAGTTAATGGCACAAATAGAAATAAATTGGTATGATCTGATAGCCATTATAGAGATGTGGCTGCAATGTGACCAAGGCTGGGAATTGAATATTCAGGGGTATTTGACATTTCAGAAAGATAGGCAGAAAGGAAAAGGAGGTAGGGTAGCTCTGTTAATAAAGGATGAGATCAGTGCAGTAGTGAGAAATGATATTGGCTCAGAAGATCAAGATGTACAATAAGTTTGGGTGGAAATAAGAAATAATAAGGGAAAGTAGTCACTGGTGGGAGTAGTCTATAGGCCCCCTAACAGTAGCTACACTACAGGACAGATTATAAATCAAGAATTAATGGAGGCTCGTAAGAAAGGTACTGCAATAATCATGGGCGATTTTAATCTTAATATAGATTGGACAAATCAAATTGGCAAAGGTAGCCTTGAGGAAGAGTTCATAGAATGTATTTGAGGTGGTTTCTTAGAACAATACGTTGTGGAACCAACCAGGGAGCAGGCTATTTTAGATCTGGTAATGTGTAATGAGATAGCATTAACTAATGATCTCATAGTAAAGGATCCTCTAGGGAAGAGTGATCATAGCATGTTAGAATTTCAAATTTAGTTTGAGGGTGAGAAACTTGGGTCTCAAACTAGTGTCCTGAACTTAAATAAAGGCAATTACAAAAGGCATGAAGACAGAGTTGGCTAAAGTGGACTGGGAAAATAGATTAAAGGGTAAGGCGGTAGATAAGCAGTGGCAGACATTTAAGGAGATATTTCATAACTCACAGCAAAGATATATTCCAGAGAGAAGGAAAGACTTTAAGTGAAGGATGAACCATCCGTGGCTAACTAAGGAAGTTAAGGATGGTATCAAATTGAAAACAAAGGCATGCAATGATGCAAAAAATTAGTGGTAGGTCAGAGGATTGGGAAATTTTTAGAAACCAACAAAGGACGACTAAAAAGAGAGAGAAGATAGATTATGAGAGTAAACTAGCAAGAAATATAAAAACCAGACAGTAAGAGCTTCTACAGGTATATAAAAAGGAAGAGTGTAACTAAAGTAAACGTTGCTCCCTTAGAGGATGAGACTGGGGAATTAATAATGGGAAACAGGGAAATGGCAAGCACTTTGAACAAATATTTTGTATCGGTCATGACGATAGAAGACACTAAAAGCATCCCAGTAATAATAGATAATCAAGGGTCTTTAGGGAAGTGGGAACTTAAAACAATCACCATCACTGGAGAAAAAATACGAGGCAAACTTATGGGACTAAAGGTAGACAAGTCCCCTGGACTTGGTGGCCTGCATCCTAGGGTCTTAAAAGAAGTAGCTGCAGAAATAGTGGATGCATTAGTTGTAATCTACCGAAATTCCCTGGATTCTGGAGAGGTCCCAGTGGATTGGAAAACCGCAAATCTAACAACCCTATTCAAGAAAGGAAGAAGGCAGAAAGCAGAAAACTATATAGAGCAGTTAGCCTAACATCTGTCATTGGGAAAATGCTGGAGTCCATTATTAAGGAAGTGGTAGCAGGACATTTAGAAAATCATAATACGGTCAAGCAAAGTCAGCATAGTTTTATGAAAGGGAAATCATGTTTCACAAATCTGCTAGAGTTCTTTGAGGATGTAACGAGCAGGGTGGATAAAGTGGAACCAGTAGATGTAGTGTATTTGGATTTCCAGAAGATATTTGATAAGGTGCCACGTAAAAGGTTACTGCACAAGTAAGGGCTCATGGTGTTGGGGGTAATATATTAGCATGGATAGAGGATTGGCTAACTAACAGGAAACAGAGTGTCGGGATAAATGGGTCATTTTCAGGTTGGCAAACTATAACTAGTGGGGTGCCACAGGGATCAGTGCTGGGGCCTCAGTTGTTTACAATCTATATTAATGATTTGGATGAAGGGACTGAGTAATGTAGCCAAATTTGCTGATGATACAAAGATAGGTGGGAAAGCAAGTTGTGAAGAGTACACAAAGAATCGGCAACGGGATATAGATAGGTTAAGTGAGTGGGCAATAATTTGGCAGATGGAGTATAATGTGGGAAGTTGTGAGGTTATCCATTTTGGTAGGAAAAATAAAAAAGCAAATTACTATTTAAATGGAAGGAGACTACAAAATGCTGCGGTACAGAGGGATCTGGGGGTCCTCGTACATGAAACACAAAAAGTGAGCATGCAGGTACATAAGAACATTAGAAATAGGAGCAGGAGTAGGCCATTCGGCCCTTCGAGCCTGCTCCGCCATTCAATGAGATCATGGCTGATCATCTGCCCTATCGCCATATCCCTTGATGCCCTTACTAGTCAGAAATCTATCGACTTCTGTTTTGAATATACCCAATGACTGAGCCTCCACAGCCCTCTGGGGTAGAGAATTCCAAAGATTCACCACCCTCTGTGAGAAGAAATTTCTTCTCAACTCAGTCCTGAATGGCCTACCCTTTATCCTGCGGCTATGGCCCCTGGTTCTGGACTCCCCAGCCAAGGGAAACATTCTCCCAGCATCCACCCTGTCAAGCCCTGTAATAATTTTGTATGCTTCAATGAGATCCCCTCTCATTCTTCTGAATTCAAGAGAATACAGGCCTAATTTACTCAATCTCTTCTCATACGACAGTCCCGCCATCCCATGAATCAATCTTCTGAACCTTTGTTGCACTCCCTCTATGGCAAGTATATCCTTCCTTAGGTAAGGAGACCAAAATTGTACACAGTACTCCAGGTGTGGTCTCACCAAGGCCCTATATAATTGGAGTAAGACTTCTTTACTCCTGTACTCAAATCCTCTTGTAATGAAGGCCAGCATACCAATTGCCTTCCTAATGGCTTGCTGCACCTACACATTCACTTTCAGTGACTCATGTACAAGGACACCCAGGTCCCTTTGAGCATCTGCATTCCCCAATCTTTCACCATTTAGGAAATACTCTGCCTTCGTTTTTTCGACCAAAGTGGATAATTTCACATTTATCCACATTATATTCCATCTCCCATGATCTCGCCAGGTACAGCAAGTAATTAGGAAGGCAAATGGAATATTGGTCTTTATTGCAAGGGGGATGGAGTATAAAAGTAAGAAAGTCTTACTACAACTGTACAGGACGTTGATGAGACCACACCTGGAGTACAGTTGTGGTCTCCTTATGAGAGGAGGGATGTACTTGCATTGGAGGCAGTTCAGAGAAGGTTCATTAGGTTAATTCCTGAGATGAAGGGGTTGTCTTATGAAGAAAGGTTGAGCAGGTTGGGCCTATACTCATTGGAGTTTAGAAGAATGAGAGGTGATCTTATTGAAACGTATAAGATGCTGAGGGGGCTTGACAGGGTAGATGCAGAGAGGATGTTTCCCCTCGGGGGGGAATCTAGAACTAGGGGGCATAGTTTCAGAATAAGGGGTCACCCATTTAAAACGGAGATGAGGAGGAATTTCTTCTCTGAGGGTCGTGAATCTTTGGAATTCGCTACCCCAGTGAGCTGTGGAGGCTGGGTTATTGAATATATTTTAGAGATAGACAAATTTTTGAACGATAAGGGAGTCAAGGGTTATGGGGAGCAGGCAGGAAAGTGGAGTTGAGGCCAAGACCAGATCAGCCATGATCTTATCGAATGGTGGCGCAGGCTCGAGGGGCCAAATGGCTTACATTCCTTATGTTCTTAAACGCTGTAAAAGGGAAAAAGCGGCAAAAGGCTACAGAAGATAAATAATCTTTGCACTGTCAGCAGGACAGATAGTGGAGTAAATGTAACTTTCTACATTAAGTAAGAATCCCTCCAAGTTGGCTAGTATTGTGTTCTTCATTTTGGTAACGGTACATGAACAGAAGTTGAACTGGTTGTACCAAGTGGCACCTTCTGTATGTTTTGTCTACTGTGGAATAATGCAGTTTACAAACCGGACCAAACAATGCCTTGCCTAGTGTTAACTTGGCCTGGTTTTGGAGAGATTAAAGGAGTTTGCATGCTTACGACAGAGATTCAGTCCAGATCACAATGGAGTATATTGTTACGTCCCAAGTTCCACGACTAAGCTAGCAAATGCAGGCTAACTTCACTATAATGAACCATGCTTATAATGAACACCTGCTTCTAATGATCCCAATGGCAAGACCTGATTCTTTCAATGGAAATCAGTTCTACTACAACGAACACTTAAACAGGATTGACCCGGACTGACCCAAATAGAACGATGAAATTCATGCTGACACCAATTCAAAGATAACCAATTGTAGTGCGTATCACGCACCACAACAACTACTTGTATTTATATAGCACCTTTAATATAGTAAAACATCCCAAGGCGCTTCACAGGAGCATTATCAAACAAAGTTTGACTCCTAGCCAAATAAGGAGATATTAGGGCAAATGACCAAAAGCTTGATCAAAGAGGTAGGTTTTAAGGAGCGTCTTAAAGGAGGAACGAGAGGTGGAGAGGTTTAGGGAAGGAATTCCAGAGCTTAGGGCCTAGGCAGCTGAAGGCACAGCCACCAATGGTGGAACATTTAAAATCGGGGATCAGCAAGAGGCCAGAATTGGAGGATATGACGTATACATTGGTTGCCCGATAAGATGACCTGCATACACACTGAAATGAGGCAAGGTGTGTGGGGAGGCAACGCAATGAGGAAACAAGCATGTGTGTGATGATAGTGAGTAAGAGAACTTTTGTTTCTCCGAAAATAAAACTTCAAATCATCGATGATTTGGGCCATAAAGGAAAATTGCAAGCCACAATATTCAAGGAACTCGACTTAGCAAAGAGCACTGTTGCAACTATGTGGGCCAACAGAGGAAAAGTCAAGTCTGCTATCATCAAAGATGAAACACAGGTCCAGAGAAAATAAATCGGTGCTATGACTCATGAAGATCTTGATGAAGGAGTCTATCGCTGGTTTAAAACACCAGAGTGTGTAACATTTCAGTGCTGGGCGATATGTTACGCACAAAGGCTGAAAAATTTGCCTGTTCTTTAGGCATTGAAAACTTCAAATGGATGGCTGGATCGCCTTAAAAAGCGGTATGATTTCAAATTTAAGGCAGTCGGCGAAAAGGCTAGGGTTAACAGAGGTGACTGGCTGACGGATGTTTTTCCATCTCTTATACAAAACTCCCGCCAAAGAGACATTTAGAACGTTGACGAAACTGGACTTTTTTTTTTTTAATCCGCTCTTTCCCAAGGCACAGAACCAGCTATCTCTTCAAATGGATGAGTTCGAAAAGGCAATCACAACTGTATGAAGTTTTACACAGACATTACCTGGAACTGAGGATCTTTTTGGACTAGTTAAGAAGATAGAAACAAGGATCTAACATTGGCACCCCCTCCTTTTCGTCATCTATATGCTGCCCATCAGGAATTTCATATGCAGATATTGGGTCAGTTTCCAAATTTGTGCCAATGATATCCAGCTCTACTTTCCATCACTTCGCACAACCTCAGCCACCACCACGCTGTCATAATGCCTGTTCAGCATTAAAGTCTGCTCCTTTGACATCAATTTCATTCCCTTTTCTGTACCTCTCCCTCAGGCTGAACAAGACCATGCAAAACTTAGGCACTCTTCATCCCTGACCTGAACTTCAAACCAACATCTTCTCCATCACCAAACCCACTTATTTCTACACTGGCTGCCTCCACCCCTACCTCAGCCCCTCTGCTGCTGAAACCCTTCTACATGCTTTTGTCTCCTCCAGACTATTATTCCAATGCACTCCATGCTGATCTTCCTCTGCCCATATTCCATAAACTCCAACTTGTCCAAAAGTCAGCTGCCCTAAGCTCTGCTCATGAACCTACATTGGCTCGTCCACCAGTGCATTAAATATAAAAAGCTCATCCTTGTCTTCAAATATTCCCATGGCCTTGCTCCATGCTATCACTGCATCTTCCTCCAGACTTACCTTCCCACACACCCTTCAGTCTTTCGACTCTAACCTCCTGTTCATTCTTGCTTCTTTCACCCCATTACTGGTAGAGCTGTCAGCTACCTTAGCCCTGCTGTCTGGAACTTTCTCCCTAAACCCCTCCACCTTGCTACCTCTCTTCCTTTAAAACCTTCCCAAGACCCATCTTTTCACTGAAGTCTTCAATCACCATTCTACAGGGGGAAAAATCTTCTAATTGCCAATCTCACTCAACGCTAGTTAATTTTAAAACTGAGTCCTCAGCTCTCATGCTCAAAGTTGAAGTTAAACAACTTCTGCATCATCAACACCCCAATCATAACCCTCCCTCCACCTGCAATTTTCTTTACTGTACTGAAAATAAGTTCAACTTATCTTCATCACTTCAACATAAAAACCCTCTTAGTGGCAGAAAAGGAAATTTGATCCACATGCCAAAAGGGTTAATTCAATAATCGAACACTCAGCAAGAGAGCAGATTTTGTAGGGTGTGTTAAGGAAATTACAGGTCCAATGTTTGTTAAGCTGAATGGATAGAAATTCCCAATCGTGGAAACCACTTGCAAGTTAAAGCACTTGTGCCCACAAACAGCACTCTACTCTGGGTGCATAATGCCAAAAAAGATCAAAAATGCTTGTTAATGTGCAGTGAACATGAGCTAATCAAAGCAAGTAAATGTGCTGGGGAGAGTTTCTGCATAAAAATCATTTAATTCATGGTCAAGTCTTTCCTATTTAATTCTCGAGTTGGCAAATCTTCCTCATTCATTGTTATCTCTTCACTTAATAGCTGCATACATACCAGAAAGGTATTCCCACAATGTCCACACACCACACGTGTACCTTCAGGTTGCACTGGCAGGGCAGGCTGAGCAGGTTGTTCTTCTGGGATCAGCATCACTGGACCCAAATTAATTATGCGTCTACTGTGGGAAACAAGTGCTACATTAGATTAGATATTTTGCACTGATCTTTAATATAAACAGCTCTGAAAATATTCATCACGTGTTACAGGTATTATAGTAAACAAGTTAGTTCCACTTGTATCAAACCCCAATTTATGGGACGATGGTTACTTTGGATAAAATCACAAATAAAGCAATGTAGTTCAATAATAAATCAAAATGGCTGCTAAAATTGTTTTTATTATTAAACACTTTTTTGGCTTAAGATTCAGACTTTTACTTAAAATCACAATTTTGTATTAGGATCAGGAATAGAATCAGCTGCAGTACCAACTGCAATATGTTGGCACAGCACAGCTGATCCGGGAATACTAGCGTAGAACTAAATATATACCTGCATTCATATTGATCTGGACAATTGGAGGTGCCATTTAACTCACTCAAGACATAACTGACAATTGCTTATAACAAGACTAGCGAGAGACATAAAAACAGACTGTAAAAGCTTCTATACGTATGTAAAAAGGAAAAGACTAGCAAAAGTAAATGTGGGTCCCTTACAGGCTGAGACAGGAGAAATTATAATGGGGAATAAGGAAATGGCAGAGAAATTAAACAAATACTTTGGGCTGGATTTTGTCATTGGGGCGGGCTGGGGTCGTGTCATCCACTTTTCGTGTTATCCACCGATTCCAAATCGATGTGGGAGATTGATGCGATTTTCACATAATTGGGCAATTGAGTTCCAGCGTGTGGGAACCCATGGCCCAATTCGTTTTTTCAGTCTGAAACTCGCCTCTGATGACGTCATCATTGCTGCTGCATTTAAGGTCTGCAAGAAGCCTTGCTTCTTCTGCAGACTGCCAACCTTTTGGCCTTTGCAGCGAGAGGGACCTGGAGGCAGAATGAGCAGCGGGAGCCCTAAGTCTGCTCCCAGATTTGATGACGTCGCCCTGCAAGCTTTGGTGGAGTGAGCAAGAGTCAGTAAGGCGGTGCTCTTCCCTTCTTCAGGGAGGAAGAAGCCTCCCCAGCAGACGAAGGCTGTGTGGATCCAGGAGGCCCAGGAGGTCAACTCATTGTCGATGATCCACAGAACCTGGCTTCAGTGCAGGAAGAGGTTTCATGACCTTCTGCGCACTGAAAAAGTGAGTATGACTTTGCCATCACCCTCAATCTGATCCCCATTGCCTTTCCTCACCAGCACTCAGCTTTAGCAACCTCTTCCTCCACATCCCACTTGACACTGCCATCCCTGCACCCTTAACCATTCCCTCTCTCTCTATGGTCACAGTCACCTAACTATTCGACTATGCAGCCCTCACACTCCCCATCATTGTGATGCTATGAAAACAACTTACAAAACACAGGGAGGGCCCTTGGCCTTGCCAACTCACTCCATCTTTGTCTCCTTCCAAGCATCTACACTCACGCCTTCATTCTCACTCAAACTCCACTGGTCTCCCTCATTGCAGGAAAAGAGAGCTCACAATAAGAGGGAAAGAGCGAGGACAGGAGGAGGGCCACCCTCAGTAGCCCACCTCACCCCTTGGGAGGAGGCAGTCCTGGAGATTGTGGGACTCGAGGACGATGCGCAAGTGGGGGACGGTCAGACGGGTGCATCAGAGAAAGCTGGTGACAATAGTTTTCATCTCTCTCATTGACATTGCATGAGTCGCTGATAATGATTCTGAAGCTCTAACAGATGGACATATGATCATCTGCAATATGCAATGTGCATGTAACCTTGGCCTCACATCTGACTCTTTCCTTTACTCCCTCACAGGACCATCGCAAGCACTCGTCCCCACTATCCAGGAGGAACAGCCTGAGCCTCCAGACTCCTCAGAGGAAGCTGCAACCTCCGAGGGCGCAGCGTCAACAGAATTCAGTGAACCCAGCACCAGTGCAGACACTCACACCTCGGTGGGACCATCACGACATAGAGTAGTGTTGTCACCTGGTGTATCACAGCTCACAAGTGAGCATCAGCAAATTGTGGAGACAGGGACAGCAGTGGAGAGTCCTAGTCAGAGGGCGCAGGACTCTCCCAGCTCGGCTCAGCTGCATGTCGACCCTCTGCCTCTGGTCCATCCAGAAGAACAGCGGTGCTGGAACTCCAGGAACAGGTGCAGGACTCTCTGGCAGGTTTTGTCTCCAGGGTCGCTGCGAGTGTGGAGCGAATGGAGGAGTCCATCGCGAACATGAGCAGAGCCTTTGTGGAGTCATTGGCGCATGAACGCAGCACCACAGAAAGGATGGCAACCTCCGTGGAAAGGATGGCTACAGTAGATGAGAGGATGGCTACGGCCATGGAGGAGCTAAGTCACCAGAGTGTAGAAAACATGGTGAGTGTTCAGAATAGACTGACATCTCTGGAGGAGCGATGTTCAGCTATTGAACAGAGAAACCAGAACTTCATGGAAGTCCTTCGGAGTAGGACTGCCAGTGCAGATACGGGTCCCCATGGCCCCCCCTGGTGTGCAGCAAGGTGCTCTCAATCCACCTGCAAGCGCTGAGGTGGACCTGACCCATGAGAGGGATGTTAGTGGCAGAGAACAAGGAAGTGGGGCTCCTCTCCAAGTGCTCACACTTCTATGCCACTGCCAAGTCCTCGGTCAGAGCCCCACCCAACTGAGATCGGCATCTCAACCCCTGCACAGCCGCATGAGCAGCAGACTGTTGCCGAGCCCTCACAGGTTCGCAACCCCAGAGGACGCCTGCCAAAGGTGTCGAGACAGGAGCAGCAAGAAAGTGAGCAAGGGTCCTCCACATCTGCTGAAGCCACAGGGGGAGCACCACGTAGGAGCACGCGTAAGAGAAAGATACTGCACAAATAGTCACAAGGGTATAACTTGGGTGAAATGTGTTTATTTTTAAAATGCCATCAGTTTGTTATTGTAAATAAAAATTCTGATGGCAACTGTTGCAGTTGTGGCGTGTGTCATTTCGCAAATGGGACTTCTACATTGAGGGCTTAGGATTACTTGCAATTGTCAGTATGGTGGTCAGAGTGCTAGGAATCCGCTGGTTCTTGGCCATTGTCGATGTTCTGGTAAGAAGCTGCAAGGCAAAAGTGCTTGATTGGCTAGGCTAAGCAAATCTGGCCATGATGAGTGCATTCCTTGCATCCCGGGCAGCAATGTCCTCGCGTACTGCTGCCGCTGGTTGATGGGCCTCTGCAAGATGTTCATTTTCGCTCTCCTCCGCCTCATCTGAGGAGGATATGTGACGAGCTACTTGGTCCTCAGGAATCTGCAAGCCACGACGCTGTGCCATGTTGTGAAGTGCACAGCAAACCACGACGATTCTGGAGACCCTGGCTGCTGAGTATCCAGGCATCTGAAGCGCATCTTCAGCATGCCGATGGTTTGCTCGATTATGGATCTGGTGGAAATGTGGCTGTAGTTGTAGCTCTCCTCAGCTTTGTTGGATGGTCTCCTCAACGGCGTCATTAGCCACGTCTTCAGGGGATAGCCCTTGTCTTCAAGTAGCCATCTGTTAAGTTGGTCTGGCAGACTGAAGAGCGGAGGCACACTAGACTGCCGCAGGATGAAGGAGTCATGACAACTGCCAGGGTACTTGGCACAAACATGCAAAATCTCCTTCTTGTGGTCACACACCAGCTACACGTTGAGGGAGTAGAAGCCCTTGCGTTTGACAAAAATACCTGGATTACGATGGGGTGCCTTAAGGGCCACATGTGTGCAGTCAACGACGCCCTGCACACTTGGAAAGCCTACCAGATTAGCTAATCCAACCACACGCGCCATGACACTTGCTTGATCCTTGGAGAAATGGATGTGATTGTGCGTGATGGCAAAGAGGGCATCGGTTACCTGCGTGATGCAAGTGTGTGCGGCCACCTGGGAGATGCCGCTGATGTCTGCTGCTGATCCCTGGAATGAGCCTGAAGCAAAAAAGTTGAGTGCGGTGGTGACTTTGATGGCCACTGGTAAGGGGTGTCCACCTGCTCCTCTGGGCAGCAGGTCTTGCTGCACCATTGCAAAAATGTCACCTACTACCTCTCGCGAAAGTCGGAGCCGCCTTTGGCACTGCTGCTCACTCATGTTGAGGTAGTTGATCCTCTGTCTGTAGACCCTGTTTGGGGGGTATCTCCTGCGCCGACGGGCTTCCATGGGCTGGTGCCTTCTGGCCTGTGCAGCTTCAGGTAGGTGAGCAGCAGCTTGGCGCTCCTGTTGTTGCCGCTGCTGTGCCGCGGCTGGTCTTCGTCCTCATCTGATGTCCAGGAGGAAAGGAAATAAATGGTTCCCATGCTTCTGGTAGATGCCTCAGTTGAGGAAGCGCTCAGTCAAGGTGGCGAGAGGGGTTTCCCAGGAGGTCACACTGGAGATGGGGGTCAGGCTCCAAATTTCCACAGCAATCGTTATGCCTGCTAAAAGTTCCCCCAGGCCTGAGACAACAAAGTCCTGCCACCTGCAAATGATGACCGATCAAATCTCCTATTTAATGGTGGAACTGCAACCGAAAGTCAGCAATCCAATTGCGCGCCCACCAGGTTTCACCGTCGTGTTTCAGAGGAGATGTGAATCACGTGGGAAAAGTTTTAAAATCGGAAAGGCCTCTCAAAATGGGATTATAGAGGCAATTTAGTGGCTGTTAAGGGCCTTAAGGGCCTATCCTGCCTCTTGGAGGCGGGACGGAGACGGGATCAGAAACCACGCATTTGGGAAAATTGCTTAGAGGCGGGGTCGGGCCCGCCCACCACTTTTTGCAATTTTAACACCCCACGTGCCTCCATTCCCGCCTCCTCAGGCGTGGCAAAATCCAGCCCTTTGTGTCTGTCTTCACGGAAGACGACGCAAAAATCTTCCCGTAAATAGTGGAGAACCAAGGGTCTAGCGAGAATGAGGAACTGAAAGAAATTAGTATTAGTAAAAAAAAAAAAAATAGTACTGGAAAAATTAATGGGATTGAAAGCAGATAAATCCCCTGGACCTGATGGCCTACATCCTAGGATTTTGAAAGAGGTGGCTATAGAGATAATGGATGCATTGGTTGTCATTTGCCAAAATTCCATAGATCTAGAACAGTTTCCGCGGATTGGAAGGCAGCAAATGTAACCCCACTATTTACGCAAGGAGGGAGAGAAAATGGGGCACTACAGCCCAGTTAGCTTGACATCAGTAGCAGGGAAAATGCTAGAATCTACTATTAAGGACGTGGTAACAGGGCACTTAGAAAATAATAATAGGATTGGGCAGAGTCAACACGGATTTATGAAAGGGAAATCATGTTTGACAATCATTTTTGAGGTTGTAATTAGCAGGATAAGGGGGAACCAGTAGATGTGGTGTATTTGGATTTTCAGAATGCATTTGATAAGGTGCCACACAAGAGGTTTTTAAACAAAATTAGGGCTCATGGGAGTGGGTGCATGGATTGAGGATTGGTTAACGCACAGAAAACAGAGAGTGGGAATAAACGGGTCATTTTCGGGTTGGCAGGCTGTAACTAGTGGGGTACCGCAAGGATCAGTGCTTGGGCCTCAGCTATTCACAATCTATCTCAATGATTTGGATGAGGGGACCAAATGTAATATATCCAAGTTTGCTGACGATACAAAGCTGGGTGGGAATGTAAGTTGTGAGGAGGATGCAAAGAGGCTTCAAGGGGATATAGACAGGCTAAGTGAGTGGGCAAGAACATGACAAATGGAATATAATGGAAAATAAGTTATCCACTTTGGTAGGAAAAATAGAAAAGCAGAGTATTTTTTTTTTTTTTTTTTTTTTAAATGGTGAGCAATTGGGAAATATTGGTGTTCAGAGGGACCTGGATGTCCTTTACACAAATCACTGAAAGTTAACATGCAGGTTCAGCAAGCAATTAGGAAAGCAAATGGTATGTTGGCCTTTATTACAAGAGGATTTGTGTGTAAGAGTAAAGACGTCTTACTGCAATTATATAGGGCCGTGGTGAGACCACACTTGGAGTATTGTGTACAGTTTTAGTCTCCTTACCTAAGGAAGGATATACTTGCCATAGAGGGAGTGCAACCAAGGTTCACTAGACTGATTCCTGGGATGGCAGGGGGTTGTCCTATGAGGAGAGATTGAGTAGACTAGGCCTATATTCTGTAGAGTTTAGAAGAATGAGAGGTGATCTCATTGAAACATGCAAAATTCTTACAGGGCTCGACAGGGTAGATGCAGGGAGGATGTTTTCCCTGGCTAGGGAGTCTAGAACACGGGGTCACAGTCTCAGAATAAGGGGTCTGCCATTTAGGGCTGAGATGAGGAGAAATTTCTTCAGATGGTGATGAATCTTTGGAATTCTCTACCCTAGAGGGCTGTGGAGGCTCTGTTGTTGAGTATATTCAAGACAGAGGTCGATAGATTTTTGGATAAGGGAATCAAGCAATATGGGGATAGAACAGGAAAGTGGAGTTGAGGTAGAAGATCAGCCATGATTTTATTGAATGGCAGAGCAGGCTTGAGGGGCCAAATGGCCCATTTCTTATGTATAAATTAGTCGGTTTGCTCATTGGAACCTCTATATTATCTTCTCTCCACGTGCATCAAGCAGTATTCAAGTAGTATGTATGCACGTCAGCTCATTTAAAAGTCCACTGGGATTACTCAAATGCATGCCAATGATATCCCACTGCACTGGGGGATAGGAACTTCATGTGCACCTTTTAAAAACCTATACCTTTACCATGGCATTACTATAAAGTAGTAAACAACCAGAAGTTTATCACCCTTCTCGATGTCCTTAAGCCATGTAGGTTATGCTCACACATCTTCACTGATGCCCCCCTTCCTGCAGATCAAACACAGCAATGGAAGGGAGTGGAATATGATCTGGTGGAAGATAATGGTGATGAGAAGTAGGGTGGGGAGAAATTTCTTCGTAATAGACTATGATGAGGACAATGAGCAGGATGAGGAGGAATAGGCCACACAAGGGTCCCCTGGTCAAGATCCTACCCCATGGGAACTCACTGATGCAGGAAGTGAGTTCAAGGAGGTTGAGGAACACAGAGCACGAGGTCTCTGCAGGAACACATGGATAGGATCGAGTCCAAATTCATCATTCTACTCATCTTCCTCATCAGTTCACAAGGAGATATTTGTGTATCTCTTCCTCCCCCGCACCATCTTCCTCCTCTTGTGCTCCCCATTCCTGTGGTCGATCTGCAGAAAAGGAGGACAGAAGCTAAGAATGGAGGCGCTGCGAGGTCAGAGGACATGAAGTGTTTCAGGTTGGAAATGCCTCCTCCAGTGGCTGCCTCTCATAGGCATTGTACACCAGTGACATTGCAAGACTTAAAAAGAGCCATCTCTTTCTCCCTAAATCAATCAGTAGCAGAATTGGCAGCGAAAGTCAGCAAGGCAGTCAGACAAAATAGTTCACCCGTCCTCTCAATATTCAGGCCAGTTGATAAAAACAGCTGGGCCAGAGTTAGCTAAAACAGCCCAAACTCAATTGGGCAGAGTCAAATTCAAGCTAGAAAGGCAAGCATGAAGAGTTTAAGCATGGAAGTTATACGGTTAACAGAGATTCTGTATTAAACTGATAGAAGTAAAGCTTGTAGTGTGTATCACTATTGTATTTAATGCCTCGGAGCACAATGCAAGGTTCAGACTGCATTGAAGAAAGCACTGGCTGAGTTGGGACAAGATGACAACCCAAAGATAGCAGGATAGGAGGAGACTCATCACAGATGCTCCCAAGGGGAAATGGAGCATTCAGAAGAAATGGAACAGCCGGCGCCAGAATGCTAGTTGGCCCAAAGGACCAGTTTTTTTCTAATGTAAGTAACATTGAAATTGAGCAACTGTAGACCCACAGTATTAATCCTTATGATAACCTCATATTCAAATCACTTGCTATACCTTGGATATAACCAAACTGCAGCCGAGATGTGGCAATGCAACAATTACATTGTGCTAACAATGATTTAAATTATTTGTTGATTTAATAGCCTCTATCGTAATGGTAATTTAATACCTGCTACTAATTAAATGTTAAATGAAATATTGCTTGTTGTAACCAAAGCGATAACTGAAAATTAATTGCAACATCAATGCTTTATCTTGCAAGAATATTAACTGTTTTGACATAGCTGTATTACATTTAAATAGTTACAACATCTGTGTCTAACAATCTTTGATCACTCTGGCAAGAGGAAGTAGCTTAGTTCATTCGGGTTGTACTGTGGTCTAAAGTTAACTAACTCAGGGTGTAACTAATAATGATTCTGGACTGTTCTATATAACAATACAGAGCAAGACGAAGCAATATCTTATAAACCTTAGACATATGCAGTAGAATTCCAATCTAAATATACGTATTCAGGTTGAATATTCGAAGTCTCGAGATACTATTCAGTATACATGGGAAGCTTTCTGCCATTAATGTATTACCTTATAGCAGATACAGTATCCTCCCTAGTTTCCTCCCTCAGCTTCTGCACTGAGCAACTCCTCACCCTGGTGATTTCAATCTCCATCTCCGCTCCCCTTGCCATCTTTCTTCTGAATTCAATGCTCTCACTTGGGGAGAACCCTCAGCCAGAGGGTTCTGATAGACTGAATGGGGAAAGACAATTTCATTTTGCTTGAGGAGTCAGTGATGAGAGGTCATCAATTTAAAATAGTAATTGAGAGTGAGGAGACAGTTTAAGAGAAATATTTTTATGCAGAGTTGGAGCACTGAATGCTTTGCCATAGGGAATGATTGAGGCTTAAATATCTGAAGAGAAAAATGCAAGACTATGGCAAGAGAGCAGCCAGGGGATGGATGAATTAAGATGGGATGAATGGCCCTCCTTACCTATAATTACCTTCTAATATTGTGAACATACAACATACATGAAGTTGAGTCCACCCCATAGAGCTTTTACATGTTCACTTCTGTATGGATAGAACAGGAGGAACTACTGACAGACCAAAAGCTGCACAATATATTTCACTGCCTAGGCATGGAGCAGTTAATCAGCCCCTTTCTCCAAAAAACACTATAGAACATTCCCCTGCCACGACAAACTGCTTAATTAAGTTCAAGTTTCACAGGAATTCAAGATTGCTTGGCTGGCTGAAATACCTCGAACAGCAGACCTTCAAATAGCTCGGTGTCTGGCAATGGGTTCTTCTGTGAAGCACTTTGGGTCATTTTTATTATGATAAGGCACTATATAAGTACAAGTTATTGAAACAATGACAATTTCCAAGGTCCTGGTTAGCAGCAAATACCATTACTATCATCTGATGACACTTGCATATTCCAACACCGATACTGGAAATTTTCTCAGGTGTTCTCCCGATCATCACAACTTTGGTAGAAACCCCAGATAGATGCATAACTTTGATCTTTGGCCAAAGTTACAGTGGTCAATCAGGAAAGAACTCAAGGAAATTCACCGGTTAACCGTTCAGAGCCTTCTGTTTATATAGTTGGAACCAACCAGCTTTCACAGCAGGCTGGAACAGCATTTACATTCCTGGATAACACAGTTTACTTACAGGTGGAGCTGATGGTCAAAAAAAAACAAACAGATGCACAGGTTTCCAGCCCAAGGCACTCTTCTGCTATAGTGGAGTTTGTCATCGGAGCCAAAAGCCTTGGAGCCCTGGTCTCCTAAAGTCTTCCTGCCAGTGTTCTTTTTCCTGCCAGTAATATGGGGCCTGTGGACTGCCATTTTATTAAGGCATAATGTATGTTTCCTGGATAATGGCTACTGATATACAAAGTGATGGTTCTGTGGTCAGATACACTTGAGCATGAATTCAGTGCAAACCCTTTCTCTTCATAATAACAGAAAATGCTGGAAAAACTCAGCAGGCCAAGGCAGCATCCGTGGAGAGAGAAACAGAGTCAATGTTTCAGGTTGAGAACCTTTCATCAGAACTGGAAAAAAGCAGGAAAAGGAATAGATTTTAAAGCAAGTTAGGGGCTGGGAAAAGGGGGAGGGGATGAAAGAACAAAAGGGAAGGTCAGTGATAGGATAGAAAGCAGGAGAGATTGAGAGACATTCAAGGCAAGAGGTGGTGGTAATGGAACTAAGGATGGCTCTAGATGAAGTGTGAATTGCACTGGCAGAATGAAGGACAGCTGCCATGTGGGAGGGAAGAAAAAAGGCCAAACAAAAGTGTGGATAAAAAATTAAAAAGATGTGATAGGGGCCGAGGTTATGATCTGAAATTGTTGAACTCGATGTTGAGTCCAGAGGGCTGTAAAGTGCCTAATCGAAAGATGAGGTGCTGTTCCTCAAGCTTACGCTGAGCTTCCATGGAACAATGCAAGAGGCCGAGGACGGTGAGGTCCGAGTGGGAATGGAGCAGTGATATGCGGATCCCTGATGCTGAGATTCGGGCCACCTTCGATGCCTTGCACGCAAGGTGATAGCTTTGTGTTCTATCTACCTGATGCCTCCTTTTAACACGGAAAGTGATGAAGATGTTGCCCCTTGTAAACAAAGCATTTGTCACTTGCTCGTCATATGTATCCACTACAGATTGCCTGATGTGGCAGATGTCCCCTTGTGGTGGCTTGCACGGCTTCAACTTTCACTTCTATGGGAAAAACAATCTCTGCTCCAGACAGTGCAGCAGATGGTACAACAATGTGATAGCCATGTCTTGTGCAGCAGAGGCAGGTCTTCTTTGACATGTTTAGTTATCTATGGAGGGTCTATAAAAACAGGTTCACAGGGTAATGATTGGTGCAAACAAAACACCTCGGGGTAGATTTTAACTTTCACCGCTGGGTAGACAATTGATGATAGCAGATCGCCTGCCCGTTATATATATATAAGTCAATGGAAAGGAAAGTCCGGCAGGGTGCATTACAGGTGGCCGGTACGCTACTGCCAGTTGTCCATACAGCAGTTAAAGTTAACATCTATCCCCGCAGGTGTTATTGGACCTAATTTGTCATCCTCTCATGAACCTGTCTTACCACATCTAAATCATGCAAGACTCTCAGAAACCTCAAAAGAATTCCCAGCCTAAGCATTTCATATGGTGCTCCTTAAATGTTAACAACCAAGAATAATGAGTGAAAAAGAAATTACAAAAGCAGCAGATTATATTACAAAACCAAATAATGCATGGAGCAAAATATAATTGTCAACAAAAAAAATACTTTTACCAGCAACACAAACCATGATGATCTTTTAAGAAGTATATTTGCGGAGGTTAAGTGACAGGACTCAAAATGTGATCATTTTATATGGGGGAGGTATCCACCATGGGCAGAGCCTTGCGTAAAACCATCAAGTTCAGCAGATCAATGGATTTCTTTAACTGAGGCTTGTGCATGCCTGTAGCGTGACCTCATTGTGTTCCCAAAAATTTCATATTGCTAAATTCTGCCTGTAGAATTTTGTAAAATTTACCCTACATAGGTTTTGTCAGATAATCCCAGGACATTTTATTACCATTGATGAACTTTTAACTTGGTTATTCTTTTTCATTATGTCAAAAGGAATCACTTTAAAAAAAAAAAGCAATTTTTTTTCTGGTTAAACTCTCATTTTGTCACAATGTCAAAAAAAAGCAGTCCTGATTCATTGAGACACATTTATCTCACTGAGTTAACTTTTTGTTAACAGTGTTTACTAAAATGATTTTTCACAAATGTCCCCTTTACGAACAAATGGACAATAACTTGAAGATTTCAGCAAGTTCCTGATTTCAGAAAAGCACTGAATTCCTAAAAACGAGAATGCAGCAACTTCATACCAACCAGTTAGGCCTTGGACATCCTATGCGTCGTGATGTGTCCTTGCAAATAAGGAGACAATTGCAAGGGCATCGTACATACTTCTTTCCTGCTGGAGGATTTTTGATTGGCTGGAAAAAAAAACAGCGCATTTAATTTTTTTTTTTGTGTTTTTTTTAAAAAATAGTTTCTTCTACAAATACTTAAAAATCTTTGCCACTGCAAATCCCAATGCTATAAGCCATGAATTTTAATAGACTTGTTCAGGTTATAGTAATGTTATTCAAAATATAACACGATGCAAGTACCCCAGCCGGAAGTCGGCGCAGACCGCGCAGGGAACGCAAGCAGAAGCGGGGTAAGAGGGCCGGAATCCAAAATAGGCTGAAGAGGGCCCCACACAAACAGTCCCTCCCAAGTATTTTCCTGGCCAACATCAGGTCACTAGAAAATAAAATGGATGAGATCAAGCTTGATCTCTCCTCACAGAAAAGAACAAAGGAATGCTGCGCCATGATCTTCACAGAGACCTGGTTGAACAACGGCATCCCTGACACCACCATCCAACTAGAAGGATGCACGGTCTTCCGCGCCGACAGAACTGCAGACTCCGGTAAGAGCAAGGGAGGCGGTTTGTGCATTTACACTAACAATGCCTGGTGCACTAACACGGACATAATCGATAGATCCTGCTCGGCTGATTTGGAATTCCTCATGGTAAGGTGCAGACCCTTCTACCTGCCTTGGGAATTCACGGCTGTTATCATCACTGCGGTCTACATCCCACCACACGCTAATGCCAAACTAGCACTGAAGGACCTCTACAGGGCCATCAGCGAACAACAAACTGCGCACCCAGACGGAGCTTTTATCGTCGCGGGGGACTTCAATCACATAAACCTAAAAACTGTACTACCGAAATTCCACCAGAATGTTTCCTGCCCCACAAGAGGGGAGAACACACTGGATCAAGTCTACACGAACATTGTAGACGCTTATAAGGCCATTCCCTGCCCCCACCTTGGGAAGTCTGACCACCTCTCCCTGTTTCTAGCCCCGGCATACAAACCGCTCATCAAAAGAGTGAGAACATCAGTGAGATCAGTGAAAGTATGGCCAGAGGGGGCCGTCTCGGAGCTTCAGGATTGCTTCGAACGCACTGATTGGGGCATGTTTGCCCATAATGACATCGAGGAATACGCATCCACAGTGCCATTCTACATTAACAGTTGCGTCGAGGTCGTCACGACCCATAAAAATATCAGGACATACCCCAACCAGAAACCCTGGATGAACGGAGAGGTTCGCTCGCTGTTGAAAGCACGCGACGCAGCATTTAAATCTGGCGACGCGGCGGCTTACAGTGCAGCTAGGACCAACCTAAAAAAGGGTATCAGGACTGCCAAAAGGAAACAGACACTGCGGATAGAGGATCATTTCCACAACAACTCGGACCCCTGGCGCATGTGGCAAGGCATCCAGTCCATCACTGACTACAAGAGCAAAAACACCAGCCCCCCCGGTTAGCGATGCCTCCCTTCCGGAGGAGCTTAACAACTTCAACGCTCGCTTCGACAGGGACAACAGGGAGCCGGCTACCAAAGCCTTGCCACCCCCGGAAGACCAGGTGCTCACTCTGTCGACCTCCGACGTAAGGGGTGTTCTACGCGGAGTGAACACACGAAAGGCTGCTGGACCGGATAGCATCCCTGGATGGGTACTCAAGGAATGTGCTGATCAGCTGGCTGATGTCTTCACCGCCATCTTCAATCTGTCATTGGCCCAGGCAGTAGTCCCTACATGCTTCAAGACCACTACCATTATTCCTGTGCCAAAACAAACGGCTGTGACGTGCCTGAACGACTATCGACCTGTCGCACTCACACCCATCATAATGAAGTGTTGAGAGAGACTGGTCCTGCCTCACATCAAAGCCAGTGTTCCCGCCTCTCTTGGCCAACACCAGTTTGCCTATTGTGCAAACAGATCAATGGAGGATGCAATCACAACTGCTCTACAATCTGCACTGAATCACTTAGATGGTAAAGAGACCTACATCAGAATGCTGTTCATAGACTACAGCTCAGCATTCAACACTATCGTCCCCAACAAGCTGGCCACCAAACTCCACACTCTTGGCCTGAACACTTCCTTCTGCAACTGGACCCTGGACTTCCTAACAAACAGACCCCAGTCTGTCAAATTAGGTAACCACACCTCCCCCCCGCTGACCCTGAACACGGGGGCCCCACAAGGATGTGTGCTGAGCCCCCTCCTCTACTCCCTCTTCACCCACGACTGTGTGGCTGTTCATGGTTCCAACACCATCATCAAGTTTGCGGATATACCACGGTAGTAGGCCAGATCACCAACAACGATGAGTCAGCCTACAGGGAGGAGGTCCAGCATCTCGTGAAGTGGTGCGCTGATAACAACCTGGCCCTTAACATCAAGAAAACCAAAGAAATCATTGTGGACTTCAGGAAGTCTAAAGGCGGAAGTCACACCCCCATCCACATCAATGGGGCTGTGGTGGAAAGGGTGGACAGCTTTAAGTTCCTCGGAGTCCACATCACGGAAGACCTCTCCTGGTCCCTCAATACCTCCTCTCTGGTGAAGAAGGCCCAGCAGCGCCTATATTTCCTAAGGAGGCTGAAGGGATGTAACCTGTCACCCCTGATCCTAACTTTTACCGCTGCACAATAGAGAGCATCCTGACGAACCGTATCACAGTATGGTATGGCAGCTGTAGCTACTATGACCGGAAAGCCCTGCAGCGGGTAGTCAAAACTGCCCAACGCATTACCGGCACCCGGCTACCGACCATAGAGCACATATACCAGAAACGCTGTTTACGGAGGTCACGGACCATCATCAAAGACCCTACCCACCCCAGCCACAGTCTGTTCGCCCTCCTGCCATCTGGGAGACGCTACAGATGCATTCGCACCCGTACGACCAGATTTAGGAACAGCTTCTTTCCCAGGGCTGCCATCCTACTGAACTCCACAAATAAACTCTAAAGCCTGCACATCTGCCAATACACTTTATTATGGTTATGTTAATGTATTACAAGCCAAATGTATGTTGAATGTTTAAATGTCTTAATCTAAATGTACACTCTCGGGAACCGCAAGCCTACATTTCGTTGTACTGCACTTGTGCACTAACAATGACAATAAAGTTGATTATGATTATGATTATGACAATGCAAGTCAGAACTTTGAAAATACAAAATTCCTTTGGAGTAAAAGTAGATTCCTTCTGGGAATACTGGCAATCTAAATATTCTTGTGTCGGACAGAGCAGTGTTTATTTAGGGCGGGGGGGAACCCTATAAAATCCAGAATCCTCAGAAACAGGAGACAAGAAATGGCTCAAGTCAGCCAAGAATGCCAAAGGGAACAATATTTACCGCCAAAGATTTTACCTTTAAATTGGTATAATGCTTTACTCAAAATAAGTTTTTGAGCTTCAAAACAAATTGATTTCGGGCTTACCTCCTTGGAAGCCTGATCAACTGAGAACTACAGTAAGAATACACATCATCTACCAGAAGAACTAACACCAACATTTTTTTTTAATGGAAAGGCAAGAATAGGCAGTAAACATGTCCTGATACAACAAGATACATTCTGACAGATTCCAAGGAAGCCAAAGATTACAATGCAAAGCCAACCAAAAATGGAAATATTTGGCCTCAAAGAACTGCCTGTCAAGCTTAAAATGGACAGAAACTATTGTATTGTGGGTCATTAATCTAGCATAGTACAAATAATCTCAATGATACAAACTTGATTAAGGAACCAGGTCCTCTCAGAAACAAAGTGAAGTATGCAGGTAAATGCTAATTACTATTCAGAGTTTCAGTGCCTGAAAAAGGCCTATAACAATGTTGAAAAAAATACAAACAATTTAAGAGATTTATTATTTCATATAATATCCTGCCAAGCTATGAAAAGCTATAGATGATACAGTGCATATGTTTAGTTACCCAGTACATTCATTATTCACTAGGTCACAGGTCAGGTTCAAGAAACCAAGTCACCCTCTGAACAAGCAGATGCCTTTCAGAGTAATTAATGATGTTGACTTTTACAGAGATAAAATAAATGTATGTGATCTTGACTGTGTAAAAACACAAGAACTCATGGACCAACAAGCTCATCATATACCCTACTACATCTCCAGAATGTTCATCAACACCTATCTTTTGACGACTCAGCTCTTTGCCTGCTTCTCTTTACAGACACCATTGGCAGCCATGCCTTCAGCTGCCTATGCCCTAAGCACTGGAATGCCCTCCCTAAACCTCTCTGCCTCTCTCACTCTCTCTCGTCCTTCAAGACGCTCCGTAAAACCTACTCCTGTCCAACATCTCCTATGTGGCCCGATATCATATTCTGTCTGATAATGCTCCTGTGAAGCGCCTAGAGACATTTTTATTATGTAAAAGGCGCTATATCAATACAAGTTGTTGCTGTTGTTCTCTTCTATTCCAGCAATGTAGTGTGTCCCACATTATTTGGTCGCTCACCTGTTTGTTGGAATATTGTCAGTTCAAGCCCCACTCTAGACGAACACTACAGTGAAGTACTGACAAAGTTTTGTATTGTCAGAGATGCCGTTCTTTTGAGGAGTGTTAAACGAAGGCCACATCTGCCTGTTCGATTTTAAAATTCTCATCCTTGTTTTCAAATCCCTCCAGGGCCTCATCCCTCCCCATCTCTGTAATTTCCTCCAGCCCTACAACTCTCAGATATCTGCACTCCTCTAATTCTGGCCTCTTGAGCATCTCCAATTTTAATTGCTCCACCTTTGGTGGCCGTGCCTCCAGCAGCCAAAGCCCTAAGCTCTGGAATTCCCTCCCTAAACCTCTTGGCCTCTCTTTCCTCCTTTAAGATGCTCCTTAAAACCTACCTCTTTGATATGCCCCAATATCTCCTATGTAGCTCGGTGTCAAATTTTGTTTTATAATGTTCCTGTGAAGCACTGTGGGACGTTTTACTACGTTAAAAGTGCTATATAAATACCAGTTGTTGTTGTTCTGGTTATTCAAATGAATGATAAAGATCCTATGACACTTTTCAAAGAGCAAGGAATTCTCTTGATCAGCATTCTTCCCTCAAACACCACCACCAAAAAGAGATTAATTAGCCATTCCCTCAATGGTGTGTGTAAAATAGCTGCTGGGTCGCCTAGAAAACTACATTTCAAAGCAATTAATTGTATGTGAAGAGCTTTGGGTTGTTTCTAAGAGACATGTTGAAGAAAGAAAAAAAGATAAAAAGAAAAGGAAAGAATGAACTTGCATTTATATAGCACTTTTCACATCCTTCCCAAAGTGTTTCACAACCAATGAAGTACTTTGGAAGTGATAGCCACTTTTATAATGTATGGAAATGCAGCAGCTGATTTCTGCAGAGCAAAGCCTCACAAATAGCAATGAGATTAATGGCCAGATAATCTGTTTTAGTGATGGTTGGTTGAGAGGTAAGTATTGGTCAGGACACTGCTCTTCTTCAAATAGTACCATGGAATCTTTTACGCTGATTTGAGAGGGCTGATTGAGTCCCGGTTTAACGTCTCATTCAACAAAAGGCACTAGTATAGCATTCTCTTAATACTGAACTGAAATGTCAACCTAGGTTATGTGCTCAAGTATCTGGAGTGGGGCTTAAACCCACGATCTTCTCACTCAGTGGCGAGAATGCCACCACTACGGATGCCAACTCTGGTTGGACATATTCCTGGAGCTTTGATCATGTTTAATTTCCACTGCCCTTTGTGTGCAGAAGTGCTTTCTGACATTACCCCCGAGCAGCCTAGCACTTATTTTAAGGCAACTACAAGCCTGTATTTATAATTTAACCCTTTTAGCCCTAGTATCACTCTGGTGAATCTGCGCTGCATCCCCTCCAATGCCAATATATCCTTCCTGAGGTGTGATGCCCAGAACTGAATGCAGTATTCCAGATGTGGTCTAACGAGAGCTTTAGACAATTGTAGCATAACTTCTATCCCTTTTGTATTCCAGCCCCCTAGAGATAAAGGCTAACATTTCATTAGCATTTTTACTTATTTTTTGTACGTGTCCATTAGCTTTTAAAAAGATTTCTGTACATGGACCCCTGAATCTCTCTGCTCTTCCACAGTTCCTAGCTTCTCACCATTTGAAAATACCCTGATGCATCCTTTCTTACGTCCAAAGTGGATGACCTCATACTTGCCCACATGAACTCCATCTGCCACTGTTTTGCCCACTCACTTAACCTATCAGTGTCCCTTTGCAACTTTCTGGTCCCATACGTGGGGTTACGGGGATAGGGTGGGATATGTGTTGGTGTAGGGGTTACGGGGATCGGGTGGGATATGTGTCGGTGCAGGCTCGATGGGCCGAAATGGCCTCTATCTGCACTGTGGGGTTTCTGTGATTTCTGTGATCTACACTACTTACGGTGTCACCAAACTTAGTGCCATCAGCAAACTTGGATATACAGCTCTATATTCCTTCAGGAAACCATTTACAGCACTTGGAACAGTGAAATTGGGCAACTTGAATATTAGTCCCTGGAAAGCATCAGATAAGACTCAAAAGAAAATTGAAGAAAAGAAATCAGGAAGAGAGAGGGTACATCCACAGACAGACATCATTAAGTGCTATGTTAGCATGTGCTTTTTTTTTGCTGGCACCTTTTCAGAGTAACATGAGCACAATTTACAATTATATTTTGAAACAAATTCTTTGTACATCAAATTATTGCTCCTGCATATGGTATTCTATTAATTGTGTGTAACTTTGTAGAACTAAACCACGAATAGGAGGAAATTAAACAATACACATATTCTGGCACAAAAAACCTACTAGTGGACATGATTTTACAAGGACACTGGACTTGCATGACTGTAATTACTATTTTTATTTCAGCTGCCTAGCTTTACATCTGTTATGTAGATATAGAAGCTGATTGACAAGAGGAAGTATTTATGTATAGATGGATGGCACTTTGGTATACCCATGCTGTCCTTTATCACTTCCTGATCCACAAGTTCCAAACTGAAGTTATGTCCTTGATTAAAAACCATGCAAGAAATAAAGCAGCAACTAAAATTCCCAGGCATTCCAAAAAATTGAATTTTTGTTTGTATCCACCTTGCATTCAGAACAAATATTTTTTTCTGGAGAGTTGACGTACAAAAATAAATTGTGAGATCATTGCAGTGTTAATCCCTGGAGAACTGCAGCAGCAACTTTTGCCCACAAAAAAGCTGCTGTCATGAAGACCGATTTGTATTCATGGGATCTGGACAGAGGAATGACAGATGAACTTAAATATGGACACAAAAGATTGTCATATGATGACTGATGATAGTCTATTAGCAAAGATGGAAAAGGGAACTTTGGTATATCTAGTATCCCACAATATTATTTCAGGACCAATTTACTCAGAATATTACTAATACAAAATTTATAATCTTGAGAAAATCATTACTAGTTCTACAATTCCTTACATTTTCATGTTCTGTTTTACAAAATCAAGTCCATAAAAAGAAAATGTGCATATTGCATAGAAGAAATTGTTAATTTTGAATGTTCAAAAATATATCAGGTTCAGTGGCTTTATAAAAGAAAATGAAGAGCTATGCACTAATTCAGGAAAGGCTACACATTATTGTATGCTACTTCTTGGTTATGGCCTTATATATTTAGAATATTCTTACCGTGGCTTCATTACAAACAGTGCATTTAACAACATGCTGGTGGAGCTTGCCCTCCAAATTGATCAGGGATTGGCACACACGACAGTTTATTACTGGCACTCCTCCAACATCGGAACTAGCCACTGGACTGTAAGGAGGTGGGAGCTCTCCTGTGGAAAAAAACAAACCACAAAATTTTAAAATAAGCATCATTATAGAATAAGAACAACCGGCCCACCCAATGGGTCAGTGGATAAATGCCTGTTAGTTAAGCTGATCAGATCAGAAATGGCGCTAGGTTCAATCCCCGGGCTGATCTAACCTGGAATGGCGGTGTGGCCTCAGTAACCTTGGGCTAGAGAGGGAAGCAAATAAAAAAAGTTCCTGTTCCTCATCATATCAATTTACACCCTTTTGAAAGTGCATATGTGGATGCTAGCCAAGAACATGATCAGATTCAAGTCAGCATCTCCTACAGTCAAGTAGCCTGCCAATGCTCTTGGCATATGCACTGTTACCCCATGAGGATATATTGTAGGTTATGTGAAACCATTTCTGCGACGCCGTATTTTTTTGGTTGTTGGACTCAGCCGAGATTGGTGGAAAAGCAAAGACAATACATCTTCAAACTTTTTGACTTGCTTCATCATATTGAGAAAGGCAAATATGACCCATGTTATCTGTTGATTTGCTGCAACAAAACATTGGCCTGGATTTTGTGGTGGCAACGACGGTGAACTGTCAGCGTTCACCATCATTACCCCTCTGAAACCGACTGTAGCTTCAGGATTTAGCGCATGCCCAGCTAAACACGGAAGTCCTGAAGTTGCGGTCAGTCATTCCCTGTTCCGTCACAGGTTGCACTGTGGAACTCCCCACAGCTGACAATCAGTCGAACTGAGGAAAACTTCAGCTTTTCCGCGGTAATATCGCTGTTAATCACCTCAAAAAGTTAAGCCTTGTTGGAATAGGTCTAACTGGGGTTTTAACATCATATTGACTGCTGAACAACCATTCTGGCCCTGAAAAACGAGTTTTATATTTGTGGAATTCCAAATTTCTCCATTATGATAGAAAATTACTAAATGTTTAAAATAATGAAAAACTTTTTTTTAAGTTTATGATATTTTACATTCTACCTTAACCTCATGTATGTCCCAATCTTTATTTTGCTCTCTAAAATGTTTAAAAAGTGAATTGATAATCAGTGCTTTTAATTTCCTGGTTTGCTGTCTGAGAATTCTTCAATGTGATTGGCTGCTTAGACAGCTTAATGACATTACTGCTACTCTAGGCTGGGGATCTCCTTTTGACAGCGCTACAATCAATTTAACATCGAGGAAATTAAACTTTTCGCCACAGAGATCGTGAGATCTTTGTGGGCAGCTTTCTTCAAGGTCAGCAGCGATCGCCGTTGCTTCCCCATTGACTGCAAATTCCAGGCCAATGTATCAAAGTTGGCAGAGAAATTAGACTTTCATTCCCTCAATCTTGGTTACACACAAACCCGTACCACAGAAAGGACAGTACATTAACCCACTTTACCACCAACAGCTGCTCATACATGGGACATTTTTGCCATTAATAAACTCAAACTTTGATTCAGCAAACAAGTGTCAAAACTAAAATTTTAACTGGTGATCAATGTTAATTAGCATGAGTAGAGTGAACCATGATTCTCTCATGGGTTATGCCAGCCTCCACAGAGGTGGGCAGATAGACACTGAGTACCGAGAGTATTCACATGCTGAGGGCTAAAAAGTTGCACACACATGGGGGGCCTAAAACACACAAGGAAGACCCAGTTGAACAAAGAACGTTTCAGAAAAGAAGCAAAACTCCAAACCAGGTCCCAGAGAGTGGGTAAGCCTCTGGGGGCAAGTTATCAGACAGATTTCCAGTAGGTTATAACAATTTTATGGGGAAATATAAAGGTTGTGTGATAATTATGTAAGATTTTATGGCAACAAAATTCCTGGAGGTCATCTGCGAGAGTACAAGTGCAATGGAACAGAACCGCATCCATCTGCAACTGAGGACGCAAACATCACCTGAAATCGTGCAAATGGGATCACTTAAATGACATGGGAGGTGCATCATGCCTACAAGGATACTTTAAAAGCTAACTGATGTAAGAGCGACAGCCAGACCTTCTGGTGGAAGATCCCAAGGGCTTACCTAGGCTGAAGAGAAGCTGCTGCTAAGTTTATTTGTAGCTTCTGCAGTCTTTCCTGAAGGGTCAATGGTACTCACTGCCATTAAGGGCGGAATGGATAGCATTTCCCAGGCAAGCCCAGGAAATCCCTTGGAATAGAATCACAGATCCGCCCTCCCCCCAACCCCAAAATTTAAAGGAACACTGCTAATTGAGTGAAATCTCAGCAGAACTGGATTTCGTCCCAAATTTCTGGCCAGCCCCAGGCAAAAATGTTGCTCTTCACCCTCTCTGACCCCAGGAATTTCAGAGACTATGTGCTTATGATGTTTTAAATTTTATCTATTTAATCAGCTGGCTGGGCAAACAATGTGGCCGTTCAAAGAAGTCAGAAATAATGTTTTGAGTGATTTGATCGGGTCATTTTGTGGGGGTTGTTAGTACCAGTTTAACGGTTTCCAGCATCTTCTACCTGTCTAATGGCAATCAGATACTTGAGTGAGTTATCAACAACTTTCACTTACATAGAGCCTTTAACGTAGTAATCTTCATTAAAATTTATGGATATGCTGGGTGTTTTAGGCATGTGTTTGATACAAAGGCCCTGAAAATCCATACTCCCAGCAGTTACACCGTGATTGCACCCACCAGTTCTTCAAGTGCTGGCTTCGTCAGAGTTAGCGGGTGCAGGAGAGCCCCTCATTTGCATTGAGCTGGAAAATGTTCTGCCTGCCAACTGTTCTGGACCGATGGACTATTTTATGTGTGCAGATAGCACCCTCTGGTGGTGGTTATGTGTTAGCAGTGTGTTTGTATGAAGCAGAGGTCATTTGACCTTTGTTCCTTTCTTCCTGTGATTTGACCTTTGTTCCTTTCTTCCTGTGTGAGGTCATTTGACCTTCGTACCTTTCTTCCTGTGTAACACAGGAAGTAGAATTCCAGGAAGAACCTGGCAGTAATGGAGGATTCCATAAGGGTTTCACAATCCAATGTAATCTGATTTCATATGTTAGGCCAAGCGCAATATCTGAGAGTATCTTTGTTTCTTAGCATAATAGCAACATTGTCAGAGTAGTATTTTGATAACACTATGTTTATAAAAGGTTAATATTTGATAGTTACAGAAGTGAGTCCAAATGTTAGTTATACAATTAGTCTATTCTACTGTTGTAAATATGTTTATATCTTATGTAATATCGAATGTATAGTACTCAGTTTATGTACAAAACATACTTTGTCTTTGTTTACAGTTTCACAAATTTGTTCAAGTAAAGCTTCAAAACAGCAAACGGCTTCACGAAGAATTATTTTTGAATAAGTGTTTAACTTGCTGGATAACTAGATAGGAGCACGTCTAGTGCGGCCAGTACACCAACCATTGGAGGAGTGGTGCCCACGCCCCCTTGCCAAGACCCCGGTCATCTCTCCTTCAGCCCACTGTGTAAAGAAGCCAATGTATATTTTTGTCAAAATAAAAATTGTTCCTTTCTTCAGCTGTCCAGACCACATTTCTTGCCTGGATCCACCCCCCCCACCCCCCATCACCTGGTGTGGTATACCTCATCTTTCTTGGCATACCAGCTTCCAGTCCCACACCGGGGCTGCTTCTGAACTAGGAAAACTGGAACTCTCTGTGCGCAGATTCCTCACCTCGGTTCTGCCCCCTTGCAGTCACTGGCCTTGTAATGGGTGAGTGAAGGTTTTACCACTTACCATGTAAAGAACTCTTAGGATTAGCAAGGATCTGGTGTAACCAGCTCCCTGCCTTTTTCAGCTGGAACCCTCGAGGAAATTTCAGACCAAGAATTTTAATTACTAGATGACTTAAAGGTTTCATTTCATTTGCATTCCATGATGTGTTTAGCTAAATGGGTTTAAATAAGATCCCAATCACTAGTTTTGCCACTTGTGTTTCTTCCATAGGCACAAATTATAAAACCCATGGTTCACAGGAACAAAGTCTTATGTTCTTATGTAAAGTCAGTAACATGTTTCTTTAGTCACATACCCAAGTCAGAATTGACTGTCCCAGTTAAGTTGTTTCACAAAGAGACTCGTTGTTAACAGAGCAAAAATACTCTTGTGAATAAAGCTGATAATAAAGGGAGTCCCCTAACTGGCTTAATACCCTGTAGAACAAAGAAAGTTTCAAAGAATGCAGTGCTATTTCTGCAAAATAAGGTATGTGAATGCATTTCAGATAAATATTTGTTAAAAATAGAACAGGCTGCTGGGAGTTAGTTTCAAGATTGACAGAGGTTTAGATAACATATTAAACCTAAAAAAAAGAGCTTTGTAAATGTTATCTGAACTCAGATTGTGTTCTAGTCCTTCAGGTCCATCTGGCCTTTATTATACAATATATATTTACAAAATCTGCTTTACTTCGTTGATGTTAGTGATTATACTTCAAGTGTGCCAGGTAATAATTATAACAAAAGAAATAGGAGCTGGAGTAGCCCATTTGGCCCTTTGAGCCTGCTCCACCGTTCAACAAGATCAAGGCTGATCTTCTACCTCAACTCCACCTTCCCGCACTATTCCCATATCCCTTAATTTCCTTAGTTCCCAAAAATGTATCAACCTCTGTCTTGAACATACTCAATGACTGAGCATCCACAGCTCTCTGGGGTAGAGAACTCTAAAGATTCACAAGTGAAGACATTTCTCCTCATCTCAGTCCTAAATGGCCAACCCTTTATTCTGAGACTGTGACCCCTGGTTCAAGACTCCCCAGCCAGGGGAAACATCCTCCCTGCATCTACTCTGTCAAGCTCTAAGAATTTTGTATGTTTCAATTAGATCACCTCTTATTCTTCTAAACTCTACAGAATATAGGCCTTGTCTACAATGTAGTGTATGTACCTTTAAGAGAGAACTACTTTTACAGCTCCTGTATACTGTAGTACCGGCAGTGACCACACCTGTATATAAGCCTTGAGCATGCCTCTCTACCACAGTCTTGAGACTACCCTACTCCAGCAAATACCTGTTGATTGCTAAGTTACAGCATCCGTGTGGTTATTGAAAATCATACTCTCAGAATCACGGATCTAACAGTGGCGACGAGGGTCGATTTGAATCTACCTGCAACTCTGCATTTCCCTTCGAGGATTCGCTCCGGGAGGGTGGTGGAAGAAAGTCGAGGCCAGAAGCACGGGCGTCGACCACAAGCAACCGCCCAGTCGTCCGGCAGAGAGTGAACATCTCAGGGGAGGCTGTGGAGAGCCGGGCTTGGTTCCCCAGCCACGACGATCAGCAATTGACTGACGACAAGTACAGCGCAGACCCTTCCCGGACAGCGGCGGCTGGAGCCGACCGATGGCGGAGAGAAAGCCAAGCAGCATCGACGGGGTAAGACAGAGGGTGAAGCGCACAGGGCGCAGCCGGGGGTTGAAAACCGAGCGGCGTCGAAGGAAAACAAAACAGAGAGGGTAAAGCAGCAGCCGGGTTCAGGACCGAGCGGCGGAAACGGGAAAGGCGCACAAAAAAAGAGAACGCGCAGAGCACAGCCAGGGCTTAAGGGCTGAACAGTGTCCGCGGGGAGAAGAAGGGAGAGTGCGGACGACGTCAGAGCCGCGGAGAAGGAAGAGCGCAGGAGACGCCATTTTTAGAAGACGCAGCGGAGAAGAAGGGCGAGCGCGGGAAGGAAGGAAAGCGCGGGAGACGCCATTTTGGACAGTTAAATCACACCCAGGGATGCCAAAGAGTGGCAGTATCTCTACGTTCGACAATGAAGTCGAAGATTGGGCGACATATGTGGACGTATTGAGGTGTACTGCAGGGCGAATTAAGTGCCAGATGCTAGGAAAGCACTGGTTTTGTTAAATTCCATGGGTGCAAAAACTTATGGGTTACTGCAAAACCTAATAACCCCAGAGAAGCCTGTGAACAAGAATTTCAAAAGCATAGTAGAAATCCTACAGGACCACTTAAACCCCACACCGCTGCTGATAGCAGAACGATTTACGTTCCATAAAAGGAACCAACACAAAGACGAAAGCAATGCTGAGTACCTAACGGAACTGCGCAAGCTATCGAAACACTGCCAGTTTGGAGCGGGACGAGCAGATACGTTAAGGGACAAGTTTGTGTGTGGGCTGCAAAGTGAAGGAACCCAGAAACGGCTTCTATCAGAAAAGGATCTTACGCTGGACAAGGCTTTCAGTATGGCAGTATCACACGAAGCAGCCGCAAGGGGCGCTGCAGAGATACAACGGAGACCACAAGAATGTGGCACCAATGAAATGTCCTATGGGACAGGGAAGTGCTATCGCTGCGGCAGAACAACACATGACCAGAAGGATTGTTGGTTCAAGGACCAAGTGTGCAGACAGTGTGGAAAAGCAGGACAAATAGCAAGAGTCTGCAGGTCTGGGAAGAAAACCAACAGTAAGAAATCTCCACAGGAGAAGTACAAAAAGGTACACAAGGTGATGGACAGTAGTTCAGACGAACAGAAAAATGACACAGACTCCGGAAGCAAGGAGCTGGGTTGTCTGAAACTACATAAGGTAACCAAAATGGAGGATCACCAGACTATCTGGGTTACACTCAAGATAGACGGAGTCCAAGTGAAAATGGAATTGGACACAGGATCAGCCCTAACAGTCACAAACCAAAGGGACTACAAGCGGCTATTTTCATATATACCCTTGAAAGCTACAGAAATTGTCTTGAAGATGTACACGGGGCAAAAAGTCTACCCCAAAGGAAAAATAAGGGTGAAAGTGATATATAACGGCCAGGAAATACCCAAAATGGACATATATGTATTGCCAGATGGAGGAACACCACTACTAGGACGTGAATGTATCCGGAAGATACAATTAGATTGGCATTCCATACAGGCACTGAAGGTTGAGGCCAAAAAGGATGACGACGTCACACCTGGACGACTGTCAAAAATGCTAACTGACGCAAAAGAAGTGTTCCAGGAGGGACTCGGAACACTAAAAGGCATAACAACAACGATTAAAATGGAGGAAAATGCAAGCCCAAAGTTTCTTAAGGCCAGACCAGTGCCTTATGCGATCAGACCAGCGGTCGAAGCAGAGCTGGAAGGGTTGGAACGCTCAGGAGTACTGTCCAAAGTAGACTGGAGCGAGTGGGCTACACCTATCGTTCCTGTAATGAAGAGGTCGTTGAGTAATACGCCTGGGGAACCAAAGAAGGTCCGCATCTGTGGGGATTTTAAGGTGACAGTGAACCCAGTCCTTCACACGGTACAATATCCGCTTCCAAGAATTGAGGGTATTTTCGCCTCGCTATCTGGAGGTAAACGCTTCACCAAAATTGATCTAGCCCAGGCGTACTTGCAAATGGAGGTAGAAGAAGCCTCGAAACAATACCTTACGATTAACACTCAAAGGTCTCTATCAATACAACCGGCTGGTGTTCGGGGTAGCATCGGCTCCGGCTATTTGGCAAAGGGCGATGGATCAAGTCCTGCAAGGGATTCCAGGGACCCAGTGTTATTTGGACGACATCCTGGTCACGGGCGAAAATGACAGTGATCACCTCGCCAACTTGGAGAAGGTGCTCACCAGATTAAAGGAATATGGGCTACGAGCTAATCGCCACAAGTGCGAGTTTTTCCAGAAGCAGATCTCGTATTGTGGCCACGTCATCGATGAAGAGGGGGTACATAAGTCCCCTGAAAAGATTGAGGCAGCAGTCAAGGCTCCAGCACCGGAAAATGTGTCTCAACTGAGGTCGTTCCTCAGGCTTGTAAACTACTACCATAAGTTCTTACCAAATTTGTCCACGGTATTACACCCACTGAACACCCTACTGCAAACAGGGGTGCCATGGAAGTGGAATGACGAACGTAGACGAGCTTTCCAGAAGTGTAAAGAATTGATCACATCAAAAGAGGTGTTGGCCCATTTCAACCCAGCACTACCAATTTGTTTGGCATGTGATGCATCACCCTATGGTATTGGAGCGGTGCTGTCGCACAAATTCCCAGACGGGTTGGAGAGGCCAGTAGCCTTTGCGTCTCAGTCACTAACCTCAGCCGAGCGCAACTACGCCCAGATTGACAGGGAGGCCCTCAGCCTAGTATGGGGAGTAAAAAAATTCAACCACTATCTGCATGGGCAGAAGTTCACCTTGCTGACTGACCACCAACCACTTGTCTCCATCTTTAATCCGAAGAAGGGCGTTCCAGTGATGACTGCACAACGGTTACAAAGATGGTCCCTGTTTCTAGGGGTGAATCAATATGAAATAGAATATAAAGGCACGAAATAGCATGGAAACGCTGATGGGCTATCGCACCTGCCACTGCCTACTGTGGAGGAAACACCAGCAGTGGACCCTATCGAGGTATTTTATTTGTCAATAATTGAACGATTGCCAGTAACAAACGCGGATATAGAGAAGGAGACCCGCAATGATCCGACGCTGTCTCAGGTATATGATTTGACGGTGAGGGGATGGCCAACACATGGCGACTCACTGTTGCCAGCATTCTCATCCAGAAGAGAACAGCTGTCAGTATGCAAGGAGACAGTGATGTGTGGATCCAGAGTGGTGATTCCACCTAAGTTAAGGGAGAGAGTGCTAAATGAGCTTCATGAAGGTCATCTGGGGGGAGTGAAAATGAAAAGCCTTGCTAGGGCTTATGTGTGGTGGCCGGGAATCGATCAACAAATCGAAGACCTAACCAAGAGCTGCTCAGGATGCCAGAAGGTCCAAAATGCACCACCACATGCCCCTCTACACCCATGGGAGTGGCCCTCCTCTCCATGGCAACGGGTGCATATTGATTTCGCTGGTCCATTCATGGACTCAATGTTCTTAATAGCAGTGGATGCTCATTTGAAATGGCCTGAGGGGATAAAAATGTCCTCAACCACTACAGAGAAGACGATTGCAGTCCTACGGACCATATTTGCCAGGAACGGCTTGCCAGAGCAGATTTGCTCTGATAATGGACCACAGTTTGTGTCCGAAGAGTTTCGAAAATTTATGAGAAGGAATGGGGCAAGGCATTACACATCCGCCCCGTATCATCCAGCCACCAATGCATTGGCTGAGAGGTTCGTACAAACCTTTCAGAAGGCGATAAAGGCCATGTGCGACGATGAAATTCCACTACAGCATAAGGTGGACAATTTCTTATTAGCCTACCGAAACGCGACACATGCAGTTACCAACCAGACCCCGTTCGTTAACCGAAGGTTGAGATCTCGTCTGGACTTGCTCAGACCAAATGTGCGAAGAAATGTTGAGGATAAACAATTCCAGCACATCAATGAGAAGCCGACAAGGAGCTTCAACGTAGGACAACCATTCTTGGCCCGTGACTACCGAACAGAGAAATGGCAACCCGGAACGATATGCAGAAGGCAGGGGCCATTAATGTACACAGTGGATGTCGGGGAGAACATTGTGAGACGCCACGTCGATCAGATCTTAGCGTCACAGGAACGAGTCAACCCCATGTCTCACGTCCCTGGGGATGAACCCGACATACCGGTCGCATCTACCTCAGAAACAGTAGCAGTGGAAACGGATGAAATAACAGACGAAAAGTGGCCAGAATCGCCTCCGCACCAAGAACAAGAACCTCAGGAAAGGCGCTATCCCGAAAGGATCAGGAAGCCGCCCCAAAGATTGAATCTATAAATGGACTATTGTTGTTTAATGTACATGTTAAAGTGTTAATTGTTATTTGAATATTATGGGTATATTGCCCACAGAATATTTGGTTCTCGAACCCTCAGACCATCATAATTGCATTCTTTTTTTTAAAAAATATTTAAAGACAAGAAACTATGAACCAGTAAGTTAAACATAATATAGTAATTGGCCGGGTTGGATTTGTCCTGCTTTTGTGGATAGGGCATAACATAGCAGTTTTCCACATTGTCGGATAGATGTCAGTGTTGTAGCTGTACTGGAACAGCTTGGCGAGAGGAGCGGCTAGTTCTGGAGCACAAGTCTTCAGCACAATAACCGGGATGTTGTCGGGACCCATAGCCTTTGCTGTATCCAGTGCACACGGCCATTTCTTGATATCACGTGGAGTGAATCGAATTGGCTGAAGACTGGCTTCTGTGATGGTGGGACCTCAGGAGTAGGCCGATATGGATCATCCACTCGGCCCTTCTGGCTGAAGATGGTTGCAAACGCTTCAGCCTAGTCTTTTGCACTCGTATGCTGGGCTCCACCATCATTGAGGATGGGGATATTCATGGAGCCTCCTCCTCCAGTTAGTTGTTTAATGGTCCACCACCATTCATGACTGGATGTGGTAGGACTGCAGAGCTTTGATCGGATCCGTTGATTGTGGGATCGCTTAGCCCGGTCTATAGAACGCTGCTTCCACTTTTTAGCATGCACGTAGTCCTGTGTTGCAGCTTCCCCAGGTTGGCACCTCATTTTTAGGTACGCCTGGTGCTGCTCCTGGCATGCTCTTCTACGCATTGGACCTGGGAGTGAGCAGTGAGGTGAGGCGAGGCGGAGCTTAAAACCGGCAGCGACCCGAGGCCCGACTACAGCATCAGACCTGGGAGTGAACAGTGAGGTGAGGCGAGGCGGAGCTTAAAACCGGCAGCGACCCGAAGCGTACCAACTCAACAGCAGAGGAGAGGGGTAAAAAATAATCCAAGAGTGACGTCACCAGGAAGCAGGTAAGTGATTGGTTGGATTGGTTGGTGAGTATTTCTTTCTTCTTTTCATTACAAGCTTAAATTCTGCGGTTTTTTTTCTAGGGTCTCCGTGCTGTAGTGGAGACAGTTGGTAAACCATTTAACTGGTGTAATTAGAGGGATTGATTTAATTTAAATCCAATTAATTAAAGGGGATACTAGCATCTATAATCGGGCAGAGGGTGTCCATAACTAACAATAAAAAATTTAATTAATTACATAGAATGGAGCAGGTGATGTGTTACTGTTGCGAGATGTGGGAGCCGGTAGACCCCATTGAGGCTAACGGTGATTACATCTGTGACAAGTGTCTGCTGCTACAGGATCTCCAGCTCCGTGTTGATGAGCTGGAGTCTGAGCTTCAGACACTGCGACACATCAGGGAGGGGGAGAAGTACCTGGACTCAACTCTCCTATGAAGTTAATTAATTCAGATGTAGCCCATGGTCAGGGACAGGACAGTGTGACTACGAGCGAGGCAGGTACAGGGATCCAGGAGGAAGTGTTGGAGGAGCCGCAGCCCTTGCTCTTGTCCAACAGGTTCGAGGTTCTTACTCCCTGTGGGGACGGGAGCAGGGGCTGCAGGGAGGATGAGCAACCTGGCCACAGCACCGTGGAGCAGAGGGCCATTCAAGAGGGGGGAGTAAATAGAAATGTTGTAGTGGTAGGGGATAGTATTATTAGGGGGATAGATAGAGTTCTCTGCAGCCAAGAGCGAGAGTCCCGTAGGCTGTGTTGCCTACCCGGTGCCAGGGTTAAGGACATCTCCTCTGGGCTGGAAAGAAACTTGCAGTGGGAGGGGGTGGATCCAGTCGTCGTGGTCCATGTTGGTACAAACGACATAGATAGGACTAGGAAGCCGGTTCTGTTAAAGGAGTATGAGCAGCTAGGGGTCAAATTAAAAAACAGAACCTCAAGGGTAATAATCTCTGGATTATTACCTGAGCCACGAGCGAATTTGGCTAGGACAAATAAAATAAGAGAGTTAAATGCGTGGCTCAAAGACTGGTGTGGGAGAAATGGGTTTTGCTTCCTGGGACACTGGCACCAGTACTGGGGCAGGAGGGAGCTGTTCCGTTGGGACGGGCTTCACTTGGCCAGTGCTGGGACTAGAGTCCTGGCGGATCATATAACTAGGGCTGTAGAGAGGGCTTTAAACTAACTAGTGGGGGGGAGGTTCCTAGAGAACAAATAATAAAAATGACAACAGAGAAGGTCATAGACTTAGGTAGCAGTGGGGAAATTAAAAACCAGAGCGTGTCAGGAAGGGGCAGAAGGTATGGAATAAAAGGTAAAGTAATAAAAAGGGCAAAAGCAGGAACTAAGTGTCACAAAACACATTTGAAAGTTCTCTATCTGAATGCACGTAGCATTCGTAACAAAATAGACAAGTTAATGGCACAAATAGCTACATATGGGTATGATCTTGTGGCCATTACAGAAACATGGCTGCAGGGTGACAATGCCTGGGAATTAAACATACCAGGTTATTTAACAATCAGGAAGGACAGGCAGGAAGGAAGGGGAGGTGGGGTGGCTATGTTAATAAAGGAAGGAATCACTAATACAGAGAAATGATATTGGGTCAAAAGATCAGGATAATGAAACAGTTTGGGTGGAGATAAGGAATAATAAGGGGAAAAAAACACTAGTGGGCGTAGTCTATAGGCCTCCGAACAGTCGCAACTCGGTTGGACGGAGTATCAATCAGGAAATAGTTGAGGCTTGTAATAAGGGAACATCTATAATTATGGGGGATTTTAACTATCATATTAATTGGACAAATCAAATTGGGCAGGGCTGCCTTGAGGATGAGTTCATTGAGTGTATTAGGGATGGGTTTCTTGAGCAGTATGTAACTGAACCGACCAGGGGGCAAGCAGCCTTAGATCTGGTCCTGTGTAACGAGACAGGATTAATTAAAAATGTCCTAGTAAAGGATCCCCTTGGAATGAGTGACCTTGGAATATGGTTGAATTCCATATTCAATTAGAGGGTGAGGAGGTTGTATCTCAAACAAGCGTGCTAAGTTTGAATAAAGGAAACTATGAAGGTATGAGCGCGGAATTGAGTAAAGTGGATTGGGAAAATAGATTAAAGGGTAAGACGATACATGATCAGTGGTGTACATTTAAGGAGTTATTTTACAACTTCCAAAAAAAGTATATTCCACTGAGGAAAAAAAGGGTGTAAAAGAAAAGACAGCCATCCGTGGCTAAGTAAAGAAATTAAGGATAGTATTCAACTAAAAACAAGGGCATATAAGGTAGCCAAATCTAGTGGGAGGATAGAGGATTGGGAAAACTTTAAAAGACAGCAAAAAATAACAAAAAGATTAATTAAGAAAGGGAAGATAGATTATGAAAGTAAATTAGCAAAAAATATAAAAACAGATACAGGTAGACTACCCTTTATCCGGACTTCCGAAAACCGAAACCCTCTAAAAACCGAAGGCTTTGTCGTTCAGCGTAAGTCGTGCGTACGACTTACGCTGAACGAAAAAACCTTCGGTTTTTAGAGGGTTCCGGTTGCGGAAGTTCGGATAAAGGGTAAGTCGTGCGCACGACCCCCCGCCGACCCCGACAACCGCCGACCCCCCCGCGGACTCCGCCAGCCCCGACAACCGCCGACCCCCCCCCGCGTACCCCGCCGGCCCCGACCCCCGCTGAGCGTCAGCGTAAGTCGTGCGCACGACCCCCCGCCGACCCCCGCCGACCCACCTTCCGAAATCCGAAATTCTCCTTTATCCGAAACTCGGCTGGTCCCGAGGTTTTCGGATAAAGGATAGTCTACCTGTAGTAAGAGTTTTTATAGTTATATAAAAAGAAAAAGGGTGGCTAAAGTAAATGTTGGTCCCTTAGAGGATGAGACTGGGAAATTAATGGTGGGAAATATGGAGATGGCAAAAACACTGAATGAATATTTTGTATCAGTCTTTACAGTAGAGGACACCAAGAATATCCCAACACTGGACAAGCAGGGGGCTATAGTGGGGGGGGGGGGGGGGGGGGGCGGGGGAGAGGAGATAAACACGATCAAAATCACTAAGGAAGTGGTACTCGGTAAAATAATGGGACTCAAGGCGGATAAATCGCCTGGACCTGATGGCTTACATCCTAGGGTCTTGAGGGAAGTGGCGGTAGGGATTGTGGATGCATTGGTAATAATCTTCCAAAACTCCCTGGACTCAGCAAAGGTCCCGGCAGACTGGAAAACTGCTAATGTAACACCCTTATTTAAAAAGGGCAGTAGACAGAAGGCTGGAAACTATAGACCGGTTAGCCTAACATCTGTGGTAGGTAAAATTTTGGAGTCCATTATTAAGGAGACAGTAACAGGACATTTGGATAATCATAATTTAATAGGACAAAGTCAGCATGGTTTTATGAAGGGGAAGTCATGTTTGACAAATTTGCTGGAGTTCTTTGAGGAAGTAACATATAGGGTGGATAAAGGTGAACCAGTGGACGCAGTGTATTTGGACTTCCAAAAGGCATTTGACAAGGTGCCACACAAAAGATTATTGCTTAAGATAAAAAATCACAGGATTGGGGGTAATATTCTGGCATGGATAGAGGATTGGCTATCTAACAGAAGGCAGAGAGTTGGGATAAATGGTTCATTCTCAGACTGGCAATCAGTAACCAGTGGTGTTCCGCAGGGGTCAGTGCTGGGTCCCCAACTCTTTACAATCTATATTAACGATTTGGAGGAGGGGACCGAGTGTAACATATCAAAGTATGCAGATGATACTAAGATGGGAGGGAAAGCAGTGAGTGAGGAGGACATAAAAAACCTGCAAGGGGACATAGACAGGCTAAGTAAGTGGGCAGAGATTTGGCAGATGGAATACAATACTGGAAAGTGTGAGGTTATGCACTTTGGCAGGAAAAATCGTAGAGCAAGTTATTGGGGCAGAAATTCAGATCGGGGGCTTGCCGCGCGTGTAAGCCCCCGATATGCACTTACCCGACGCGCCGGCCGTTGACCTCCAGGGACGCCTGGAATTCGATTTTGAAAAAGAAGAATCCCGGGCAGCGTCTGACGTCACGCCGCCCAGGAGTGCAGCCAGCGCGAAGCCTGTAGCGCGCTGTGCAACTGAGACACGCCCCTTGAGGTCTCAGTTTAACAGGACACGCCCCCAATGTTTCTGACAAGCTGCTAAGCATTTTTACATGCAAAGCAGCAGTTTAAATAGGTTTTTGGAAGTTTTTTGAAGATTTTGGTAACTTTTATAAACTTTTAAAAACGTTTACATTATTTTGAAGAATCTGAAGTAGTTTTAAACAGAATTAAAGCAATTTAAAGACTTTTAAAAGCCCTAAAAGATTTTTTTTTAATTCAGTTTATTTATTTAGCAATGTCGTCGTCATACGTGTCCTCACACTGTTCCCTTTGGGGAACTGTATGAAGTGGTGGAAGGATTTATGGCCATGATTAACGCTCATTCCGTGACCGTAACCATCTTTGAACCAGCCATTAGGGCGGTTAGTCCTATGGCGGGAGGGTTTTACGGGCTCCCACAAGCTATACAAGGAAGGGGGGCCACCCACACCCACGGACGCAAATATCCCACTGGATGTCAACCCAGAATTTAGAGCCGGAGCTCCGACTCCACTTGCCGGGACTGTCTGGAGCAGGGTTCGAAACCCTACCCTGTCTGGCCCAGCGGCGGGGACCCTACCGCTATGCCAAAGGCCCAATCCGATTAGCAACGTGAAATAGCTGGAATGAGCACAATTCACGGCATTAAAAGAACTCACAATTGAACTGATGATGACCTCAGCAATCTCCTCAAGGAGGTGGAGGCACAGCGCCTGCTCAGCATTGGTAATGAGAAGTCAAAGGCGCCGCAAAAAGGGCAGATGATAGCTTAGTCTTTCAAGTAGCAGCATAGGGCTCCAGTCACGGGGAGGGAAAAGGCGCAGGAAACGTATGAGTGTCACCTTTTGTGCGGAGTGGGCCTTTTGCGTAGCAGTAAGCATCCCCGCCGCTGGGCCAGAAGGAGTAGGGTTTCGAACCCCACTCCAGACAGTCCCGGCAAGTGGAGTCGGAGCTCCAACTATAAATTCTGGGTGGACATCCAGCGGGATACTTGCGTCCGTGGGTGTGGGTGTGGGTGGCCCCCCCCCCTCAGATGGGTTGTGGGAGCCCGTAAAACCCTCACGCCATAGGACTAACCACCCTAATGGCTGGTTCAAAGATGGTTACGGTCACGGAATGAGCGTTAATCACGGCCATAAATCCTTCCACCACTTCATACAGTTCCCGAAAGGGAACAGTGTGAGGATACGTACGACGATGACCTCTTGCGCAATGCACCTCCTTGGACCCTCAGTCGCAGATGCGAGGGGGCAAATCGTGCAATTGTTAAATTTTTCATTTTATTGACATGTAAAATGTTGGCCCAGTAATTCCCTTCCAAACCCGCGAGTACGGTCGTGGTACTTACGCGTCTGGCCGGAGGAAATGCCGGTTTTCAGCATGCACAGCGCATGCGGGGAAAACCGGTATTTCCTGTCCTCTGAACGAAGGGGTTCAGAGGCAGAACGCGTGCGACTGTACAGGCAGCACGTGCGCAGTAAAATTCGCCGCTTTCATTCATGCTTTCAGTGAGGTCAAGTCCTTACAACTTACACATGAAAAAAGCATGAGTACAGTTGCTCCAGAGGCTGCGGAGGAAGATATTTCTTATTGTGGAGCTTCTGAAAGTATGTATGTCTGTATATATTCCTTTGCGTGTTATGTATATATTCCTTTACTTATGTGTATGAATGTATTATTTAATTATGACTTTCAGAGAAAGTAACTTATTGGAAAATCATAATTAAAAACATACATTCATACACATAAGTAAAGGAATATAAAACATACATACATATACGTAAAGGAATATATGCGGACATACATACATAATTACTTATTACTGATGAAAAGTTTCTTTCTTAAAAGTGCTGGAAATGTTACATTACTCATTTTAGAACACTCATTTTCACATTCAATTCACACAGCCACAATTGCTCCTACTACCTACCGTACTGAAAACCCGTTTAAAAAAAAAAATTTAAACTTTAAAACTTACTTAAAATTTTTTTAAATAACTTCCCTCCCTTTCCCAAACAAAAATATTTCCTTTCAGAAGCTCCACGATAAAATATATCTTCCTCCGCAGCCTTGGAACAGCTTTACACATGCTTTTTTCAAGTGTAACTTGTAAGGACTTACCCTCACTGAATCCATGAATGAAATCGACGAAGTTCACTGCGCAAGCGCTGCCTGTGCAGTCGCACGCGCTGTGCCTCTGAACCCCTTCGTTCAGAGGACTGGAAATGCCGGCGTTCCCCGCATGCGCTGTGCATGCTGAACGCCGGCATTTCCACCGACCAGATGCGCGAGTACCCAGACCGTACTCACGCATTTGGACCCAAATTACTGGCCCATTATCTTAATGGCAAGAAACTGGAAAGTACTAAAGTACAAAGGGATCTGGGGGTCCTGGTGCACGAAACTCAAAAGGTTAGTATGCAGGTGCAGCAAGTGATTAAGAAGGCCAATGGAATGTTGGCTTTCATTGCTAGGGGGATAGAATATAAAAATAGGGAGGTATTGCTTCAGTTGTACAAGGTATTGGTGAGACCGCACCTGGAATACTGCATACAGTTTTGGTGTCCATACTTAAGAAAAGACATACTTGCTCTCGAGTCAGTACAAAGAAGGTTCACTCGGTTAATCCCGGGGATGAGGGGATGGACATATGAGGAGAGGTTGAGTAGATTGGGACTCTACTCATTGGAGTTCAGAAGAATGAGAGGCGATCTTATTGAAACATATAAGATTGTGAAGGGGTTGGATCGGGTGGATGCAGGGAGGATGTTCCAGATGATGGGTGAAACTAGAACTAGGGGGCATAGTCTTAGAATAAGGGGCTGCTCTTTCAAAACTGAGATGAGGAGGAACTACTTCACTCAGAGGGTGGTAGGTCCATGGAATATGCTGCCCCAAAAAGCTGTCGAAGCTACATCATTACATAAATTTAAAACAGAAATAGACAGTTTCCTAGAAGAAAAGGGAATTAAGGGTTACGGGGAGCGGGCAGGAATTTGGACATGAGTCTAGGTTCGGATCGGTCATGGCCCTGTGGGTAGCGGAGCGGGCCCAGGGGCTGTGTAGCCTGATCCTGCTCCTGTTTCGTGTGTCTAATTCTGTTAGATTCAGGAGATAGTCCTGTCATAGTGGATTGGCGGTTAGGATCAGATCAGCCATGATCTTATTGAATGGCGGAGCAGGCTCGAGGGGCCAATTGGCCTACTCCTGCTCCTATTTCTTATGTTCTTACACCTTATTGAACCAGGGTTGGTCCCCTAGCTTAATGGTAATGGCAGAGTGAGGGATATGCCAGGCCATGATTGTGGTGGAATACAATTCTGCTGCTGCTGATGCCCCACAGTGCCTCATGGACGCCCAGTTTTGAGCTGTTATATCTGTTCTGAATCTACCCCATTTAGCACAGTGGTAGTGCCACACAACACGATGGAGGGTGTTCTCAGTGGGAAGACGGGACTTCGTCTCCGCAATGACTGTGCAGTGGTCACTGCTACCAATACTGTCATGGACAGATGCATCTGCAACAGGTAGATTGGCGAGGACGAGGTCAAGTAGGTTTTTCCCTCGTGTTGGTTCTCTCACCACCTGTCACAGGCTCAGACTGGCAGTTATGTCCTTCAGGACTTGGCCAGCTCCGTCAGTAGTGGTGCCACTGAGCCACTCTGGGTGATGGACATTGAAGTCCCCCACGCAGAGTACATTCTGTGCCCTTGCTATTCTCAGTGCTTCTTCCAAGTGGTGTTCAACATGGATTCATCAGCTGAGGGAGGGCAGTAGGTGGTAATCAGCAGGAGCTTTCCTTGCCCATGCTTGACCTGAAGCCATGAGACTTCATGAGGTCCAGAGGTAATGTTGAGGACTCCCAGGGCCACTCCTTCCTGACTGTATACCACTGTGCCACCACCCCTGGTGGGTCTGTCCTGTCGGTGGGACAGGAAATACCCAGGGATGATGATATTGGCTGAAAGGTATGATTTTGTGAGTATGACTGTGTCAGGCTGTTGGACAGCTCTCCCAATTTTAGCACAAGTCCCCAGATGTTGGTGAGGAGGATCGACTGGGCTGGGTGTGCCGTCGTTGGGTGGTCCGTCCAGTTTCATTCTTATTAAGTTTTGTAGTGGTTTGTTACAACCGAGTGGTTTGCTAGGACATTTCAGAGGGCAGCTAAGAGTCAACCACATTGCTGTGGATCTGGAGTCACATATAGACCAGACCAGGATGGTAGATTTCCAGATGGGTTTTTACAACAATCCGATAGTTTCATGGTCACCATTACTGATACTAGCTTTTTATTCCAGAATTTATTTAATTAACTGAATTTAAATTCCCCAGCTGCCGTGGTGGGATTTGAACTCGGAGATCATTATTCCAGGCCTTACTAGCCCAGTGACATTACCACTACTCTACTGTTCATTTATGTAATACCATATGTTCTCAGGATATCCCAAAGCACTTTACAACCAATGGATTACTTTTGAAGTGCAATCACTGTTGTTGTGCAAGTAATATTCTTGTGTAGAGATTATTTTCTTTTTGCCACCATCTACAGAAGCTAACTTGCTTAACTATATTTCCTGGTAGACTTCAGAGAGACTCCCTGATTTGAAAATCACAAGCTGGTAAATACTTTCAAAAAAAAGTTACTGGGAATGAACAGTTTTAAATAGCTGTTTGTTAAACTCAAAAAGCTGCAAAACACATCTGAACAAATATCACAAAATGTTTGTATTTGGATGGTCAGGTTTGCTGTCATTACTCCTCTGAAACTGAGCATAACTTCAGGATTTTGTGCATGGAACTCCCCTGCTCTTCTTTGAAATAGTGCCATGGGATCTTTTATGTCCACCCGAGAGCCGAGACGATTCCTCGGTTTAACGTCTCATCCGAAAGACGGCACCTCCGACAGTGCAGTACTCCCTCAGCACTGCACTGGAGTGTCAGCCTAGCTTTATGGACTTAAACCCACAACCGTCTGACTCAGAGACAAGTGTGCTACCAACTGAGCCATAGCTGACCCTGTGGGGAAAAAAAGATTTTTTACATTTTAAACAGAAAAGTATTTATGTGGAAAAACAATACCTAAGAAAAATAAGACTTGCATTTATATAGCACCTTCCACAACCACAGGCCAGCCAATGAAGTACTTTTTTGAAGTGCAGTCATTGTTGTAATGTCGGAAACATGGCAGCCAATTTGCCACAAACAGTGATGTGATAATGACCAAATAATTTATTTTAGTGATGTTGATTGAGGGATTAAATATTGGCCAGGACACCAGGGATAACTCCTCTGCTACGTCCAACTTGAGAGAGCAGAGAGGGCCTCGGTTTAATGTCTCATCCGAAAGTGACTGACAGTGTCAGCTTAGATTGTTGTGCTCAAGTCTCTGAAGTGGGACTTAAACCCACAACCTTCTGACTCAGGTGAGGGTGCTACCAACTGAGCCATGGCTGAGGTTATCATTCATTATTTTTTTTAGAAACACATGTATTGGGAGTGTGCTTTTCTGCTTTAAAAAAAATTTGATCAAAAAAAAATTCCTGAATGGCAAATACGGAACTGGAATCCTGGACACTAATGCCACAGATCAAATCCTCTAATTGCAATAAGGGAATGTTTTTAAATACTGAAAATACTCTACTTGTTTGAAATCAAGTATTTTACTTGTTTGAATTTGAAAACACTTTCCCCTCTAATAAGAACAGATAATATTTTACTGGGATTAAAATGTTTTTAAATTTCTTTAAATAATATATTTCTTAGTAGCAAATAAGGGTTGAAATATCTCAAAAATAAGGTAAATTCCCCTCCCCTATTAGGATGATTTTTTTTAATATAAAGTAGCTTTACTATTATTCTTATTTAATACATTTTTTGTGGTTAGAATAGATAATTACTGGGGGAACAAGTTTAAGATTAGAAAACTAGCAAATTGTGGGATATTTCATTTTATGAATTTATCAAGAGACAAACCATTAATAAGTTTTAATGAGGATGAGAATAATCCCAGTATATGTCCATCTTCTCCACATTATTGACTTAATGGGGCAGATTACTTGCCATTACCACCAGCGTACACCAGTTTATGGAAGGTAATGGCATGGGAAAAAGGACAAAGGCCCATAACTCCAGCTATTCACCCAATTTGCATACAATGTGCAATAGCAGCGAGCAAACATAGGTGTAGAAAGCACCCACCTGAAACAGGTGATTTCTTGAAAAAGATGAAATAATGCAGATGTAATATAACATCTTTCTGCCCTTTACGCTGGGCTCATGCCACTTCTAATTACAGTACTGTCAATGTAAATGAGCATACTGGGCTGCTAGGCACTGAGCAGTATACAGGAGAAAGTTTAAAAGGCCAGGAAGAAGATTTGTTCTATAGTTTCTAGACCGTAGCTACCCATCTTTCTGAAATTGTTTTGTCCATCTCCAACTCTTCCCCCCTTCGACTTCTCTGTCTCCATCTCTGGGGATAGGCTATTGACAAACATTCACTACAAGCCCACTGACTCCCACAGCTATCTGGACTACACTTCCTCCCACCCTGCTTCCTGTAAAGGAATCTATTCCATTCTTCCAGTTTTTCCATCTCCACCGCATCTGCTCTGATGATGCCACATTCCATACTAGTGCTTCCGACATGTCTTCCTTTTTCCCCAACCAAGGATTCCCCTCTACTGTGGTCGACATGGCCCTTGACCGTGTCCGTTCTATTTCCTGCACTTCTGCTCTCATCCCTTCCCCTCTCTCCTGGAACCACGATAGGGTTCCCCTTGTCCTCACCTTTCACCCCACCAGCCTCCACATTCAACGGATCATCCTCTGCCATTTCCGCCACCTCCAGCGTGATCCCACCACCAAACACATCTTCTCCTCACCTCCCCTTTCAGCATTCCGAAGGGACCGCTCCCTCCGTGACACCCTGGTCCACTCCTCTATCACCCCCAACACCCCCTCCCCTTCGCCCGGCACCTTCCTGTACAAGTGCAGGAGATGCAACACATGCCCTTTTACCTCCACCCTTCCCACTGTCCACGGCCCCAAACACTTGTTCCACGTGAAACAGCGATTTAATTGTACTTCTTGCAATTTAATATACTGTATTCGCTGCTCACTATGTGGTCACCTCTACATTGTGGAGACCAAACGCAGATTGGGTGACCGCTTTGCAGAACATCTCCGTTCAGTCTGTAAGGGGGACCCCGAGCTTCCGGTTGCCTGTCACTTTAATTCACTGCTCCACTCCCACTCAGACCTCACCGTCCTCAGCCTCTTACACTGTTCCAATGAAGCTCAACGCAAGCTCAAGGAACAGCACCTCATCTTTCAATTAGGCACTTTACTACCTTCTGGACTCAACATCGAGTTCAACAATTTCAGACCATAACCTCTGCCCCTATGTTTTTTTCTTTCCATTTATTTTATTTATTTATTTTTTCTCTCCCACATAGCAGCTGTCTTTCATTTTGCCAGTGCCATTTACACTTCATCTAGAGCCATCTTTTGTTTCTTAACTTGTCCCATTACCATCTCCTTTTGCCTTGCACCATCTCTTAATCTCTCAATGTCTCTTAATCTCTCCTGCCTTCCATCCTATCACAGACCTTCCCTTTTGTCCTTTCCTCCCCTCCCCCCTTTCCCTGCCCCTGCACTTGCTTAAAAACCTGTTCCATCTCCAGCTTTTTCCAGTTCTGACGAAGGATCATTGACCTGAAATGTTAACTCTGTTTCTCTCTCCCCAAGATGCTGCCTGACCTGCTGAGTATTTCCAGCATTTTGTTTTTGTTCTTTTTCTACTGTTTTTTTAGGTTCTCATGAGCTGCTGTGCCAATTGTCTTCATTTATTTTTGTCTCAGCACAATGGATTTCCCAATGGGAAATTCAGTATCTGAAGAGCTTGGAAGAGAAGCACCAATGAAGGAATGCCAGGCACATGCAGCTGCACAAGAAGCACTCTACACACACCCACCAGCATTTACAAGAAGAAGTGTACATAACTGGCTTCAGCAGATGATTCATACATACAGAGGCTCCAACTCTGAAAGTAGGTTGTGACAGCAGGACCAAGTTACCATGTGCATATGAAGGCCTGAGCTACCATTATGCTGAATAGTTTTTCAGAAATATCCTAATGACGGGATGTCAAACTTTATGCAATGCTGCATTAAAGAAGACATGCCAGGGTGATCATCGGCAAGCAAAATCTGATTGGCCACACCAGCCAAGTTGACACCAACAATATTTGCAGGCGTTGTCATGGCTGCCTCTTAGCAACTGAGGAACTGTCTTCACAAGAGTTGGGTCAGGAGGGAGACAGATGCAGAACTATGCTACCTGCTGTAAGGCTAGCTGCTGCTACCATGCATCAGAAGGCTGGTCAGCTGTGACCCTAAAGCCTGTCTCTACCTGTTTGGTGTTGTGGTCTAGCACAGAGGGCAACCTGCTCACAATCACCTCATGCAGCACCAATTCCACGTCAGCAGCTGTCAAACAGGGGGCCATGTGCTGGGCTGCTCTGGTACTTGTGTACACATGGGATTTCCTTTCACCATGTTTTTGTCTGTAATTTTTAATCCCCTGCCCCTTTGATAGTGTGTTTAGGTCTCTCTATGGCCTCGTTCCACCCTACTCCACAACCTCCTTCAGCCCTACAACTCTCTTAGAATTATCCAATCCTGACTCCAGTCTCTCGTGGCTGCCTGCCTTTCGACCCACTCCTCCAAATCTCTCCTTTTTTGACTCGACGTCCATTTTTCCTCACACCTCTGTGAAGCACCTTGGACGTTTTTCTACATTAAAGGCACTATATAGATGCAAGTTGTTGGATTCTGACAGGGTTTGCACCAGTTCTTAACCACTTAAAACTGACTCACAGCAGTAGACAAAAATAAGGTCTATATTGTCAACTAGACAAGTTAATGGAAAGCTTTTGCACAGTGAAGAGTTGGTCAATGTCGCCTATGTATTATTATATACATAAAAGTAAATTTCTGTAAGCGGTTATATAAAATACATGATTTAATATATTCAACCTATTCCAGTCTGCATTATCATATTCACAGCACGATTTCACAAGCAAGGCAGGGTTCCACAAAATATCTCGTGATTGTGCTTGAACATCCGCATGATCGAAATCGCCTTTAATTCGTGACCCTTGGTCAAGGAATGGTTTAAGTTTTTTATTATTCATGTGCTAGGTTCATTACGAACGCATTCACAATAAAAAACAATGAAGTTCTGCTGAAATCCTGCCGCAGCCGTTAGCACACAAACCTTTACGTAAATAGACAGTATTCACCGACATCCATAATGCTGACATCGCATTATACTTTTCACAATGTCCTGCAGATACTGTGGGTCCATCTGCAGTGAGCTCCGTGCGCACCAAAGCATCGCACATTGGGGTTTACCTCTGGACACCGACATGAAACGTATCCTTGCTGCACGGTCGGTTTTCCCATTGAAACCTTTCTTATTTTACTGCGGCTAGTTTGCCTAATGCCAGTGACATTGCTGCAATCTGTGGGAACGCCGATGCAGACGGACGAGAGTCGGCCTGCAGAGAACTGGGAGCTTCCTCGCCGCACAAGCTTGCATTTTGAGTGGGATTTTTCTTTTACAAAACTAACTGTTTTTTTATCTCTTTAATAATTTCTTCAATAAAGCAGCGTGCACTCACCCCGAGGACTAGGCTCCTCGACGTACAGAGGCGTTGTAGGAGTGACATTGCCAGAGTTATTTCCTGATAGCAGCGGAGATCGTTCATCCACCCCATCCGTATCAGCCATGATTGCAGCCCAGGGCCGCACAGCGGAAAATGAAAACACAAACGGGAGGAGAAAGAGAGGAACTCTGTACCGAGAGGGGTGGGGCTTAAATCAGTCACAAGGAAAAGGGGCTTGCACGGATCAGAGATGGAAGCGGGGAAACGACTCAAGTTAAACAAAGATGAAGTTAGTGGTCCTCTTTTTTTATTTGAACCTAAAAAAAAGAAAAACCCAATCCGACTGCAAATAAACAAAAGTTCAACCAAATCTCAACAAATCAAACCAAAATTTTGTGTTCCGAATTGATGATGCACTCCAGTATGAAGTTAGTGGTAGAGATGGACTGAAAGGAAAGGGGCTTAGGTTTAATCGCGGGAGGAGCGAGAAGAAAAGGGTTTAGGTTAATCACAAGAGGAGTGAGCAAAAATGCATACATCATTCACAGGGCATAGCTTTCACCAATCACAGATAACAACAACTTGCATTTATGTAGCACCTTTGCGTGGTAAAATGTCCCAAGGCACTTCACAGGAGCATTATCAGACAAAATTTGACACCAAGTCAAAGAAGGAAACAGGTGACCAAAAGCTTGGTCAAAGAGGTAGGTTTTAAGGAGCATCTTAAAGGAAGAGAGAGAGAGGTGGAAGGGCAGAGAGATTTAGGGAGAGAATTCCAGAGCTTAGGGCCTAGGTAGATGAAGGCACGGCTGCCACTGCTGGGGCAAAGGAAGTGGGGGATGCACAGGTGGCCAGAATTATTGGAGGGTTGTAGGGCTGGAGGATGTTAGAGATAGGGTGCGATGAGACCATGGAGGGATTTGAACACAAGGATGAGAATTATAAAATCGAAGTGTTGGTGGACTGGGAGCCAATTAGGTCAGCAAGCACATGGGTGAACGGGACCTGGTGTGAGTTAAAATACGGGCAGCAGACTCTTGGATAAGCTTAAGTTTATGGAGGGTCCAGCCAGGAAAGTATTGGAATAGTCGAGTCTGGAGCTAACAAAAGAATGGACGAGGGTTTCAACAGCTGATAAAAAAGAAAGACTTGCAGTTATGTCGTGCATTTCACAACCTCAGGATGTCCAAAGCGCTTTACAGCTCATAAAGTATTTTTGAAGTGTAGTCACAATTTAGGAAACGTGGCAGTCAATTTTGCGCACTGCAAGGTCCCAGAAACAGCAATGTGATGTTGGTTGAGGTTTAAATATTGGCTAGAACACCAGGGATAGCTTCCCTGCTCTTCTTCAAATAATGCCATGGGAACTTTTACGTCCACCTGAGAGGGAAAATAGGGCCTCATCTGAAAGATGGCACCTCCGACCGTGCAGCACTCCCTCAGTACTGCAATGGGAAATCAGCCTAGATTTTGTGCTCAAGTCTCTGGAATGGGATTTGAACCCACAACCTTCTGACCCAGAGGCAAGAGTGCCATTACTGAGCCATGGCAATGGGCTGAGGCAGGTGTGGAGACAGGTGATATTACGGAGGTGGAAGTAGTTGGTCTTGGTGATGGAGAGGATATGGGGTTGGAAGCTCAGCTCAGGGTCAAATAGGATGCTGTAGTTGCGAGCAGGCTGGTTCAACCTGAGACAGTGGTCAGGGAGGTGGGTGGAATCAGTGGCTAGGGAACGGAGTTCGTGGCGGGGGCCAAAGACAATGAATTCGGTCTTCGCAATGTTTGGAGGACATTTGATCTCATCCAGGACTGGATATTGGATGAGCGGTCTGAAAGCAGTAGAAAGGTCGAGAGAGGTGGTGGTGAGGTAGAGCTGGGTGTCATCAGCGTACATGTGGAAACCTGATGTTTTTTTAGTTGATATTGCCGAGGAGCAACATGCAGATGGGACATAGGAGGGGAGGCGGCCAAGGATAGACAGATGAGATGAAAGTAGAGTTTCACATCAAACAGGAAAAGTGAGGTATACATCATTCACAGGGCTAGTGAATGGGAATCATATGATGAGCAAAAACAACATATGAGGAACAGAGGATTTGCAACGAACCTGCATCTATATAAATAAAAAATCTCAAAGTACTTCTGACAATGAATTATGTTTTGAAATGGAGCGACTGCTATTATATAGATAAAAATGGCTGCCATTCTGTGCCAGCAATGACCCACAAACAGCAATGAGTTGAGGAATCAGTGATGAGGAGACATCAATTTAGAATGGTCACTAAAAGAGTTAGGAGAGAGAAATTTCTTTATGGCAGAGTTGTTGGAGCATGGAATGCTTTGTCACAGGGAATAGTTGGGGCAGACCATTGCACCCTTTAAGGGAAAAGTGGATAAATATTTGAAGGATATAGGGAGAGAGCATGGCAGTTTAATTAATTTTGGATTGCTCTAGAAAAGAAATGCAGCAAACATAATGAGACAAATAATCTCCATCTGTGTGGTAACTGTGGTTCTATGGAGATGTGAAGATGATTTCCACTAGTAACAGGGAGTGACAATTGTGTGAAAAACGAGGAGAGAAGGGGCTTCTATGAAACACAAGGAAATGTGTGGATCTACATTAGGGGCAACCACTGGTACTTGTGAAGAGAAGGCAGGGAGTCACCAGTCACAGGAGACAGCAGCATGCAAGGTAAAATGGAATTCATAAAAGGTAGAGATGCATGGGGGAAGGCAGTAATTTACACCAATCACAGGTGACAATAGTGCACCATAGGTGAATAGTGTCATTGGTGTGTTGCCTCCTGGATGTGAGGGTAACCTACATAGCAAAGAAAAATGTCTCAAGGAGGGAAACCAAACAGAAGTCAGAGTTCATATAGGAACCAATGATAAAGGAAAGAACAGGATGGAGGTCCTGCAGAGAATTTGTACAGTTAGGTTCTTGACCTGGAGAGCAATAATCTCAGGATTACTTTCAATGCCACATGCTGGGAAATAAAGATTAATATGTCAATGTGTGGCTCAAAATATTATGTAAACGGGAATATTTCAGATTACTAAAACACTTGAGACTAGTTCTGAGGCAGAGGGAAACTCTAGAAATGGGACAGGCTTCACCTGAAGCAGACCAGTACAAATGTAGAGTGTGTAAATAAGACAGTATGGAAGGACTTAAACTAATAAGGCAGTGGTAAGAAGAAAATAGAGCAGAAACAGAAAAAATAGCAGTTGTTAGAAATAGAAAAGATACAGAAGTGAGATGATATGCTCTGTTCAAGCACACCTTTTAGAATTGTACCCTTTAGTTTATATTGCTTCTCCTCGTTCTTCCTACCAAATATCACGGAGACCTGTTTCAACAATGACATCAGTTGGGTAAATGTATGGGTATACAGATTAATTATAAATATAGAATAAACAAACTAGGAGGGGGTGTAGTCTTTGGTGTCCAAGGGAACTTGACTATAATCAACATAGGCCTATTTGCTATGCAGACAAGATAGAAGCTCTGTGGATAGCGATGAAAGACATTGGGGAAAGGAAGCTAACTATTGGTGTCTGCTATAGATCACTAGGTTTAGAGGAGGGATTGGATCAAGAGCACCATAGTTAAATAAGTTCTGCTGAGATCATGCGCACTAGCGCTCTCCAGCACTGACCCTTCCAGCGTTTGTGGAGTCAGTAGAAAGGCACCTTATTAGTATGGGGCTGCTAGGTGCCCAGTCCACTACGGACTCATTTTTGGTTGTCGCCTGCCCCACGCTGCTGGAGCGTGCAGCATCTGCCATCTATCTGGGGAGGAAGAGGTTCCCAAGCCACATTCCCCTGCCTGCTGGCAATCCCATTTTGTATCCTTTGTACAAGGAGGCCAGTAGCATTTCTGAAAAGAAAAATGTCGTGCCAGCTTTGGGGTTCCAGATCACATTCACCCCCCAATCACGTGCTCTTCTAGAGGTCAGAATGCTGGTTCCCTTAATGACCTCCCAGCATAAGTAGTTTCTGACCCAGCCCATCTGACATGGCTTATTTTGTTGTGACGGACAAGCAGGAGAACCCCCATGGAATTTCACCCCCACCCCCCCATGTGCGTTAAAACAGCAACTGAAGAGCCATTCAAAACATTCCTTCAATAATGAGGCTACAAATTACAATTCTGCACTCATGGCACATGCTAGACTTGCCACATTAGTCCAGTCAATGGCACCTCATACTGGCATACCCCTATTTGGTTCTCCAGGTGCTGAATGGAATGTACTCATCAGCATACTGAAACAGAGATCTGTGATCTTGGCAAATCAAAAGTAAACTGCAATGTGGCTAACCCTTGTAACAGCTGTTACACCTGGAAGGATTTGGCACTAAAGAGTGACAAATCCCCAGGACCAGATGGTTTCCATCCCTGGGTTTTAAAGGAAGTAGGTGAGCACATTGCAGATGCCCTATCTACAATCTTCCAAAGTTCTCTTGATTCAGGAATTGTTCCTTTAGATTGGAAAATTGCACATGTCACTCTGCTATTTAAGAAAGGTGAGAGAGGGAAACCAGGGAATTATAGACCAGTTAGCCTAACATCTGTTGTCAGGAAATTACTAGCATCTACAATTAAGGATAGAGTGACTGAACACCTTGAAAATTTTCAGCTGATCAGAGAGAGCCAGCATGGATTAGTAAAGGGTAGGTCGTGCCTAACGAACCTGATTGAATTTTTTTGAAGAGGTGATTAAAGTAATGGACAGGGGAATGTCTATGGATGTTATTTATATGGACCACCAGAATGCATTCGATAAAATCCCTCATAAGAGACAGTTAGCTAAAATTGAAGCTTATAGAATTGAAGGCAACTTATTGACCTGATTAGAAAATTGGCTGAGTGGCAGGAGACAGAGAGTAGGGATAATGGGCAGGTACTCTAATTGGCAGGATGTGACTAGTGGTGTCCCACAGGGATCTGTTTTGGGGCCTCAACTATTCACCGTATTTATTAATGGCTTAAATGATGGGATAGAAAGCCACATATCCAAGATTGCCAATGACACAAAGATAGGTGGCATTGTAAGCAGTGTAGATGGAAGTATAAAATTAGAAAGAGATATTAATAGATTAAGTGAATAGGCAAAACTATGGCAAATGTGAGGTCATCCACTTTGGACCTAAAAAGGATAGATCAGAGTACTTTCAAAATGGTGAACAGCTAGAAACAGTGGAGGTCCAAAGAGACTTAGGGGTCCATGTACATAAATGTTATGAACAGATACAGAAAATAATCAAAAAGGTTAATGGAATGCTGGGCTATATATCTAGAGGACTAAAATACAAGGGGGTAGAAGTTATGCTGCAGCTATACAAAGGTTAGTCCACACCTGGAGTACTGTGAGCAGTTCTGAGCACCACACCTTAGGAAGGATATATTGGCCTTGGAGGGAGTATAGCGTAGATTTGCCAGAATGATACCTGGAATACAAGGGTTAAATTACGAGGAGAGATTACACAAACTAGGGCTGTATTCCCTGGAATTTAGAAGGTTAAGGGGTGATTTAAGGGATGAGTTTTCAAGATATTAAGGGGAACTGATAGAGTAGATAGAGAGAAACTATTTCTGCTGGTTGGAAAGTCTAGGACTTGGGAACATAGCCTAAAAATTAAGGCCAGATCTTTCAAGAGTGAAATTAGGAAATACTTCTACACGCAAAAGGTGGTAGAAGTTTGGAACTCTCTTTTACAAACAGCAGTTGATGCTAGGTCAATTGTTAATTTTAAATCTGAGATTAATAGATTTTTGTTAACCAAAGGTATTAAGGGATATGGGACAAAAGCGGACATACGGAGTTAGGGCACAAATCAGCCATGATTTTATTGAATGGCAGAACAGGCTCGAGGGGCTAAATGGTCTATTCCTATTCCTATGTTTCTAAGGAGTCTATGGCATACAAATGAGTGCTGTTGTCACATTTCTTGCGACTGATAGCACATTGCTGATGTTGCTCCATGGTTGCAGGTCTCCTCAAGGATATGGCACAATTCTTGAATAGCTTTCTCACACAACACTCTTTGGTGAAGTTCAGGTATCCCTATAACCTGCAACGGACATGTCACCTGGGGTGGTAATAAGCTCTGATGATTCTCCTTTAATGGACTTGGACCATCCTGTCTTTTATTTCCTGCTGCTCCTCTTGTTCCAACATGTCCAGCATACTTGAGGCCTGTTGCTATATGTTCTGCGCCTCTGATCAGCAATTTCTGTTTTGCTCTGTTCCATGTCTGCTCCTGAAGTAGTAAGGTATTTAAACCGTCAATCAAATGCGGTTTGGGAAATTGCTACAATGTTGACTCAAAAGATTAAGGGGTAGATTTTCCTGAACCTGTCGGGAAGAAGGCGGGACTTCAACTTTCGGGTTTTTGACCCGCCTACATCGACGTCCGGCCAATCCGCGCGATTTTCCCTTGATTGACCTTGTTAAGCCCGCCCAGCGGGCTCAGCAGGCCAATTAAGGGCCACCCGGCAACAGGTGACGTCACAGACTGCAATTTCATCTGTCAAGATTTCTTGACAGATGAAATATCAGCGCTTCACAGCTGTTTGAAGCTGTGAAACACTGACTGTTTGAGTTCTAACATGAGTCCTTCTGCACAGACTCAGATAGAACTCTCAGCAGGACTCAAAGCTGAAGGCTGTCACTTTTCACAGATCACAGCCGTTCAGCTTTAAGTTCCGGCTGAGTGATGGGCTCCTGACGGCTACAGGAAGAAAGGCTGTTTAGGTAAGTACAGGTAAGTAAAAGTTCTTTACACACTTTAGACACACCAAACACACTTACCTTTGCACTCATGCACACATCACTCACCTGAGCACCGACATCGCGACCCCTCCAACTCCTTCAACCCGACGGCCCACCTGCTCAACCTGGTGTGGTTTGGAGCCGTCGGGAATCCCACACGAAACCCCTCAAAGTAGGGATTAGGCTAAAAACTGCCTGTTAACAGGCAGTTAATTGGCACTAATCCCTTCCCGCCTGGTTTCGGCGGGTCCCAGTGCGGGGCAGGTACCCGCCGCCCCTGAAAGTTGCGTGGGGCGGGGTTTTGGGCAGGATGGTGTCGGGACCCCCAAATTCGGGATTTCCCCCCCCCCCCCCAACACGCCTGAAACCCCGCCCAACGGCTCAGGGAAAATCGGGGCCTAAGTGCTTGAGACTGTCAGCATGAACAAAGGAACTTTGTTTACATGAACGCTTTACAATATTGATTTAAGAGATTAAGCACTTGAGACTGCCAATCAATTACGGTTGGGCGTGACCACAGGACAATCAGATTGTTTACACTAACATCCAAGGGCTGTTTACTCAGCAATTAAGGAAATAGACATGTTTTCTTCAAACAGAGACAGCTTTATTCAACCCATCACAATGAATGGGGATACATTCAAAAACCCATCAGAAGGGAAATGGGTAATTCATCCAAAAACCCATCTCAATGAATGGGACAGATCGATTCCCTTTTGTATAGCCCAGGTACATCCGGATTTGGGTGGGAAGATTTTGGCTCCAAATGGGGTATAAGATAGCTTCTCAGGAAGCCATCTCTCTCTCTCTCTGCAGCCTCGCCTCCATGCCCTATCTACAACTCAGGAGCCCGCCCAAGGGAGTGGAATACCAGCAGTTACTTTTAAACACTGGGGTATCTCCATTTCAGGGTGGTGAAGAATCTAAGACTGCAGGGGCACGGAGCAGGCATTTCACTGGTGAGCATAGTTTTTCTGGCCCATCACAAGGCAACTTAGATAGGTATTTAGGGGTGGGAATTAAGGAGGATTTTGTTAAAACTGTAAACTTAGTCAATTTTCCCTCATTGTGTCCATTTTCTCCTCCCCTGTTAACAGTGTTGCACTAAGCAAAAGAGTGCTGTAGTGGACACTAAGTGTACTGTGACAAGTAAAGTGTTGTATTTAAGTAAAAGAGTGTTGCACTAAGCAAAAAAGAGTGCTGTAGTGGACACTAAGTACTGTGAGAAGTAAAGTGCTGCACTAGTTAAAGGTGCTGTATTTAAGTAAGTGTACTGTATTAAAGGTGCTGTATTTAAGAAAAAGAGTGTTGCACTAAGCAAAAGAGTGCTGAACAAAGCAATCGTTCTCTAGCAAGATCCAAGTTCTTCGACATCTTCAAGGTCAAAGGAAGTCCGTCGCCTTACACGTTGAAGACGTGTGCTGGACTTTCAGAGACAGCCGGCAGGAGGGCCTGCGGTTATGCTGTTGAGTCAGCCGATGGGAAGATTAGTCTCCCCCTTCCTACACTCATCGAATGTATTCAAGTCCCCGACAACCGTTCTGAGATTCCCACTCCGAATGCAGCTCATCACCACCGTCATCTGAGACGCATTGCAGACGAGATCCCACCTCTTGATCCAGATGCAGACATACTTCTGTTGTTGGGAAGGGACATCCTGAGGGTACATAATGTTATGTATTGTGTGTTCTCCTCCCACCTGTGGTGGTGCTGTCACAGCAGATAAATGGTTGGGTGTTCTCTTGGTTAAGTTTAGCTCTCTTTGTTCGGAACTCTCCAGAACTTCCCTTTCCCTTCGAATAAAGCACTTCATGTTTGAATCTCTGAATTCTGAGTTCTAATTGTGTCTAGGTAAAAAAGGTACCGACACAACAAATTGGCAACGAGAAGCGGATGAATCTGCGTACGTTACGGGTGCAGTGAGTAAACAGAAATTTACATTTGAAACGTGAAATGGCTACTATATTAGGAAACATCAGTGATTTTGATGAAAATGTGGAGCAATGGAGCGCTTATACGGAATGTTTTGACTATTTTGTCTTGGCGAATGCGGTGGCAAACGAAAAGGTCGTGCCTACCTTTTAGTGTGTAATGGGACGGAAGACATTCAATTTACTTCACAGCCTTGTGCAGCCAGATAAGCCAGGAACTAAAACATATAAGCAACTAGTGGAAATTCTTGGAGCACATTTTTCACCAAAACTTCTGGTTATTGCTGAGAGATTTAGATTTCACAAACGGAATCAAGAGGAGGGGGAATCAGTGACGATGTTTAGTGCTGCTTTAAAAAGGTTGTCGGAACACTGCCAGTTCAAGGAGGTGCTGAATGACACCATTAGAGACAGACTTGTGTGTGGTCTGCAAAGTGCAGCCACACAGAAGTGCCTTCTTACTGAGGACAACCTTACTCTTGAAAAGGCCATTGAAGTTAGTGTCTCCATGGAGATGGCGGAAAAGGAGGCTCACCAGTTGAGTTCAACAGGGAGAGTTCACAAGGTGTCGTCTGAGCCTAAAGCTGCACGGAACGGCACATGTTACCGTTGTGGGAAAACGGGCCATCACGCTAATGACTGCTGGTGTACGGAGCTGGAATGCCGAAATTGTGGCAAAAAGGGTCACATTTAACGCGCCTGTAGAGGTAAAAAAAGAACAGACAGAACTGGGAAGCATGGAAGCAAAATATCTGTATTTGGACAAGAGAGGAAAAAGAGTGTTCATTCAGTGCAGTATGATGGAACAAGCAAAACAGAGGGGAGCGACACCTCTGAGGAGGAAGAGGTGCACATACTGACGGTTGCAGGTGGCTCAAATGGCTACTGGGTGTCACCACTGGTGGAGGGACAATCAGTGCGGATGGAGGTGGACACAGGCGCAGCTGTGTCCCTTGTTTCAGACACTGTCTACAACAAAATGCTAAAGCATCTTACCCTTCAGCCAACAAACATTGTGCTAAAGACGTATACCGGCGAACCTGTGGCCATGAGAGGCGCCATTGAGGTGACAGTTAAATTGAATGGACAGACTGCAAAACTGCCACTATATGTGGTAAAGGGAAATTACCCATCGCTACTGGGACGTACGTGGCTAGAGAAAATCACACTGGACTGGCCTGCAGTCCGCATGATGTCAAAAGGGGAGTCAGGTCTGACTGCAGTGTTAAACAAACATGCAGAACTCTTCAATGGGGAACTTGGGAGCATGAAAAAGATCAGCGTGAGACTGGACATTAAACCTGACAGCAAGCCGAAGTTTCACAAAGCCCGACCTGTACCCTATGCAATTAGGCCAAAAGTTGAGGCTAACTTGGAGGCCTTAGTCGAGAATGGAGTCCTGGAGCCTGTGAGCATGAGCAAATGGGCCACACCCATTGTTCCTGTCCTGAAAAAGGATGGATCTGTTCGAATCTGCGGGGATTTTAAAGTGACTATTAACCCGGTGCTGTCTGCGGAACAGTACCCTCTTCCCCTCATTGATCTTTTTACGGGCCTGGCCGGAGGGCAAAAGTTCAGCAAAATAGACTTATGCCAGGCTTATCTACAAATGCATGTCGATGACAAATCAAAGGAGCTGCTGACAATTGTGACACACAAGGGGCTATACAGGTACTGCCGCCTTCCGTTTGGAATTATGTCGGCCCCTGCTCTATTCCAAAGGGCAATGGATCAGATTTTGAGTGGACTGCCAGGAGTCCAGTGCTACCTGGACGACATCCTTGTCACTGGGACAAATGAGGAGGATCATCTTCTGAACTTGGATGCGACACTACAACGACTGAAAGAGTACGGACTCAGAGTTCGTAAAGACAAATGTGAATTCTTTCAGTCTTCAGTTGAGTACCTGGGGCATGTGATTGACGCTACTGGCCTGCATAAGGCGCCGTCAAAGGTCAAGGCGATCGTGGAGGCCCCAGCACCCCAGAATGTGAGCCAGTTACGTTCATTTCTGGGGCTACTTAACTACTATGGGAAGTTTATTCCAGACTTAGCAACATTGCTGAAGCCGTTACATCAGTTGCTATTTCAAGGCAAAACATGGAAATGGACTGAACTGTGCAACGAAGCTTTCGCCCAAGCAAACAAAGCATTGCTGAAATCGGAGGTCCTGACACACTTCGACCCAAAGCTACCCATGCAGCTAGCATGTGATGCATCACCATATGGTGTGGGAGCAGTCATATCCCACATCATGCCTTCGGGTGAAGAGAAACCTATCGCCTTCGCATCACGCACCTTGAACAAGGCCGAGAGTAACTATGCGCAGATCGAGCGCGAGGCCTTGCGAATCGTTTTTGGAATTCGAAAATTTCATCAGTACCTGTTTGGGAGAAGGTTCACACTCCTGATGGACCACCGTCCATTGACTTCAATCTTCGGGCCCCACACCGGAATTCCGACTCTCGCTGCAAGCAGGATGCAAAGGTGGGCTTTACTGTTGTCAGGACACACATACGACATCAAATATCGCAAATCAGATTTGCACGGCAATGCAGACGGTCTCTCGAGGCTACCCTTGCCTGTTACTCCCCCAGAGCCTCGTCAGATAGACATCTTCTACTTTAGACAAGTGGAGGGAGCACCTGTCACTGCAGTTCAGGTGCGAAGGTACACCCGCAACGATCCAGTCCTGTCTGAGGTAATGGACGATGTCATTCGAGGGAGAGCTATAGGAGATTCTCCTAGTTTGAAACCTTACGTTTCAAAAAGAAATGAGCTCTCCGTCCAGGCAGGTTGTCTTCTTTGGGGACGCCGTGTCATCATTCCGCCACCTCTGAGGGAACCTGTACTGCAACAACTTCATACAGACCACAGTGGGATGGTTCGGATGAAGGAAATGGCAAGAAGCTACTTCTGGTGGCCAGGTCTCGATGGGAATATTGAGGAGAAAGCTAAAACATGTTCCACATGTCAAAGGGTCCGGAATGTTCCACAGCTGGCAACCCTACACCCCTGGGGTTGGCCTGCAGAAGTGTGGCAGCGAGTACATGTGGACTTTCGAAGAGAAGATGTTTATGGTGGTTGTGGATGCTCGTAGCAAGTGGCCAGAGGTCGCTGTGATGAGGTCTACCACGGCAGAGAAAACAATTGAGAAACTTGGTGAGATGTTCAGCTGTTATGGCTCACTGGAACAACTCGTAAGTGACAACGGTCCACAATTTGTAGCACAGGAGTTTGCAACCTTCCTGCATGTGAATGGTGTCCAACACATCAGGTCTGCGCCCTATCATCCCTCTACTAACGGCCAGGCAGAAAGGTTCGTGCAAACTTTGAAGCACGCCTTGAAGGCAGCGCACGGTCAGGGCTCAATCCACCAACGTCTGAACAGCTTCCTGTTGTCCTACAGGAACGAGCCGCATGCCACAACCAAAACTTCCCCCGCTTCGCTCATGATGAAGAGGCAGTTGCGGACAAGTTTTGACTTACTCAAACCTCCAAGGGCAGAGCAGGTTGTCCATCATCAACAACAAGCTCAAGTTGAAAAGAGAGAGAAAAGAGCCAAGGAGAGACGGTTTCATCCTGGAGAGCACGTCCTACAACACTGGACCGAAATGGGTTCCGGCTACGGTGATCGCGCAGACGGGCCCTGTGTCTTACACGGTTGAGACTGCTGAGGACGTCATCTGGAGAAGACACACAGATCAACTGTTGCTAGGAGCAGAGACAGCCACAGAGGCTCCAACGGCTGGTTGGCCTGAACTGTTTCCGGATGATACCGCAAACCAGCATCCTTTGCCACAGTGCTCTTCTCCAACACAGGAAGTCAAAGAAACTGTTCCACCTGTGCAAACTCCTGACTTTCGACTGACACAGGCACCTTCTCCATCTAGGCCTGTGTCAATGCCTACTGCTGTGGAAGCCAGCGATGACCGCCGGTATCCTGTCAGAGAGCGGCGGCCTCCAAGACACTTGGATCTGTAGGCTTAGCGACTTACCCACAAGACTAGGACAGAATAAACCCCAGGGTAAAGTCAGGGGTTGAGGCAGTCTACCCCTACCCTAGGTTAGTTGAGTGCATTGGAAGTAACTTACCTGTTGAGAAATAATGTGGACCTTCCATTTAAGAGGGGAGGAATATGTTATGTATTGTGTGTTCTCCTCCCACCTGTGGTGGCGCTGTCACAGCAGATAAATGGTTGGGTGTTCTCTTGGTTAAGTTTAGCTCTCTTTGTTCGGAACTCTCCAGAACTTCCCTTTCCCTTCGAATAAAGCACCTCATGTTTGAATCTCTGAGTTCTGAGTTCTAATTGTGTCTAGGTAAAAAAGGTACTGACACAACACATAAGATAAGGAAACAGATCAACGGTCCACATGACGCCCCTTTCGCCCAAAGGCTAGACCTCGGCTGGGTCGTTGTTGGCGACGTGTGCCTCAAGGGTGCTCACAAGCCATCTCAGGTGAGCACACTCAAGACTTCCATCTTGGAGAATGGTCGTCCAAGCTATCTTACCCCATGCAGTAGTCAGATCCGAGTGACAGAGAAGTTCAGTCATACGGCCCAGCCTCAGAAACCCCCAGCGCTGATCTCCACAGACAGCACACACATGATGCTCACTGGAGAGAACCCGGGTCAGTCAGTCTTCTGTCGCACCGCCAATGATCACAAACTTGCTCCATCGATCGACGACATGAGATTCCTCCAGATTATGGACAATGAGGTCTCTCGTGACAGCTCTAACAGCTGGGTTGCACCCTTACCCTTCCAGAACCCCAGACGATGGCTGCCGAACAACAGGGAGTATGCCTATAATCGTCTTAACTCACTCCGTCGCACACTAGAGAAGAAGCCAAAGATGAAAGCACACTTCCTAGAGTTTGTCAAGAAAATGCTTGTCAACGATCATGCAGAGATAGCTCCTCCACTCCGGGAAGGCCAGGAGTGTTGGTACCTCCCTTCCTTCGGAGTCTATCACCCCAAAAAGCCGGAACAGATCCGTGTGGTGTTTGACTCCAGTGCACCATATCAGGGAGTCTCTCTCAACGATGTACTCCTCACAGGGCCCGATTTCAACAACAGCCTCTTAGGGGTACTCATGAGATTCAGGAAAGAGTCCGTCGCCATCACTGCCGATATCCAGCACACGTTTCACTGCTTTGTGGTGAGAGAAGACAACAGAGACTTCCTCCGCTTCCTGTGGTATCGCAACAATGACCCCAACAGAGACATTGTGGACTACAGAATGCGTGTCCATGTCTTCGGGAATAGCCCGTCCCCTGCTGTCACCATATACGGACTAAGGAGGGCTGCCAAGGAAGAAGAAGACGACTTTGGCAGTGATGTGAGAGGGTTCATCGAACGAGAGTTCTATGTCGACGACGCACTGAAGTAATTCCCAACCGAAGCAGAGGCCATCAGTACCCTCGGACGAGCCCAGGAACTACTTGCACTATCCAGCCTCAGGCTGCACAAGATAGCCTCTAACAGACCAGCAATTATGGAGGCATTCCCCCCTGAAGATCGTGCTAAGGACGTCAAGGATCTAGACCTCTTAACTGATGACCACCCCTACAGCGTAGCCTAGGAGTGTCTTGGAACATAGCAACAGATACGTTCACGTTCCAAACCTTAGATGACAAGAAACCCTTCACACGGAGAGGAGTGCTCTCTACAGTCAACAGCCTATACGACCCTCTCGGCTTCTTAGCCCCTGTCACCATACAGGGCAGGCTGCTCCTCAGGGAACTCTCCACACGCGCTGAAGAGTGGGATTCACCCCTCCCTGAAGAGATGGAAGCAGAGTGGGACAGATGGAGAGACTCACTTCAAGACTTACAGGAGATCCGAATACCTCGCTCCTATACGTCCTTCTCTCCCTCAAGTGCCCAATTCAAAGAGCTTTGTGTCTTTGCAGACGCATCCGCTAAGGCTATTGCAGGTGTGGCTTATCTGAAGGTCATCACTCAAGATGGACAAAGCAAAGTCGGCTTAGTCTTTGGTAAGGCCAAGTTGGCACCCCAGCCAGACCTCACCATACCCAGATTGGAACTGTGCGCAGCAGTATTAGTAGTTGAGATTGCAGAGTTCATAGTAGAGGAGATTGATCTGAAGTTCGACAGCATCACATATTACATAGACAGCAAAGTGGTGCTAGGATACATCCATAACCAAAGTAGACAATTCTACGTATACGTGAACAACAGGGTCCAACGTATTCGACAGTCCACATCCCCCGACCAGTGGAGGTACGTCCCCACAGACCTAAACCCAGCTGACCATGGGTCTAGATCTGTAACAGTGTCCCTTCTCAGCAGCACAACTTGGCTGTCAGGACCTGCCTTTCTTCAGGATCAGTCCCTGCACTCCTCTGAACTCAATGAGTCATTTGACCTCCTCAACCCTGTTTCTGACTCTGAGATGCGCCCACAAGTCACAGCGAACGTTACTCAAATCTCTAAGGACCTGATGAGCACCAAACGCTTCGAGCGTTTCTCCAAATGGAACACTCTCATAAAGACAGTAGCACGCCTAACCCACATAGCTCGTACCTTCTCCCAGTCTACACAAGAGAGGAGCTGCCATGGGTGGCACATCTGTCGCAAGAGTCCCTCTGAAGAGGAGCTCAAGAGAGCCAAAATCCTTGTGATAAAGAGTGTCCAACATGAGTGTTATTCAGAAGAGTTGAAGTGCATAGCAGCAGAACGCAACCTACCCCCTCACAGCAGTCTACGGAAGCTGCATCCTATCGTCAACACCGACAGACTGTCTCTGAGGTGGGCCTTCTTTTGTCGCCAGAGGACTCCAGTGACAAGTAAAGTTAGGATTATGTGGAGTCGCTAACGACCCCAGACGGGGAGTGTTCTGGACTTATTACATGCAGATAGCACCCTCTAGTGGTAGTTAGTGTATAGCGGTGTTAGTATACTGCAATAGGTCATTTGACCTTCCTGTTTCGACCCAGAAGTAGTATTCCAGGAAGAACCTGGCAGAGTTATGGAGAATCCCTCATGTGAGATTCTCAATCCGGTTCCATCTCTTCTCATACGTTAGGCAGGACGCAATTTCTGTGAGTATCTTTGTTTGTTAACATGATAGCAACTTTGTCAGTGTAGTATTTGACAATACTTTGTTTATAAGAAGTTAGTAGTTGTTAGCTACAGAAGTTTAACTCTGGTGCCATTTAGTTATACAATTAGTCTATTCTATTGTTATAAATATGTTTATATTGTGATGAGTGGCACTGGGTGAACCCAACTGCAGGAAGGCAAACTGAGGCAGAGGTTAGGTTGCATAAACAAAGGTAGACTTTACTAGAAAGTTAATTGTGTTTTTTTGTGAGCTGGGGTTGCAAGCACAAAAAATACCCATTACGATGGGCCAGAATTTGCTGGAGCGGGCCATCTTAGTTAGACTTATCCCTGCACCCTTCAGTTCAAAAAAAAATTGCCCACAAAGTTTCTTGAAGAGTGATCTAATAATGGCGTGGAGATGGCAACAAGGCATCTAGGACCTTCGTGAGCAACAGGACAGTGTATCGCCTTAGCCAATGAGATTAAAGAATTGAGAAATGAACAGGGGTAGGACTGAGCAGGATGGTGAATTAGAGTGGGTGAATTCAATGTCAAATCAGGTACAGAAAGAGAAATAAAGAGAGGAAAAGAAAGATTGGATAAAGAGAGAGAAAAAAGAGAAGAAAACAAAATGTAAACATTTTAAATTTGACATTTTTAAAATTGCCAACAATTCACAACCTGAAGGAATGAGACGCCATACTTATAATTGTTCACTTTCTGGGCAAGAGAGGTTGATTGACCGTCAATAACAATTATCATGTTGTTAAAAAGGTACTTACGCTGTTCATTACTAGACTTAGTTTTCTGTGGCGAGTTTAATGGGCAATTAATGAGCAAATGCAGCAACTTCATGAAAATCACAGGGAGGTTAAGGACAATATGCCGCTTCTGCAAAGCTAATGGCGGAGCAGCACAAATTGGCCAGCAGCTTTTTTTTAATTCGCTTATGGGGATCTGGGCGTCACTGGCAAGGCCAGCATTTATTGCCCATCCCTAATTGCCCTTGAGAAGGTAGTGGTGAGCTGCCTTCTTGAACCGCTGCAGTCTGTGTGGTGAAGGTACTCCCACAGTGCTGTTAGGGAGGGAGTTCCAGGATTTTGACCCAGCGACGATGAAGGATTGGCAATATACTTCCAAGTTAGGATGTGTTGTATCCGTGTGTTAATGGAGACACGGAATGCAGGAGTTGGTTTAACAGGTGTTTACTGAACAAAGTCTGGAGGTTAACTAAACGATACAAGATGCTATACAGGCTTATATACCTGAGTGGTCACTACCAGTATTACAGTACACAGGGGCTCTTAAAGGTACCTACACTACAATTCCTCCCCTTTTAGATAATTAGTACATAACATTTTAAGTAATCATTAATTAACATGTTTACAAGAACAATAATCTACACATTTGCTGCAGTTAATCAATTATAAGTCAGTCTCTCTGGAGGCTTCCTGACTCGGTCCGGATAACGCCTCGGTGGTGTAGTAGTTTTCGGTGGTGTAGTAGGTTCTTTTGGCAAGGTCGATTCGGCTTGAATGCCAGTGTCGGGTTCATCTGGTTCCAGTATCACCGGATCGGAGGTAGATACTATGGGTATCTCTGCTTCATCATTAGGCGTATAGAGTTGTGGTGTAGGTTGTCCCTTTTCGGATGACTCTATGATCTGGTCAGCATGGCGCCTTATTATGCTTTCACCAATGTCCACGGTATACATCAGCGGTCCTAGTCGTGTGCAAATAGTTCCAGGCTGCCATTTCTCGGTACGGTAGTCCCGGGCCAAAACTTGTTGACCTATCTGGAAGGTTCTAGTTGGCCTTTCATTCATGCCTTGAAATTGCCGGTTCTCTACGTCCCTTCGGATGTTTGGCTTGATCAAATCCAGCCAGCATCTTAGTCTTCTATTGAAAAACATCATGACGGGAGTTTGGTTTGTAACCACATGTGTTGCATTCCTGTACGCAAACAAGAAGTTATCTACCTTATGTTGTAGATTTATGTCTTCATTACCCATGGCCTTTATGGCCTTCTTGAAGGTCTGGACAAACCTTTCAGCTAATCCATTGGTGGCGGGATGGTATAGGGCAGACGTGTAGTGCTTAACCCCATTGTTTTTTAAGAACTTCCTGAATTCTTCGGACACAAATTGCTGTCCATTATCAGAACAGATCTGTTCAGGCAGCCCATTCCTGGCAAATATGGTCCTTAATACTGTGATAGTTTTTTCCGTGGTGGTGGAGGACATCTTCATTACCTCCGGCCACTTGGAGTGTGCATCCACCGCGATTAAGAACATTGAGTCCATAAATGGACCAGCAAAGTCGATATGTACCCTTTGCCATGGAGATGAGGGCCACTCCCATGGATGTAGAAGGGCTTGTGGTGGGGCGTTTTGGACCTTCTGGCATCCTAGGCAGCTCTTGGTCATTTCTTCGATGTCTCCATCGATACCTGGCCACCACACAAACGCTCTGGCTAGGTTCTTCATTTTCACTCCACCCAGATGCCCCTCGTGAAGCTCCTTTAGCACTTTATCCTGGAGTTTGGGTGGAATCACCACCCTGGATCCACACATCAAGGTTCCTCGGCACACTGACAGCTGTTCTCTTCTTTGCGAGAATGCTGGCAACAGTGGTTCGCCATGTGCTGGCCATCCCTTCACCGTTAAATCGTAGACTCGTGAGAGAGTCGGGTCATTTCTCGTTTCCTTTTCAATGGTAGAATTTGTTACTGGTAGACATTCTACTATGGTTGAGTGGAACATCTCCACTGGGTCCACTGTAGGTGCCTCTTCTACCGTTGGCAACGGTAGGCACGATAAACCGTCAGCATTCCCATGCTGTTTTGATCCTTTGTATTCTATGTCATATTGGTGTGCCCCTAGGAAAAGGGACCACCTCTGTAGCCTTTGCGCTGTCATAATGGGAACGCCCTTTTTAGGGTTGAATATGGAGATGAGGGGTTGATGGTCAGTCAACAAGGTAAATTTTTGTCCGTGTAGGTAATGGTTGAATTTCTTCACTCCCCACACCAGGCTGAGTGCTTCCCTGTCGATCTGGGCATAGTTACGCTCCGCTGAGTTCAATGAGCGTGACGCAAAAGCTCCGAGCCATCAGGGAATCTATGCGATAATACCGCTCCTACGCCGTAAGGGGATGCATCGCACGCCAGTCTGATTGGCAGTGATGGGTTGTAATGAGCCAACACTTCCTTGGACGTGATCAAGCCTTTGCATTTATGGAAGGCACGTTTACAGTCTTCGCTCCATTTCCAAATTACTCCCGTTTGTAGCAGTGCATTAAGAGGGTGCAGAACAGTTGACAAGTTCGGTAAAAATTTATGATAGTAATTTATCAATCCCAGGAACGACCTTAATTGTGAGACATTTTCAGGTGCTGGGGCTTTTATGACCGCTTCAATTTTTTCAGGTGACTTATGCAACCCTTCTTCGTTAATTATATGGCCACAATATGATATTTGTTTCTGGAAAAATTCGCACTTGGGGCGATTTGCTCGTAGGCCCCGTTCTCTCAGCCTAGTGAGCACCTGCTCCAAATTGGCAAGGTGCTCGTTGTCGTTTTCTCCTGTTACAAGGATGTCGTCTAGGTAGCATTGAGTCCCCAGAATCCTTTGCAGGACTTGCTCCATAGCTCTTTGTCAGATAGCTGGAGCTGATGCTACTCCGAAAACCAGTCGATTGTACTGGTACAGGCCTTTGTGTGTGTTTATCGTGAGATACTTTTTAGAGGCCTCCTCAACCTCCATCTGTAGATATGCCTGTGCCAAGTCAATTTTGGTGAAACATTTCCCTCCGGATAGTGAGGCGAAAATATCTTCTATCCTTGGAAGAGGATACTGTATCATGTGAAGGACCGGGTTTACAGTCACCTTGAAGTCCCCACAGATGCGAATTTTTCTCTGTTCTTCAGATTTATCATTATTCAACGTTTTCTTCATGACCGGGACGATGGGTGTTGCCCACTCGCTCCAATCTACCTTGGATAACACGCCTGCTTTTTCCAAATTCTCCAGCTCTGCCTCGACTGCTGGACGAATTGCGTATGGCACCGGCCTTGCCTTAAAAAACTTGGGAATTGCCGCATCTTCCACTTTTATTGAGGCGGTGACGCCTTTCAAGGTTCCTAGTTCCTGTTGAAACACTTCTTTGGCGTTAGCCAAAATGTCTTTTAATCGTTCAGGTATGACGTCATCATTTTTTTTCTTACTGGTCACTGTCAGTGCCTGAATGGCGTGCCAGTCTAAACGTATCTTCCTGATCCATTCACGTCCCAACAACGGTGGACCACCATCTTGCAGAACGTATAAATACAACTTCTGTATTTCCTTGCCGTTGTATACAACAGGCACCCTTATTTTCCCTTTGGGGTATACTTTCTGCCCCGTATATGTCTTCAAGATAATGGATGTGTCTTTCAAAGGTATATGCGGAAATAGCCGCTCGTAATCCCGTCGACTTATGAAGGTAAGAGCTGATCCTGTATCTAGCTCCATTTTAACTGGGGACCCCGCTATCATGAGGGTAACCCAAATGGTCTGGTAATCTTCTTTGGCAATTACATTATGTAATTTGAGACAGCTTAGTCTCTTGTTTCCGGAGTCGCTATCGCTCTTCTGGTCTTCGGAGCTACTGTCCGTCATCATTTGTACCTTTCTGTACTTTTCCTTATTGATTTTTTTTCTGTCAGTGGATTTTTTGTTTCCAGATCGGCATACACGTGCAATGTGTCCCATCTTTCCGCATTGCCTGCATGCTTTGTGATGTGCCTCAATAATTCCGAGACTCGATGTTAGCGAAACAAAACAAGGCTTTTATTAACTTATAAGGTAACACGCAGTGGAGAGAGGTATCTTCCATCTGGAGGTCTGCAGTACTGGATATGAGGCCAGACTGAGCTTGCTTACATAGGGGCCAGGTATGGGCGGAGCCCTACACACAATACATTACAATATACAATACAATGGTGAGGAGACGGAACTGAGGTAAGGGAACTGAAACCTGAAACCAACCACAGTCACAGGCAGTGATGAATGGAATATTTCATCACACTTTGTCCTTGAACCAGCAGTCCCTCTGGTCATGGGTGGATCTGCCGCAGCGATAACATCTCTCTCAACCCCGTGTCATTTCATGGGTGCCGAAGTCCTGTGGCTTTTGCTGTATCTCTGCAGCTCCTCTTGCTGCTGCTTCGTATGATACAGCCACACTGAAAGCCTTGTCCAGTGTCAAATCTTTCTCAGAAAGTAGCCTTTTCTGTGTTCCTTCACTTAGGAGACCGCAGACGAATTTGTCTCGTAGAGAATCTGCCAGTCCTGCCCCGAATTGGCAGTGCTTTGACAGCTTTCTTAATTCGGTGAGGTAATCAGCGTTACTTTCATTCTTGTGCTGATTCCTCCTAAAGAATTTGAATCGTTCCGCTATCAGCAGCGGTGTTGGGTTTAAGTGCTCCTGTAGGGTATCAACAATCTCCTTAAAATTCTTGTCCATCGGTTTGGCTGGAGTGATTAAGTTTCGTAATAGCCCGTATGTCCTTGCGCCCATCAGATTTAGAAGTACCGATGCCTTTTTATCATCCTCTACTTCATTCGCTGTGCAATATACCTCCACTCTTTTCACATATGTGGTCCAATCCTCTATATCACTATCGAAAGCAGTAATATTGCCAGTCTTAGGCATCCTGAAAATCAAAAATGGCGCCTCCTGCGCTTTCCTTTCTTCCCTGCCGAGAAAAAATGGCGCCTCCCACGCTTTCCCGCCGCTGCCGCTGCTGACAACGCTGTTCTCCGCGGTTTTTATTTACACAGATATTTTTAATAGTTGGAGACTCGTTCCCGCCGGACTCTCTGGGACTTTTCCCTCCCTCTGCTTGGTCCGAACGCCGACCTGCTTTGCAGCGCCGGCCGTCTCCAGAGTGCTCCACCCTCCGTCTCTGTTTGCCTCCGCCTTCCGACTCGCTGCTCGGCCCCGCTGCAGAGCCACCCGATCGAGCTCCAGCCCGCCGCCCAGGAAGGATTAGTGCAGTACCTGCCACCAGCCCGGCTAGCTGGTGAAACCACATTTTTTTTTCTCTTCGACCTTCGTCTGAGGAATCGATCTCCTTGAGGTGCTGCCGAATTGCAGGTAAGTCCGTTTCCAATTCGTCGCCACTGTTGTATCCGTGTGTTAATGGAGACACGGAATGCAGGAGTTGGTTTAACAGGTGTTTACTGAACAAAGTCTGGAGGTGAACTAAAAGATACAAGACGCTATACAGGCTTATATACCCGAGTGGTCACTACCGGTATTACAGTACACAGGGGCTCTTAAAGGTACATACACTGCAGGATGGTGTGTGATTTGGAGGAGAATTTGGAAGTGGTGGTGTTCCCATGCGTCTGCTGCCCTTGTCCTTCTAGGTGGAAGAGGTCGCAGATTTGGGAGGTGCTGCCGAAGAAGCCTTGGCGAGTTGCTGCAGTGCATCTTAAAGATGGTATACATTGCAGCCACGGTATGCCGGTGGTGGAGGGAGTGAATGTTTAAGGTGGTGGATGGGGTGCCAATCAAGCGGGTTGCTTTGTCCTGGATGGTGTCGAGCTTCTTAAGGCGATTTGTAATTCATGGGGTATCTCTTCCTCGCCATAAGTTGCTAGCTGATTTGCACATTAATAACTGCGTGCGTTGTTCATTACGCCATTATTTTTTCAGAAAATTCTGGCCCATTATGATACACAAAGATTAATTAATATGCATCAGTGATCAGTTTGGTGATCTCTGTGAAAAACAAAAAAGGTTCTCATATGTTAATGCAGGCTGAGCACAAAGACTTATAGGCCTGGAATTCTAACTTCACCAGAAATCCTATTTATTTGGGTAAACAAGATTTCTGCCGCACTTCTGGCAAAGTAAGCAAAGCAGCAGAGCAAGAGCAGCTTCAAGGAAATTCCTGACCATATTTCCAGTTAACAGGCTCTTAACTGCCTTAACTACAATTACATCACATGGACGGGGTGGGGGACGACAACCAGCCTTGCCACTGTCAGAGATTAATGATTCATTTAAAATTGATAAGGGAAAGGTCACCTTTTATTGTAGTATAACTTCAAAGGGGAATGGATCATGTTTCTGTGGATAAGCATGTCTACTGGGGTGGTCCCAAAACACCTTGGCACAAACAAAGAATTAGCCTCAGTCTGAGGTAATGGGCTTTGATCCAATTCCCTTTTGAAAGCTATTATGAATTCTGCTTCTGGCAGGCATTCCATGTCTCTGTGTAAAAAAGAAAATTCTCCTAATTTGTCACATTATTCTTTTGGGGCAGAGGCATCAGTCGTGATAACATAACCCAAGGATATAACAATAGCATTCCCTTGTGATCTGGACTGGATATTTGTGACTTTCACACGTATATTTCTTCAGTATGTCTGAAGGCAGTTTGAGTGAATATTTGGTGATACATGACTTGATGCAAAATGTTAAGCTGCTATACATTTCCAACAGATGTACATTCAAGGTAACAGTTCTGATCATATTTGCTTATTTTTGTCAATGCAAATTGTCTTCACATAACATTAAAATAATGAACACTGTTAGAAACGTTAGCAAGAAAGGTTGTATTAAATAATCCAGTTTATGTTCACAACTTAATTTTGTAGTTAAGAGAGAGTTTTTGCAGAATTGTTGAAACAGGCGATATCTGTAGAATGTCAATAAATCAACTCAAATCTCCAAGGCTGTACTGATTGTCATCATACAAAATAGCCTTGTGTAGTTCTAATCTTCTAATAGATACATTTATGACTATATGTTTACCATTTCTGTACAAGTAAGAACAGCTTTTGTTATGATACCCACTCTGGAATGCTGAGCTGTTGTAAGTTAGTGTAAAACAAGAGTGAAGGTCATGTGGGAGGTATGATATAATGCCTTATTAGCTGAGCTTAAAAAGCGAGATCATTGTAAGAAAGTTAGGGAAGACCCGGATGGCTAATCACCCTGCGACTGAACTCAGCAACAGCAAATTGTTGTGTGTGTTGTCTGTATCATTTAATAAAATCTGTAAAACTAAGAATCTGCATTTAGAACCATAATTCTTGGCACAGAGACAACGGGCTTGATTTTAATAGCCTTGAGGAGATGGGTTTGGAGGCGGGTCTGTTGCGAAAATCGGGAAAAATGGCTTCAGACACCCAACCCGCCTCCATCCCACCCCCACCCAATTTTTGTGAGTGTCTGTTCAGCCACTCCCAAACTGACCCGACTGGAACCTGTGGGACAGGTAGTTAAGACAGTTAACAGCCTGTTAACTGCCTTGCTAATTCTATTTTCATCGTGGTTTCCCATTTTCGGGCTTCTGGCTCCTGTTTCCCGACTTGTCACAAACAGGCCAGGTTCAAGGAGACAAGCTGCTGGAGGACATAATTTGTATGCATTGGTGGAGCGCATTAAAAGCGCCCCTGAATCATGGCAGAAATTCAAATGCAACAACTTTGCGGTTGTAGGTATGGGATAAGATTTTGCACATCTACTGACCTTGTGACTGTTCAAGCTGACACCCATCTGCAGTGTGACATGAATGGAATAATTTCAGGCCACTTCGACTGTGCGCTTGCAAGCTTGTTGCCTCAAATTAAATCTATAGCAAGGGGATGGGAAATATTTATGCCCTCTCATCCTGGTCCTTATATTCGGAGGAGTAGCAGCTGCGTGGCTCAGTGCAGATCTTAGATCTTCCTGGGAAGAGGAGTAAGAGGAGGACGATGGGCACCTTGCATGCCCTGTTGTGACCAATGCAGCATCCCTCCAGTTCACTGCTGCCTCTCAAGCAGGGTATGCACACTGCCATGCCACATTAGCATAAGCTTACTCTTCAATCATAGGTGGCTACCATATGGCTCTGTAATTGCAGGCGACACTTGTCCCATGTCATACTTCATCTCTGCTATACCCTGTTATTTCCTATCACTTTTACCATCAGCATTACAAAAGCAAGTCGCCCTGAGCACTTAATGCGCTTTTGCCATTTCCCATAACACATAGGCCACACAATCAACTGGTTGACATAATTTTTCTTTTAAACATCACGAAAGGATAATAAACCAGCAATAGTCAGAAAAAAAAGATAAATCACCCAAGTGACTCCCCTTGTGACTATAGGTGCTTAATCTTTCTCTTACGCGTGCTTCTACATGGTGCTTCCCCTGTGGCTTCAGCAGATGTAGAGGCACCTTGCTGACTAGGATGCTGCGCCTGCTTAGATGCTTTTGGCGGGCGTCCTCTGGGATTGGGAGCCTGGGAGGGCTCTTCAACAGTCTGCTCTTCCTGCGGCTGTGCAGGGACTTAAACGGCCATCTCGGTTGTCTCTGTAAAGTGGGTCTCTGACCGAGGGCTCTGCAGTGGCATGGTCATGTGTGCGCTTTGAGAGGAGCCCACACTTCCTTCTGTCCTGCCAACAACATCCCTCATGGGTCAGCCACACCTCAGTGCTGGCAAGTGGCTGGAGAGCACCTTGCTGCACTTCAGGGGGACCATGAGGACCTGTATCTGCACTGGCCGTCCTCCTCAAAAGGACGTCCATGAAGCTCTGGTCTCTCTGCTCAATAGCTGCCCATCGCTCCTCCAGAGATGACATTCTATTTTGAACAGTCACCATGTTTTCCTGACTCTGGCGACTTATTTCCTCCATAGCCATAGCCATCCTTTCCACTGAGGTAGCCAGCCTTTCCACGGAGGTTGCCATCCTATCCATGGTGGTGCTTTCATGCACCATTGCCTCCACCACGGCAGTGCTGATGTTACAGATGGACTCCTCCATTCTCTCCACACTCGCACTAACCCTGGAGGCAAACCCTTCCAGAGACACCTGCACTTGTTCCTGTATTTCCTGAGATGCTCTTTTTCTGGATGGCCCCAGAGGCACAGCATCTGCATGCAGCTCAGCAGAGCTAGGAGAGTCCTACGACCTCCGCCGAGGACTCTCCACTGCTGTCGCTGTCTCCACCATCTGCTGATGCTCACTTGTGCACTGTGATAGACCAGGTGGCAACACTAATCTAACTCGCGATGGCCCCACCGAGGTGAGCGTTGCTGCGCTGGTGCTGGGTGCGCTGAGTCCTGGTGACGCTGCTCCCTCAGAGGCTTCAGGTTCCTCTGAGGAGTTGTCTGGCTCTTCGTTCTGGATTGTGGGGAGGGGGGCGCTCGATGGTCCTGTGGGAGAGTAAAGGCATGATTTAGACATCTGATATTGATGTAGTCGACACATCCTTTGAGCAGATGATACAACGCGAAGCTCTATGAACATCATATACCATTGCATTCTGAGAGGGATGAAACTCTTATTTTGTCACCAGCTTCCTCTAGCATGCCCGTCTCTCCATCGCCCACTTCCAGGTCCTCGCCACTGCCAACAATCTCGTATGCAGCCTCCTCAGCACTGGTCAATGTTGCTAGGGTAGGTGTTCCTCCTCCAGTCATTGCTCTTTCCCTCTTATTGTGGACTACCTTTTCCTGCAAGGAGGGACACAAGCGGTGTTTCAGCCACAGTGATGGAGTGAGGGTCAATAATCCCTACCATAGAAGCTTTGAGGGAGATGAAGATGGGGTAAGGAGCCAAGAGGAAGGTAGCTCCCTGTGCATTGTTAGTTGTTGTCACTGCATGACAGTGAGAGCGAGTCTGAGGGGTGCATAGGCAGGATGCTGAAGTGATTCAGTGCAGAGACAGAGATGGATAGGAAAGGGTGCAAGGGAAGTAAGAGTAAGGTGGGATTTAAAGGAGGAGGCTTACAATGCAGAGTGCTGGTGATGCGAAGAGAAGCAGATTGAAGGCAAGTGTGATGCGATACTCACTTTTGATGTTCGCACAAGATCAATAAACCTTTATCTGCACTGGATCCATGAGCGTGCATATATGGAACTTGCGCTGACCTCAGCAGACCAAGGAGGCTTCCTCCGGCCATCAGGAGGGAAGAGAATCTCCCTGCGACCTCTGACAGCATACACAAGAACATGGAGGGAGTCATCATTAAGACGAGGAGCAGCCTTGCCTCTGGAAGAAGTCATTACGTATAAATCAAGTCTAGGAATCCAAAGAGAAAGACTTAGGCTGAATGGCAGCTTTAAACATAGAAACATAGAAGATAGGAGCAGGAGTAGGCCATTCGGCCCCTCGAGCCTGCTCCGCCATTCAATGAGATCATGGCTGATCATCCAAATTCAGTACCCTGTCCCTGCCTTCTCCCCATATCCCTTGATCTCTTTAGCCTTAAGAAATATATCTAACTCCTTCTTGAATATATTTAATGAATTGGCCTCAACTGCCTTCTGTGGTAGAGAATTCCACAGGTTCACCACTCTTTGGGTGAAGAAATTCATCCTCATCTCTGTCCTAAATGGCTTACCCCTTATCCTTAGACTGTGACCCCTGGTTCTGGACTCCCCGGCCATCGGGAACATCCTTCCTGCATCTAGTCTGTCTAGTCCTGTTAGAATTTTATAAGTTTCAATGAGATCGCCTCTCATTCTTCTAAACTCCAGCGAGTATAAGCCCAATTGACCCAATCTCTCCTCATACGTCATTCCTGCCATCCCAGGTATCAGTCTGGTGAATCTTCGCTGCACTCCCTCCATGGCAAGAACATCCTTCCTCAGATAAGGCGACCAAAACTGCACACAATACTCAAGGTGTGGTCTCACCAAGGCCCTGTACAACTGCAGCAAGACATCCTTGTTCCTGTAATCAAACCCTCTCGCTACGAAGGCCAACATACCATTTGCCTTCTTAACCGCCTGCTACACCTGTATGCTTATCTTCAGCGACTAGTGCACAAGCACACCCAGGTCTCGTTGCACTTCCCCTTCTCCCAATCTATTGTCGTTCAGATAATAATCTGCCTTCCTGTTTTTGCCACCAAATTGGATAACATTGCATTTATCCACATTATACTGCATCTGCCATGCATCTGCCCAATCACCCAACCTGTCCAAATCATAGTGGAGTTTCTCAGCATCCTCCTCACAGCACACACGCCCACCCAGCTTTGTGTCATCTGCAAACTTGGATATATTACATCTAGTTCCCTCGTCTAGATTATCATTAATATATATTGTGAATAGCTGGGGTCCAAGGACCGATCCCTGCGGTACCCCACTAGTCACTGCCTGCCACTCGGAAAAAGAGCCGTTTATTCTAACTCTTCGCTTCCTGTTTGCCAACCAGTTCTCTATCTACGTCAGTACCTTGCCCCCAATCCCATGTGCCTTAACTTTACACGCTAATCTCTTATGCAGGACCTTATTGAAAGCCTTCTGAAAGTCCAAATCCACTGGTTCTCCCTTATCTATTTTACCAGTTACATCCTCAAAAAATTCCAGTAGATTAGTCAAGCATGATTTACCTTTTTTAAATCCATGTTGACTTTGTCCGAAATAACAACAGAAAATGCTGGAAAAACTCAGCAGGCCAGGCAACACCCGTGGAGAGAAATTAAGAGTCGACGTTTCGGGTGAACCCTTTTTCAAAACTGGAAAGGAAATAAAATAGATCGAAGGCAGGGCTGCGATAGAACAAAAGAGAAGTGAAGAGACATTAAGAGGTATTCGAAACCAGACGAGATGGTAATAGGACAGTGGAGACAAAAGACGGCTAAGATTAGGTGTGAAGTGTACTGGCAGGATGAGTGACAGCTGCCATGTATGAGAGAGAAAAAAAAGGAAAGGGGGGGGGGGGGGAGGGAAGACCCAAAACAAAGGGGTGGAAAAAAAATATAAGTAAAAATGTAAAAAGGGTTCACCCGAAACGTCGACTCTTAATTTCTCTCCACGGATGTTGCCTGGCCTGCTGAATTTTTCCAGCATTTTCTGTTGTTATTTCGGATTTCCAGCATCTGCAGTATTTTGCTATTGACTTTGTCCGATCCTGTCACTGTTTTCCAAGTGCTCTGCTATCACATCTTTTATAATGGACTCTAGCATTTTCCCCACTCCCGATGTCAGGCTTACCGGTCTATAATTCCCCGTTTTCTCTTTACCACCTTTTTTGAATAGTGGGGTAACATTAGCTACCCTCCAATCCATGGGAACTGTTCCAGAGTCTATAGAATTTTGGAAGATGACCAGCAATGCATCTACTATTAAAAGCAGCTGCTATGATGACATCATCAGAGGTCAGCCGACCCAATCCCACTCATTGGACCGGCCAGCGTGCCTCCATGAAATCAACAAGCTCATTGAATCAAAATCAGACATCAGCAGCTGATCCCGCCAGAAGCGGCTCCAGAACCCGCCCACCACGCAACCTGACTCCAACCCGCCTCGGGAATTAAAATCGAGCCCAACAGCTCCAAATTGAACTCTCAACCACTATTAATCTACAAACATACTACACTTTCCTGATTACCCAGGCAAACTATTGTTTAGACTCTGGGAAAATTAACCTCAATTTAGCCTATTAACACCCTTTCACCTGGGTACCCTTCTTTATAAACTCAAGTGAAGACAAATTTCTTTTACATCCCAATATTAAAATAACTCTTTCCAAATCCTTTCTGTGGAAAAATATCAAAAAAATCTTTAACTGTAATATTTGCTTTTTGTTGAGAAAAGGATTGCTTTTGCACGTGAAATAAGAAAACAACAGAATTTCCCGTTCTTCCCGCACCCTTTAAGCACCGTTCCACTGCAGAAGATGAGAGTGTGAAGCATCTTGGGCAACTGCAGTCTCCTGGAACTTGCTTATTTGTCTTATGGAGTCAGAGAGAAAATTCCCAGAGTTTTCCCTGAATTGGCCAATTTTTTTAATGCTTTGTCTTTCCAATATCAACACCAGCAAAAAACAGAATATCTGCTCATTTATTAGTTTGCTGTTTGTGGGGCATTACTGTGTGCAAATTGGTTATCGTGTTTGCTTACATAACAACACTTCAGTGTTTAGAGGCTGTGTGTGTCTCTCCATAATATAAATGGGACAGCCTCTGTGTGTCTGTCATTGCAATTTTTGTGGAATAGGCTTGAGGCCTGAATGGCTTACTTCTGTTCCTATGTTCTATTTTCCTAGAGTAGTTCATTGGTCGTAAAGCGTTTTAGGACGTCCTCAGAACATGAAGCGGCTTAATAAGTGCCACTTCTTTCTTTCGCTGTCTCCCCCAGGAAATAGCATTATTGGAAATGGGTGACTGGTGCGCAAGTATACACCAATTACTGGATGGGGCAAACTTGTTGAGTCCAATGGTCTTTTCTTGCCTTTTAAAAAATATATTCATGAGGGGTTAACTCCAATTGCTGGCTAACTATGTATCAAATGGGTTACCTGCTACAAACTTAAGATAATACTTTGTAGATATATAAAAATATTTTTTACTGAAGTTGCCCAATCACCTGGAGTCAATGCAAACTCTGATGCAACAGGCCTAGTTATGTGTTACTTATTGGAATCACAAATTATTGATATGCTTCTACAAGCTGCTTTAGTTTCATCCAACTGTGTCGAGCATTCCATATAAAGTTGGTAATGAAAAGAGCAACGGGAAGGGGTTATTCGTCTGTGAAGATGGTAGACCTCTTGCATCAGGGCTGTGAATCTTCCAAATATCACAATAAACCAATCAACTCGCTGCTAACTGAATTTGAAGTATTTAAAGGTGCTCATTCAGAATTTTGTAAGAGGGTTGCTCTTTGGTTCGGTAATTGATGTCAGGATTTAATCTTCCAACAAAAGTAGACTTAATGAACTAGATACTGCAACGGTGCTTTTAGTGACAGTTTGAAAAGTATCCTGTACGGCGCAGCTTTAATTACTATTGAGGTTAGAGTTGAAAGGGGAAAGGGGCTGGTGACTGCTGCCGAAAAGGAAAGTGCTTGGCGGTTTTGTGTTCACAGGCCGCAGAGGAGTTCAGAGTCGGTTGCCGCAAATACTATGGAAGAAATAGAAACTGAGGAGGATATGCTTTTTAAAAAGCACCGCAAGGAAAAGAAAGAATTGCAGGGTACGCGAAAACTGAGCGGCAAAGGGAGAAAGAGCCCGCCTCCCGCCCGGCAAACGTGTACGCGGCTCGTTGCATTTTTGCAGCACAGAGTTGTTGCTGGAATTTAAAGGCGCGGTTGGGTTTGTGCCGAAGAGCAATGCTCGCGGATACAGAAGGGCTGGATTAATGTGCACCGTCACTTCTTCTGGCGGTCGGAGGGGCCGAGCCGACAGTGGTGGGGTCCGGTCCGGTCCCCGGGCAGCGGCCGCTCTCCTCCGGGAAGCACTTGCTCTGCATAGCCTCCTGTCGTTGCTTGGCCACTTCTCTTGATCTGATCTCGGATCGAGCCGTTGTTGAGGGATCGTGTCTTTAGCGCTGGACTGTCCTGCCTGTCGCCCCCCGGGTTCAGGAGTTTGCTTCCAGGGAATGAAATGATGGCTCTACAAAATGTTAACTTTGGTCTTAAAATGATGGCTGTGCCTTTGTCACCATCATAACAGACATGGCCAGTTCTGAACAGGACCGTGTGTATATTTTTGTATGAAGCAAGAATTGCTTTGGGTGAAAAAGCTATAGAAACATAAAAGATAGGAGTAGGCCATTCGGCCACTCAAGCCTGCTCTGCCATTCAATGAGATTATGGCTGATCATCCAAATTCAATACCCTGTCCCTGCCTTCTCCCCATATCTCTTGATCCCTTTAGCCTTAAGAAATATATCTAACTCCTTCTTGAATATATTTAATGAATTGGCCTCCACTGCCTTCTGTGGTAGAGAATGCCACAGGTTCACCACTCTCTGGGTGAAGTAATTCCTCCTCATCTCTGTCCTAAATGGCTTACCCCTTATCTTTTAGACTGTGACCCCTGGTTCTGGACTCCCCGGCCATCGGGAACATCCTTCCAGCATCTAGTCTGTCTAGTCCTGTTAGAATTTTATAAGTTTCAATGAGATCCCCTCTCATTCTTCTAAACTCCAGCGAGTATTCCCTCCAAAAGCAACCCTTTTCCCTACCCTAACCCATTTGAAGTAATACCGCTCAGTTTTTATATGTCTTAAGGGCCTGCTATGCACTAAATTAATTTTATTAAATGAAAAGTAAAATTTGGCAATATACTAATTTGGTTACTAACAATCGTGTTCAGATGCTGAGCTTGGAAAGAAAGCTGTTGAAACCCTCATCCATGCCTTTGTTACCTCTATACTTGACCATTCCAACGCACTCCTGGCTGACCTCCCATGTTCTACAGTATGTAAACTTGAGGTCATCCAAAACTTGGCTGCCCGTGTCCTAACTCGCACCAAGTCCCGATCACCCTGTGCTCGCTGATCTACATTGGCTCCTGGTTATTGCCAAATTTTACTTTTCATTTAATAAAATTAACTGCACAGCAGGCCCTTAAGACATATAAAAACTGAGCGGTGTTACTTCAAATATTTTTTATCCATACTTTTTGTCTTTTTTTCTTCTCCCCCACATGGCAGCTGTCTTTCATTCTGCCAGCACAATTTACACTTCATCTAGAGCCATCCTTTGTTTCTTAACCTGTTCCATTACCATCTCCTTTTGCCTTGAATACCTTTTAATCTCTTCTGCCTTCCATCTTATCTCAGACCTTCCCTTTTGTTCTTTCATCTCCTCCCCCCTTTCCCAGCCTCTTCAGTTGCTTAAAAATCTGTTCCATTGCCTGCTTTTTTCCAGTTCTGACGAAAGGTCATCAACCTGAAACGTTAACTCTATTTCTCTCTTCACCTGCTGAGTTTCTCCAGCATTTTCTGTTTTTATTTTAGGGTAGGAAAAGGGTTGCTTTTGTAGGAGATAGCTTTTTCACCCAAAGCAGTTCTTGCTTTATACAAAAATATACATGCACACGATCCTATTTAGAACTGACCATGTCTGTTATGATGGTGACAAGGGCACAGCAGCTCCTTAATTTCAAAATTCTCATCTTTGTTTTCAAGTCCCTCCATGGCCTCGCCCCTCCCTATCTCTGTAATCTCCTCCAGCCCCAAACTCCCCCCCGAGATATCTGCGCTCCTCTAATTCTGCCCTCTTGAGCATCCCTGATTATAATTGCTCAACCATTGGTGGTTGTGCCTTTTGTTGCCAAGGCCCTAAGCTCTGGAATTCCCTCCCTAAACCTCTCCGCCTATCTACCTCTCTTTCCTCCTTTTAAGACGCTCCTTAAAACCTACCTCTCTGACCAAGCTTTTGGTCATCTGCCCTAATCTTTCCTTATGTGGCTCTGTCAATTTTTTTGTCTTATAATACTCCTGTGAAGTGCCTCAGGATGTTTTACTACATTAAAGGTGCTATATAAATACAAGTTGTTGGTGGTGGTTGATTAGTACTGGTGTGGATAATTAACTTTGGGGTGAAGAGGAATGATCAATCATACCCAACAACTATCTTTTAGAGTTTGTGAAATAGACATTTATTAGGGTGGTGGAATAGCCTGTGGTTTTATTATTCCATTTTACTGGCTAAAGAGCAATATTTGGGCAAAGTATATTTTAATACACTTCATTCATAAAGCAAAATATATAAACATGGTCCAAAAAGATATTCTATACATTGCAAATGTCATAATCATAGTTCAAAGGCACTTTGAGGTACATTATTCCTGGTAATGTTGGCTAAATACTTTCAAATATTGCAATTCAAAGAATGTACACTTGGTGTTGGTAATACATTCAGTTTGTTTAAAATAATGCTACATTTACATTGAGTTACAGTTTCCACTAGTGTTGACATTAATGCATTCATTTCTATGTAGTGTCATTGCACTTGAGAGGATGTTACATTTATATTAAGCTACATGATTTGAATTAGTGTTGGCACAAATACATTTACTTCTATCCAAAACATTTGGGAGGTGTTAAATATTTATTGGAGATATGCAGTTTCCAGTAGTGTTTGTTCAGCTGGAAAAACGTGTTGGCAGAAAAGAAAGTAGGAAAGCATGAATGAGAAGTAAATAATCTTCTACTGTGTTCCATTCTTCATTTACTGTATGTATGGTACTTGGGTTTTGTTTTGATCAACTGTTTGGTATAAGTTGGGAAATTCTAGCCAGATAATAAATATGTACTGAGTTTATATCATGAGTATAATCATTAAAACTTTTAACTCTTTGATTTCCAATGATTTTTTTTTTAAATGAACTATGCTGAACTTTGTAGAAACAGGTGTTATGGACTCCAAGTTATTTATATTAAATTTAATTTATGAAGTTTAAAAAAAAATGAGTAGTGCTGGTAAAATACTAAGTTTGTATTCTAGTGCTATTTTAGTTTTTATTTTTAAAAAGACTTTAAGCCAAAATTTAAGAATGCAGTTTCTTTACTGTAGGTTTATCCAGGGATAGATTGGTTTATTAGGCTGGTAAGCATTATAACAATTAATGGTAAAGGTGTTAAAGATTTGGGCAAATTTAAATGGCCAAGCTTGTAATTTCAGCATAGGGTCTTTCATATACTTGAAATCCTGAATAATGATTCCAAAAGGTAGTTTATTACTCTTTTTTAAATGTTGTACTGTACTACTTTCACTTGTCCATTTACCTGACATAGTCACAAAAGTTGTGATAATATTTTAAAATATTACTGAACTAATCTGGGGTTTGAGCTTCACTTTTAACTGACTTGCTCAATTAAATTACATCCAGGTAGGCATGTCCTGCTTTACGTTATTCAATATATGTAGAAATTTTTATTTTTATATGTAAAGAAAACAAAGTGCTAAATATTATGCCTTCACTTTGAATTGCAGCTAAAATACAGGGAATGAAAAATGCTGTCGCTAAAAATGACAAGAAAAGAAGAAAACAGCTAGTAGAAGAAGTAGCAAAAATTGAGGCCGAGCTGGAACTAAGGCATGAGGAGGAACTTAAACAGCTCACTCGGTCACTTGATAAATCTAGTACGGTGAGGGAATGGTATTGTGTTTAGATTCCTCCTTCTTCCAACTAAAACAAATTCCTCCTATTAAAAGGGATGGAATATACAATATTCCATATATATCAGAAAATTCCTGATATCAATGCATGATGCTGCCTCAGTTTGAGAGCTTTATTCATAGGCCATTCTCATTCTTCTTTTTGCTAAATAGCATAAATGCAAGAAAAGCATAGACGATCAAACTTTAATTGTACTTGTAAACACAAATATCAGATTATTTTCTCACTAATATTTTGAATAGAACAGTGAAGCGTTATTTGGTTGTGGCACAACCTTGAGCTTTATCCTTATGGTTTATGATGTATTCTGTATCTCTGGCTTGTCACAGCTTTAAAATAGATTCCCAATCATTTGTTGTATATAAGTATCACGTTGGTAAACCGTCATCCAATATCGGGGGGTGGGGGGGGGGGGGAACGTGAATTTGGAGAGTTCCTGATGATTTTCATTGGTTGATCATTCTTGCAGGTGAAAACTAAACTGAGAATAAACATTGCACTTCATATCTGCCAGTTCAGTCTCAGTGCATCATTTATATATGCGCTAAAATATGCAGTTTACAAATGCCAATTAAAAACTGGAGTGTTACCATGGAAATCTGCAGAGGTGGCTACTGTTGGTGAAAATTATTCTGTATGGGGAGGAAAATAAGAGTAAAGACTTCAACGTAATCAAATAATATCTTAATACAATTTATCACATCATGCCATCACAGTTGGAAATAAATCTAATAGAGCATAATTATGTAGAGCAAATAATTTTGATGGCTTAAAAAAAATCAGTCAAATCTTAATTTTACTTTGCAGAATTTACCAATTCAGTCAAAATTTGCCCAATTTGCAGGAATTGTAGTCAGGACTATATAGTAACTGGCACAAAGTGAGTTATCACAAAATTTTGCTTTACCTTTCCTACCTTCAGCAACTCCTGAGTAACCAATCAAATACTGCAATTTACCATGGGCGTGTTTTCAAGATATATACGTTGACTCCATAGCCTTGCAGTCACCAAGTTATCTCTCAGAACATTTTTAAAATCACAATTGCTGTATTGATTTTATGCCACTGGATACTCTTTTTATATTAAAAACTTGTACCGTATCACACCAGCAACAAAAATCAACATTTATGTGTATTTCTGGTGGAGGAAAAAGTGTGGACCCGGAATTTGCGGCGGGTAGTAACTGCGAACTAACAGCTGAAATGAACCATGTTTGCTGTTATTACCTCTTTGAAACTGACCGCAACTTGAGGATTTAGCGCATGCGCATGTGCATCCTAACATGGAAATCCTGAAGTTGTGGTCAGTCGTTCACTGCTCTGACACTGGCTGCGCTGTGCCCTTGCCACCGCCAACACGCCGCCCCCCCCCCCCAGCCGCCAATCAGTGTAATCAGTGAAACTGACGAAAACTTGGGCTTTTCCGCAATAATATCACTGTTAAACATAGAAACATAGAAGATAGGAGCAGGAGTAGGCCATTCGGCCCTTCGAGCCTGCTCCGCCATTTAATGAGATCATGGCTGATCATCCAAATTCAGTACCCTGTCCCTGCCTTCTCCCCATATCCTTTGATCCCTTTAGCCTTAAGAAATGTATCCAACTCTTTCTTGAATATACTTAATGAACTGGCCTCCACCGCCCTCTGTGGCAGAGAATTCCACAGGTTCACCACTCTCTGGGTGAAGAAATTCCTCCTCATTTCAGTCCTAAATGGCTTACCCCTTATCCTTAGACTATGACCCCTGGTTCTGGACTCCCCGGCCATCAGAAACATCCTTCCTGCATCTAGTCTGTCCAGGCCTGACAGAATTTTATAGGTTTCGATGAGATCCCCTCTCAATCTTCTAAACTCCAGTGAGTATAAGCCCAATCGACACAATCTCTCCTCATACGTCATTCCTGCCATCCCAGGTATCAGCCTGGTGAATCTTCGCTGCACTCCTTCCATGGCAAGAACGTCCTTCCTCAGGTAAGGCGACCAAAACTGCACACAATACTCAAGGTGCGGTCTCACCAAGGCCCTGTACAACTGCAGCAAGACATCCTTGTTCTTGTACTCGAACCCTCTTGCTACGAAGGCCAACACACCATTTGCCTTCTTAACCGCCTGCTGCACCTGCATGCTTACCTTCAGCGACTGGTGCACAAGAACACCCAGGTCTCTTTGCACTTCCCCTTCTCCCAATCTATTGCCATTCAAATAATAATCTGCCTTCCTGTTTTTGCCACCAAAGTGGATAACCTCACATTTATCCACATTATAGTGCATTTGCCATGTTTCTGCCCAATCACCCAACCTGTCCAAATCGTACTGGAGTTTCACGACATCCTCCTCACAGCATACTCTCCCTCCCAGCTTTGTGTCGTCTGCAAATTTGGAGATATTACATCCAATTCCCTCGTCCAGATCATTAATATATATTGTAAAAACCCCATTAAAAGTTAGGCCTTGTTGGATTATGTGTAACAGGTTTTAACAGTGTATTGACTGCTAAAACAAATGTTATGACCCTGAAAAACGAATTTTAATTTTTGTGGAGTATCACATTTCTCCATAATTATGAAAATTTATAATTTTTAAGTAACTAAAAAAAATTATATTTTTTAAAAGTTTGTTCATATTTATTTCAGGTTTACCTTTTCCTCATGTGAGAGCCCCAATCTTTGTTCTGCTCTCCGTAACAATTTTTTAAAGTTAGAATAAAAGCAACATCTTCAGTTCCTGAATAACAACAGAAAATGCTGGAAAAACTCAGCAGGCCAGGCAACATCCGTGGAGAGAGAAATAGAGTCAACGTTTCGAGTCAAACTCTTTGTCAAGACTTGTCCAGTCTTGACAAAGGGTTTTGACCTGAAACGTTGACTCTATTTCTCTCTCCATGGATGTTGCCTGGCCTGCTGAGTTTTTCCAGCATTTTCTGTTGTTATTTTGGATTTCCAGCATCTGCAGTATTTTGCTATCATCTTCAGTTCCTGGTTCCCTGTCTGTGCGAATTCTGCATTGTTATTGGCTGCTTAGACAGCTTGTTGCTATCGCAGTAGCTCGCGCTAGAAATGCCCCACTGATTTGACTTGCGCGTTGAGAAAGGCAAACTTCTCGCCACAGAGATCGCGAGCTTTTGGGGCCAGCGGCGAACGCCTTTGCTTCGCTACTGACCACAATTTCCGGGCCATAGATTCTCGAAGCTAGTTTTGTTTTAATTTCATTGATGGGATGTAGTTGGGTGTTGCAGTATACCTAACATGCTTTCAACCATATAGTATTTACTGGCCAAAATTGATAAGGCAACAGAAAGCCTTGGAGCTCTATTTTTGGAATTTAGACATCGGATTTCTATAGACAAACGAGGACTTTAATAATGTAAACTAATGCTCTAAAGCTATGTTAAAATGGGTATGAGGATGGATTTTAAGTTCTGATATTCTTTCCTGTTAGGTTGAATCTTCTACCAATGGAATTGCAAATTTAGAATTCGAAATCGATAATGAGAAAGAAGTTAAGCAGTCTCGGGTGTCCAAGGCACAGAAGAGAAGGGTGCGTTTTTTGACTATAAATATCCTGATCGTATTTTCCCTCTTGATTTAAAAAAAACCATATGGCAACTGCACAGTTTTAAGTTCAAAATAGTGTTTAAAGACATTTTTAAAAGAAAGTGTAAACATTTTAGTCAGCTGTCATGTTTGGAAACTGGTATTGTATATGTACGCAATGCTGTAATACTTGATTTCAGTCATTTTAAAAATATATATTTTCAACTTCAATACAAGGAGAAGAAAGCTGCTCAGGACAAAGAAAGGGAAGAGAGAATAGCTGAAGCTGAAGTAGAGAATTTGAAAGGAGCCAGACACCTGGAAAATCAGAAACTTGCTGAAATCCTTGCTAAAAGGCAGTTACAGATCAAGCAGATCCCATCTGATGGTCACTGCATGTACAAAGCTATTGAAGACCAACTTACAAACCAGAGCAGTCTATTGACCCTTGCAGAGCTAAGGACACAGGCAGCGGAATACATGAGAAGTCACGTAGATGATTTCCTACCTTTTCTGACCAACTCTAATACAGGAGACATGTATACACCTGGTAAGTATTGGTATGATGCTTCAAATACTTGAAGTTATTGATTCTGTTTAAAAAAAATTAACTTTCAATCATGCTTGTGTTTTATGTCTGTGTTTCACAAAAGAGCAAGCATTATAATAATTTCAAATATATCTATGCTGCACCAATTTTTCTGCTGTTGGAGGCGATTAGCGTACTTTAACCAGCACATCTCGAGCAATGACTTCTCGTCCTGCTCCCACATGGCCAAGTCAAGAACGTCGTAAGGTTTTATCCTAGTCTGCTTCCTTTCACTCGTTTATTTGTTGACCTCAGTGACATTACTTAAAGTGATGGGATCAGCTTCTGACATGTATGCTGATGATGCCAACCTGTACTTTTCTAATGCCATCATTGACTCCATGACTGTCACTTTGCTCAGCATCAGATTGTTTGTTTAACAGTAAATCGTGGATGAGCCAGAACTTTCTAAAAATTAGGCCGGAATTTTGCCTACCTTGGTGGGTCTGGTGCGGGCGGTGTCCGTGGCGGGTCGCGACCCTGCTGCTGGGTCCATCCTGCTGCAGAAAATGAACTTGCCTTAACGGGGCCTATTAAACCCACCCAGCCCGTTACCCGGCCCAATTAGATGGAGCGGGTCTGGTGATGTCATTCATGATGAGTTTTCAACCGGGACCATGGTCACATTACATTTTAAGTTTAATCTAAAAAAGTGGGTGTTTAATCTTTATTCTACAATAATATAATAAACATTATATATGAGTGACAAAGAAATATTTAAATAATATCAAGTAATATGATGCCATCTACAAATACGATCAAGAACATAATTTAAAAGTACATTAATTGGGAAGTTATTGGTGCTTTAGTCATAAATCTATAGACTTCTGTATCAGTAACTGGTACAAATAAAATGTGTGTATAGGTAACATAAAATGAAGCAGATTTTAAATGTAATTGTAAAGGGGTGGAATTACAATCTTCTGCAAGTTCAGCGGAAGAGCTGCAGAAACCCTGACAAACAGTAAGTGGTGCTTCTGGGATTCCTGCAGCTCTTCCGTTGAAGTTAACAATGGACAAGTGAGAGAACCTCTGCAGAAATTCACCCTAAAGTCTCAGACTGAAAAATTAAATTAGGGACTGAAAGCAAAATGAACCAATGGAATGAGTTATGATAATTAAATTGTTACGGTTGATGGTAGTGGTAATGTAGGGCATAGTATCAATCAAGAAATTAGAAGTGCATGTAGCAAGGGCAATACGGTAATCATGGGGGACTTTAATCTACATATTGACTGGGCAAATCAAATTACCACTGATGGTGTGGAGGACGAATTCTTAGAATGCATGCGAGATGGTTTCCTGGATCAGTATGTGGAGGAACCAACCAGGGAACAGGCTATTCTGGATCTGGTACTGTGTAATGAGAAAGGGCAAATCAATAATCTTGTGGTAAAGGGGCCGTTGGGGACAAGTGACCATAATATTATTGAATTTTACATTAAGTTTGAGAGTGATGTAGTCCAATCTGAAACTACGGTTTTCAATCTAAACAGAGGAAACTACAAGGGTATGAGGGACAAGTTGGCCATGGTAGATTGGGAGGCTACACTAAAAGGTATGAAGGTGGACATACAATGGCTAACATTCAAGGAAATAATGCATAATTTGCAACAAACCTATATTCCTCTAGGTCATAAAAACCCAAAAGGAAAAGTGATCCAACCATGGCTAACAAAAGAAATTAAAGCTAGTATTAAGTCAAAGGAGGAAGCTTATAAAGTTGCCAGAAAAAGCGGTCAGCCTGAGGATTGGATCGTTTTAGAAATCAGCAAAGGGGGACCAAGAAATTGATAAAGAAAGGGAAAATGGAATAAGAGCACAAACTAGCGCAAAATTTAAAAGCGGATTGTAAAAGCTTCTGTAGGTATGTGAAAAGGAAAAGACTGGCGAAGGTAAATGTAGGTCCTTTACAGTCAGAGACGGGATAATTTATAATGGGAAATGAGGAAATGGCAGAGAAATTAAATAAATACTTTGTTTCTGTCTTCACGGAGGAAGACACAAAAAACCTCCCAGAAATACGAGAAAACAAAGGGTGTGGCGAGAATGAGGAACTTAAGGAAATTATTATTAGTGAAAAAACAATACTAGCAAAATTAATGGGACTAAAAGTCGATAAATCCCAAGGACTGGATGACCTACATGCTAGGGTTTTGAAAGAGGTGGCCACTGGGATAGTGGACGCATTGGCTGTCATCTTCCAAAATTCTATAGATTCTGGAACGGTTCCTGCAGATTGGAGGATAGCAAATATAACCCCGCTATTTAAGAAAGGAGGGAGAGAGAAAACGGGGAACGACAGACCTGTTAGCCTCACATCAGTAGTTGGGAAACTGCTGGAATCTATCATAAAGGATGCAATAACTGGGCACTTAGAAACTAATAGTAAGATTGGGCAGAGTCAACATGGATTTATGAAAAAGAAATCCCGTTTGACAAACCTATTGGAGTTCTTTTGAGGATGTAACTAGTGGAGTAGACAAAGGGGAACCGGTAGATGTGGTGTATCTGGATTTTCAGAAGGCCTTCGATAAGGTCCCACACAAGAGGTTGGTGAACAAAATTAGGGCACATGGAATTGGGGGTAATATACCAGCATGGATTGAGAATTGGTTAACAGACAGAAAACAAAGAGTAAGGATAAACGGGTCTTTTTCAGGATGGCAGGCTGTGACTAGTGGGATACCGCAAGGATCGGTGTTTGGGCCCCAGCTATTCACAATCTATATCAATGATTAGGATGAGGGGACTAAATGTAACATTTCCAAATTTGCTGCTGATACAAAGCTAGGTGTCAGTTGTGAAGAGGATGTGAAGAGGCTTCAAGGGGATCTCGACAGGCTCAGTGAGTGGGCGAGAACATGGCAGATGGAATATAATGTGGATAAATGTGAAGTTATCCACTTTGGTAGAAAAAACAGAAAGGCAGAGTATTTCCTAAATGGTGAAAGATTGGGGAATGCAGATGCTCAAAGGGACCTGGGTGTCCTTGTACATGAGTCACTGAAAGTGAATGTGCAGGTGCAGCAAGCCATTAGGAAGGCAAATGGTATGCTGGCCTTCATTACAAGAGGATTTGAGTACAGGAGTAAAGAAGTCGTACTCCAATTATATAGGGCCTTGGTGAGACCACACCTGGAGTACTGTGTACAATTTTGGTCTTACCTAAGGAAGGATATACTTGCCATAGAAGGAGTGCAACGAAGGTTCACGAGATTGATTCCTGGGATGGCGGGACAGTCGTATGAGAAGAGATTGAGTAAACTAGGCCTGTATTCTCTTGAATTCAGAAGAATGAGAGGGGATCTCATTGAAGCATACAAAATTATTATAGGGCTTGATGGGATGGATGCTGGGAGAATGTTTCCCTTGGCTGGGGAGTCTAGAACCAGGGGCCACAGCCTCAGGATAAAGGGAAGGCCATTCAGGACTGAGATGAGAAGAAATTTCTTCTCACAGAGGGTGGTGAATCTTTGGAATTCTCTACCCCAGAGGGCTGTGGAGGCTCAGTCATTGGGTATATTCAAAACCGAAGTAGATAGATTTCTGACTAGTAAAGGCATCAAGGGATATGGCGATGGGGCAGGTGAATGAAATTGAGGCAGAAGATCAACCGTGATCTCATTGAATGGCGGAGCAGGCTCGAAGGGCCGAATGGCCTACTCCTGCTCCTATTTCCTATGACTTGATTTAATCTGTAACTGGACAATCACAGTATACGGTGAGAAAAACCTGACCAGAAACAACACAAAAAATTTACTTAAATGGTATATGTCATGTTTTATAGTGCAGATCAATTCACTGCAATTGCTGTTGAATTGGAAGGCAACAGCCGAGAATAGCCAGTGAAAAATGTATTTCCCTCACCATCCAGGATAGGAGGGGAGCCTTTAGCACTTACACACCTTCAGGAATTTCTGAATTAATTTACCAGTAGCTTTCCAAATAGAACAAAATCTCCATCAATCTGTTAGCTGCTGTAATCAACATGTTTTTATTTTGGTTTGTTCTCCATGCTGTCAAGTAATCAGCTGGAGCAATGGCCACGGAACTCACGCCTCAGATTGACAGACGTGGTTCCCATGGCCGTGCAGAGAAATTTAAAAAGTAAGTGGAAAAAAGGCTCTTAAATGCCTGTAAACTACCTGATAATGATCTCAATTGGGTCGCCCGCCTCTGTTGGTCAAGTCAGCTCCATAATGACAGACACGCCTGGGGGAAAGGCGCGTGGGAGCGAGATGCTGTCAAAAATAACAACTTTCCCACCCGACCTGCCACCGATCTCGCCTGCTACCACCCCGGAAACTTCAGCCCATAGTATTTGTATGGCTAAAGCCATCCTATTTGGCAGCTGCCAAAAACTCCACTCCTTCCTCAGCTGTTTGCTCAGGGTGAACCCTGAGCATTCTATGAACCCGACAATGCAGAACTTCAAGCGTTCTATTCAACTCTAAGCTGTTTCAAACCCCATACCCTCTTCATAACCAAGACTGCTTACTTTAACCTAACAACATTGCCTGCCTGCACTGTTACTTTACCTAATTATTGCTGAAATCCTTATCCACACTTTTGTTCCCTCCAGATTTGACTTCTTCAGTGGGCGCCTCACTTGTTCGTATTTATTACAAAATTACCTCCAGAACATTATCTCGTCAACCGCTTAAAAAAAAAAAAAAAAAAAATTGTTCTGAAAACATCACTTTATAAGAAATGGCAAACCAAAGCTAGAGTATTTTTTATGACACACAATTTGTAATGTCCAACAGATAACTAATCTGCAGATGTAAGACATTCTGAGGACATTCTTGTCCCTATCATAGGTTGGTCTGCTTTGTAAGTTTTCTGTTCATGCGCTGACAATATTACAGTAAAGTAATAAATTTTATCAAATGTCAGGAATAACTTTAGTGTAATAACACAGCAATATAAACATTTGCGTACAATTTTAGTAATAAAAAAGTAAATAATTTATTTTCATTTGTCCCTTCCGTCCCATTCTTACTACTTTTCTGTATTTTTGTTTTTAGTTTTTTATATTATCTATAACTTCTTTTCTTAATGTTAACTTTAAAACCTTTTACATATTTACTTCTTACTCTTTGCTTCCACCATACATTTTGTAGGCAACAATAGGTTTTAAAAGACTGGCCAACATTGAGAGGAAATGTAGTCCAGGTTTTTAGGAACAGGAGTAGGCCATTTAGCCCCTTGAGCCTGTTCTGCCATTCAATGAAATCATGGCTGATATGTGACCTAACTCCATATACCCACCTTTGCCCCATATCCCTTAATAACTTTGATTAACAGAAATCTATCAATCTCGGATTTAAAAATTAACAATTGACCCAACATCAGCTGCCGTTTGTGGAAGAGAGTTCCAAACTTCTACCACCCTTTGCTTTCATGCTTTCCTGACCGAGCGGCTGCTTTTGTGGGTTCGGCCGTCTTCTTGATGACATTAGCTGGCAAGTTCTCGGTAAACTAGCACACGCAGGGATACCACATGTAGGTTGTCATCAGCTCCCCATGAGGAGCAATGACAAGCAAATGAGGGAGGCACCTCGCTTCTCCATTTGCATCTCGGGAGGCCATTGACTGGATAGCCAAACTAGACAGTGCATTATAAGCTTTTCCCGTTATAAAAAAACAACAACCACCACCCTTTGCATGTAGAAGTGTTTCCTAACTTCACTCCTGAAAGGCCTGGTTCTAATTTTTAGGCAATGTCCCCTAGTCCTAGATTCCCCAACCAGCGGAAATAGTTTCTCCCTATCTACTCTCTATATCTATCTATATAAATCTTATGTCTGCCACTTGACTTCCTATTATCACACTTTGTTATACTTTTTGTGTTATAATTTCCTGTTTATAATTTCCGGTTTCCATATTTATGTGTTTTGCTTATCATACTGTAATTTCACAAACTGGCCGCTTGGTGGCTTTGTCTGTGAACATCTTCAGAGCCTCAGAAAACATTCTGATCTATCTTCTGCCATTTAATTTTAGTATCTTTCAACATTCTGGGATAAATACCATCTAATCCTGGGTGTTTATTTGTTCTAAGCCTTTTCAGCTTGTTTAGGACTTTAGCCTCATTTATATTGAAGTTCAGGTGTACTTTTTATTTGTGAAGGGCATGTTGGTTGCATCTTCCCCCATGAATCTTTGAGAAAGTAATCATTCAGAATATTTTCTATTTCATGCTCAGATGATTATACCAAATGGGTAACTTTTCCTTAGGAGTACGAAAGGGTGGGGAAATTGGGATTACAATAAATAGGTCTAACTGAAAAGCTAGCACTGATATGGGCTAAATGGAATCCTACTGGGCTGTAATTTCTATGACTAATATTAGACGCTTGGATTCCTCTTGGAGAAAAGTGGAGATAGGTGTGGCAGGATAGACAGTGAAATCGGGCTGTTGTGGAAGGAGTTGGGAAAGTGTGGGTTGGGGCATTGATTTTTTAATTTTATTAAATTGTATTTTTTTAAACTTCCCATGAAGAATCGTATATACTAAATTTAAAGGTGGATATATTTGTCTCCAGTGTGTAGAAGCTGGCACAAAATACATTAAACGAGATGGTGCATTTATTCCTATCTCCAGCAATTCAAGAAAATACAAATCACACTGTTAATTTTAAATCCAAAGGAACAAATTAAATTTTATTCACCATGTGGTGCAGCAGTCAGCAAGTTATCGTCACTACTTAATTAGTGTCAATTGAAAATCTAGCACAAGATGCATATAACACCCAAATTTAAAAAAAAACTCAACTGCATTACCTCAACTAAGGCGGGGTGGGTGCAGGCGAGTGCGGTAGAGCAGGGAAAACCTGGCAAGGCTAGGGATGCAGTGGTCCTGCCAAATTTAATGGCAGGACCTCATTGTTACTTTTCCAGCTCCCAAGAGGAATCCAAGCCTCTACAGGAGGGAGGTCGCCAATTGCGGGAGGGTGCTAGAGATTGGGGTGGGGGGTGCTTTCCGCTTGTAGTGGAGATGTAATTTATCCAAGTTTGCTGGGTATACAAAGCTAGATGGGAAAGTAAGCTATGAGGAGGACGTAAAGAGGCTGCAAAGGGATATAGACAGATTAAGTTATTGGGCAAGAAAGTGGCAGATGGAGTATAATGTGGGGAAATGTGAAATTATCCACTTTGGTCGGAAGAATAGAAAAGCAGAATATCTTTTAAAAGGTGAGACTAGTAAATATTGGTATTTGGAGGGCTTTGGGTGTCCTTGTACAAGAATCACAGAGTTAACATGCAGGTACAGCAAGCAATTAGGAAGGCAAATGGTATGTTGGCCTTTATTGCAAGGGGGTTGGAGTACAAGAGGAAGGATGTCTTGCTGCAATTATATAGGGCTTTGGTGAGACCACATCTAGAGTACTGTGTACAGTTTTGGTCTCCTTACTGAAGGAAGGATCTCGTTGCCTCAAAGGGGGTGCAATGAAAGTTCACTGGATTGATTCTGGGATGAGAGGGCTGTCCTATGAGGAGAGATTGAGTAGAATGGGCCTATACTCTCTGGAGTTTAGAAGACTGAGTGGTGATCTCATTGAAACCTATAAAATTCTTAGTGGATTTGACAGGGTAGGTGCTAAGAGGTGGTTTCCCCTGACTGGAGAGTCACAGGCCTAGAAATTGGGTTTTGGCTTAGCCAGGGCTTTAGCGCCGGAAGTTAGTGCCGGCGCTAAGTCCCCCTGCGCGCGCCAAAAATTCAGCAGGGCCGCGCCCAAACGGCTGCCGGCGCTACTGAAGGGTCTTTGCGGCGGTAAATCGGCGCTAACTGCCGTTTCGCGCCGTAATTCCGGCGCTGCGGCACCCGATGCGGTGCGGCAGGCTCGGGAAGTGCAGGCCTCCTCCTTCCGTTAAGGAGGAGCTGCCTGCACCCGGCCGCGGCCCGCGCAAATCTGTCTAAAAATGAGCCCGGCACCTCGGACAAGTGCCGGGCTTGCATCTGTTCCGGGGGGTGGGGGGGAGAAGTCCGGGGAGGGAGCTGCGGGCAGGCGGCCGGCGGGAAAGCGGCCGGCCGCCGCGGGGCCTTTAATGTGCCGGCGCAAACTCATGCAAGACTCTGTTGCCAGAGTCTTAGTTGCGGCTGCCACGGGCGAGACGGCCGCAACTGAATTTCGGCGCTAGGGCCCGTCGGCATGGCAACCGGGACGCTGCGCACACCGATGACGTCATCGGTGCCGGCGCAGCGCTACCGGTGCAACGCCGATTTAGGGCCCCAGGGAATTTTTAAACTGGCCATAACTCTGGCGCTAGTCCCTCTAGCGCCTCAAAAGCGGCGCTAAGGCAACTGAATTTCTAGGCCACAGTCTCAGAATAAGGAGTTGGCCATTTAGGACTGAGAAGGAGAACTTTTTTCACTGAGGATTGTGAATTTTTGGAGTTCTGTACCCCAGAGGGCTGTGGATGCTCAATTGATGAGTTTAATCAAGACTGAGATCGATAGATTTTTGGGCACTAAGGGAATCAAGGGATATGGGGATTGGGCAGGAAAGTGGAGTTGATGTAGAAGTTCAGCCATGATCTTACTCAATGGTGGAGCAGGCTTGAAGGGCTGTTTGGCCTACTCCTGCTCCTATTTCTTATGTTCTCATCCACACTATCAGTAGTTTATCATTTGGATCTGGCCATGTTTGAAGTTCTTACTCTTTAAACAGTATAATTTGTGGGGTGATGACACACTGCATTGGAATGCCACAGAATGGTTGGATGTGGGTTTGTGTCCACAATGACCCCACATGCTGAGTTCCTGGCTGGAGACAATTTTTTTTATGTTGAATTTAAAAATCTAATTACAAAGCCTCTGATTTCAGTCTTTTGTTTGGAGGAAATAATGTGATTTGTATCATACTCTTGCTTTGCAACTTTTTTTTCTATCATACTTTCAAAAAGTATCTCTCTTTCAGAGGAGTTTGAAAAATACTGTGATGAGGTAGCCAACACAGCAGCCTGGGGTGGACAACTTGAGGTAAGGAATTGTTATTTTACTGCAGTTATTTTTAGATTATATTCATACTGATTTATAGGTAATAATAGAAGTAATCTATCAACACAAAAGCTAGTCCGTTCACTGAAATAATGTTCTCACTGTGTCCTTTAGCTAATCATGGCAGAAGATCAGCCATGACCTCATTGAATGGCAGAGCAGGGTCGAAGGGCCAAATGACCTACTCCTGCTCCTATTTCTTATGTTCTTATAACCAGCACATTCTGTGTTAAACTTGTACCCTGCTATCCTACTGGTAATGAGGAGGAGTCTGATTTTAAGTGGATATGCTAGATGTGATTGTAGTCAGAGTATATATTTTTTCTTTTATACAAGATAACCCTTCATTTTGCCACCGTGGCTATTCCTTTCCTTGGGTCAAATTTTCCAAACACTCTGCCTTCTAGGATGTTCTTTAATTCTGCTTTTGTAATGCAAGGAATGAAGAATGAAAAGGTAAAATTCAGAATTTTCAAAGTTGTGAATGAAACTAAATTCATTTTGAATTTTCAATATAGAATACTACTGTTTCTTGATGTTTTTAAATGATAAAAATGGAGATGTTGGCACAATTATGTCCTGTACCAGAATGTGGATCTGTATAGCTGTAGATCAGAATATCTGGAGGAGACATTAAGCAGAGATACGATAGCAAAATACTGCAGATGTTGGAAATCCGAAATAACAACAGAAAATGCTGGAAAAACTCAGCAGGTCAGGCAACATCCGTGGAGAGAAATTTGAGTTGACGTTTCGGGTTGGACCCTTCTTCAAAACTGGAAAGAAAAGAAACTAGATCGGAGGCAGGGCTGCGATCGGACAAAAGAATAAAAGAAACAAAAGAAGTAAAAGAGATTAGAAGCTAGACGAGATGGTAATAGGCTGGGATTAGGTGTAAAGTGTACTGGCAGGGCAAAAGATAGCTGCCAGGTGTGAGAGAGAAACAAAAGGAAAGGGGGGGGGGGGGGGGAAAAGGAGTGGAACAATTACAAGAGAAAATGAAATGGGGGCCGAGCTTATGATCTGAAATTGTTGAACTCGATATTGAGTCCGGAAGGCTGCAGACTGCCTAATCGGAAGATGAGGTGCTGTTCCTCGAGTTTACGTTGAGCTTCTGTGGAACAATACAAGAGGCCAAGGACGGTGAGGTCCGAGTGGGAATGGAGCGGTGAATTAAAATGACAGGCGACCGGAAGCTCGGGGTCACCCTTACGGACTGAACGGAGGTGTTCCGCAAAGCGGTCACCCAATCTGCGTTTGGTCTCCCCAATGTAGAGGAGACCGCATCGTGAGCAGCGAATACAGTATACTAGATTGCGAGAAGTACAAGTAAATCGCTGTTTCACCTGGAAGGGTGTTTGGGGCCCTGGACAGTGGGAAGGGGGGAGGTATAGGGGCAGGTGTTACATCTCCTCCTGCACGGGAAGGTGCCAGGCGAAGAGGAAGGGCTGTTTGGGGTGATAGAGGAGTGGACTAGGGTGTCTCGGAGGGAGCGGTCCCTGCGGAATGCTGAAAGGGGAGGGGAGGGGAAGATACGTTTGGTGTGGGATCACTTTGGAGGTAGCGGAAATGCGGAGGATGATCCGTTGAATGTGGAGGCTGGTGGGGTGAAAGGTGAGGACAAGGGGAACCCTATCGTGGTTCCGGGAGGGAGGGGCAGGGGTGAGGGCAGAAGTGCGGGAGATAGAACTGACACGGTCGAGGGCTGTGTCAATCACGGTAGAGGGGAATCCTCGGTTGCGGAAAAAGGAAGACATGTCTGAAGCACTGGTGTGGAAGGTGGCATCGTCGGAGCAGATACGGCGGAGACAGAGAAACTGGGAGAATGGAATAGAGTCCTTACAGGAAGCGGGGTGGGAGGAAGTGTAGTCCACGTAGCTGTGGGGAGTCAGTGGGCTTGTAGTGGAATATTGGTCGATAACCTATCCCAGAGATGGAGACGGAGAGAAGTCGAGGAAGGGAAGGGAAGAGTCAGAGATGGACCATGTGAAGGGCTGAAATGGCCTCTATCTGCACTGTGGGGTTTCTGTGTGATTTCTGTGTGAAGGTGAGGGAAGGGTGGAAATTGGAGGTCAGTACGCCAAACAACAGCACCACCCTTGTCAGCGGGTTTAATGACAATGTCAGGGTTGGATCTAAGAGAATGGAGTGCTGCAAGTTCAGAGGGAGGTAGGTTGGAGTGAGTGAGGGGAGCAGAGAAATGGAGACGGCCGATGTCACGGCGGCAGTTAGCGATGAAAAGATCTAGAGAGGGTAAGAGGCCAGGGGGAGGGGTCCAGGTAGAACGGGAATTCTGCAAGCGGGAGAAAGGGTCAGTTTGTGCGGGGGGAAGACTCCTGGCCAGTGAAGTGGGCACGGAGACGAAGGCGGCGGAAAAAGAGCTCAACATCGTGCTGAGCTCGAAATTCATTGAGGTGGGGGCGTAAGGGGATGAAGCTCAGGCCTTTGCTGAGGACTGATCGCCTCTTACCCTCTCTAGATCTTTCATCGCTAACTGCCACTGTGACATCGGCCGTCTCCATTTCTCTGCTCCCCTCACTCACTCCAACCTACCTCCCTCCGAACTTGCAGCACTCCATTATCTTAGATCCAACCCTGACATTGTCATTAAACCCGCTGACAAGGGTGGTGCTGTTGTTGTTTGGCGTACTGACCTCTACCTAGCGGAAGCTGAACGCCAACTCTCCGACACCTCCTCCTACCTCCACCTGGACCATGACCCCACTACCGAACATCAAACCACCGTTTCAAGTACTCTCACTGACCTCATCTCCTCTGGAGATCTTCCCCCTGCTGCCACCAACCTCATAGTTCCCCAACCCCGCACAGCCCGCTTCTACCTCCTTCCCAAGATCCACAAACTGGACTGCCCTGGTAGACCCATCGTTTCAGCCTGTTCTTGCCCTACAGAACTTATCTCTTCCTATCTTGACTCTATCTTTTCTCCCCTTGTCCAGTCCTCTTCCCACCTACATCCGCGACTCTTCGGACGCCCTCCGCCACTTTAACAGTTTCCAGTTTCCTGGCCCCAACCGCTTCCTTTTCACCATGGACGTACAATCCCTCTCCCACACCTCCATCCCCCACCCGGATGGCCTGAGGGCGCTCCGCTTCTTCCTTGAACAAAGGCCCGACCAGTCCCCATCCACCACGACCCTCCTCCGCCTGGCTGAACTTGTTCTCACATTGAACAACTTCTCCTTTAACTCCACTCATTTCCTCCAAATCAAAGGTGTTGCCATGGGTACCCGCACGGGTCCTAGCTATGCCTGCCTTTTCGTGGGCTATGTGGAACAATCTTTGTTCAGTCCTACTCGGGTCCCCTCCCTCACCTCTTTTTCCGATACATTGATGACTGTATCGGTGCCGTTTCCTGCTCTCGCCCCGAACTTGACAATTTCATTCACTTTGCCTCCAATTTCCACCTTCCCTCACCTTCACTGGTCCATCTCGGACTCTTCCTTCCTTCCTCGACTTCTCCGTCTCCATCTCTGGGGATAGGTTATCGACCAATATTTACTACAAGCCCACTGACTCGCACAGCTACCTGGACTACACTTCCTCCACCCCGCTTCCTGTAAGGACTCTATTCCATTCTCCCAGTTCTCTCCGCCTCCGCCGTATCTTGCTCCGACGACGCCACCTTCCACACCAAGTGCTTCAGACATGTCTTCCTTTTTCCGCAACCGAGGATTCCCCTCTTACTGTGGTTGACACTGCCCTCGACCGTGTCAGTTCCATCTCCCGCACTTCTGCCCTCACCCTGCCCCTCCTCCCGGAACCACGATAGGGTTCCCCTTGTCCTCACCTTTCACCCCACCAGCCTCCACATTCAACGGATCATCCTCCGGCATTTCCGCTACCTCCAAAGTGATCCCACCACCAAACGTATCTTCCCCTCCCCTCCCC
>NC_140993.1:83546528-83579823 GCF_052327205.1 Somniosus microcephalus | reverse complement strand
CTCTCTCACCCCCCCACAGTCGCTCTCTCTTCCCCCCCACAGTCGCTCCCTCTCTCTCTTCCAACAACAACATGCCCTCGAAAAAGCCTCGGCAACGCCGGGCTCCCCCAGCTAGTTATTACATAGATTAAGTGAAATTACTTTTATAAGACCAGGAGAACATAAGAAATAGGAGCAGAAGTAGGCCATTCGACCCTTTGAGTTTTTTTTTTAATGATATCTAGCTATTTGGTCTCTAACATAGAAACATAGAAGATAGGAGCAGGAGTAGGCCATTCGGCCCCTCGAGCCTGCTCCGTCATTCAATGCGATCATGGCTGATCATCCAAATTCAGTACCCTGTCCCTGCCTTCTCCCCATATCCCTTGATCCCTTTAGCCTTAAGAAATATATCCAACTCCTTCTTGAATATATTTAATGACTTGGCCTCTGCTGCCTTCTGTGGTAGAGAATTCCACAGGTTCACCACTCTCTCGGTGAAGAAATTCCTCCTCATCTCTGTCCTAAATGGCTTACCCCTTATCCTTAGACTGTGATCCCTGGTTCTGGACTCCCCGACCATCGGGAACATCCTTCCTGCATCTAGTCTGTCTAGTCCTGTTAGAATTTTATGAGTTTCAATGAGATCCCCTCTCATTCTTCTAAACTCCAGCGAGTACAAGCCCAATCGACCCAATCTTTTTTTTATTCATTGATGGGATGTGGGCGTCGTTGGCTAGGCCTGCATTTAGTGCCCATCCCTAATTGCCCTTGAGAAGATGGTGGTGAGCTGCCGCCTTGAACCGCTGCAGTCCATATGGTGTAGGTACACCCACAATGCTGTTAGGAAGGGAGTTCCAGGATTTTGGCCCAGCGACAGTGAAGGAACGGCGATACAGGTCCAAGTCAGGGTGGTGTGTGACTTGGAGGGGAACTTGTAGGTGGTGATGTTCCCATGCGTCTGCTGCCCTTGTCCTTCTAAGTGGTAGAGGTCGTGGGTTTGGAAGGTGCTGTTGAAGGAGCTTTGGCGAGTTGCTGCAGTGCATCTTGTAGATGGTACACACTGCAGCCACAGTGCGCTGGTGGTGGAGGGAGTGAATGTTGAAGGTGGTGGATGGCGTGCCAATCAAGCGGGCTGCTTTATCCTGAGTGGTGTCGAGCTTCTTGAGTGTTGTTGGAGCTGCACTCATCCAGGCAAGTGGAGAGTATTCCATCACACTCCTGACTTGTGCCTTGTAGATGGTGGAAAGGCTTTGGGGAGTCAGGAGGTGAGACACTCGCTGCAGAATTCCCAGCCTCTGGCCTGCTCTTGTAGCCACAGTATTTATATGGCTGGTCCAGTTCAGTTTCTGATCAATGGTAACCCCCAGGATGTTGATAGTGGGGGATTCAGCGATGGTAATGCCATTGAATGTCAAGGGGAGATGGTTAGAGTCTCGTTTGTTGGAGATGGTCATTGCCTGGCACTTGTGTGGTGCGAATGTTACTTGCCACTTGTCAGCCCAAGTCTGAATGTTGTCCAGGTCTTGCTGCATATGGACACGGACTGCGTCAGTATCTGATGAGTCTCGAATGGTGCTGAACAGTGTGCAATCATCAGCGAACATCCCCACTTCTGACCTTATGATGGAGGGAAGGTCATTGATGAAACAGCTGAAGATGGTTGGGCCTAGGACACTGCCCTGTCATTCCTGCCATCCCAGGTATCAGCCTGGTGAATCTTCGCTGCACTCCTTCCATGGCAAGAACATCCTTCCTCAGATAAGGCGACCAAAACTGCACACAATACTCAAGATGTGGTCTCACCAAGGCCCTGTACAACTGCAGCAAGACATCCTTGTTCCTGTACTCGAACCCTCTCGCTACGAAGGCCAACATACCATTTGCCTTCTTAACCGCTTGCTGCACCTTCAGCGACTGGTGCACAAGGACACCCAGGTCTCGTTGCACTTCCCCTTCTCCCAATCTATTGCCATTCAGATAATAATCTGCCGCCTTGTTTTTGACACCAAAGTGGATAACCTCGCATTTATCCACGTTATCTGCCATGCATCTGCCCAATCACCCAACCTGTCCGAATCATACTGGAGTTTCTTGGCATCCTCCTCACAGCACACACGCCCACCCAGCTTTGTATCATCTGCAAACTTGGAGATACTACATCTAGTTCCCTCGTCCAGATCATTAATATATATTGTGAATAGCTGGGGTTGAAGGACCGATCACTGCGGTACCCCACTAGTCACTGCCTGCCACTCGGAAAAAGAGCCGTTTATTCCAACTCTTTGCTTTCTGTCTGCCAACCAGTTCTCTATCCAAGTCAATACCTTGCCCCCAATCCCATGTGCCTTAACTTTACATGCTAATCTCTTATGCGGGACCTTATCGAAAGCCTTTTGAAAGTCCAAATACATCACATCCACTGGTTCTCCCTTATCTATTTTACCAGTTACATCCTCAAAAAATTCCAGTAGATTAGTCAAGCACGATTTACCTTTTGTAAATCCATGTTGACTTTGTCCGATCCGGTCACTGCTCTCCAAGTGCTCTGCTGTTACATCTTTTTATAATGGACTCTAGCATTTTCCCCATTACCGATGTCAGGCTTACCGGTCTGTAATTCCCTGTTTTCTCTCTACCACCTTTTTTGAACAGTGGGGTAACATTAGCTACCTGCCAATTCATGGGTACTGTTCCAGAGTCTATCGAATTTTGGAAGATGACCAGCTATGCATCTACTATTTCTAGGGCCACTTCCTTAAGTACCCTAGGATGTAGATTATCAGGCCCTGGGGATTTATCGGCCTTCAATCCCGTCAATTTCTCTAACACCATTTCCCTACAAATACTGATTTCTATCAGTTACTCCCTTTCATTAGACCCTATGTTCCCTGACATCTCTGGGAGGTTGTTGGTGTCTTTCTTTGTGAAGACAGAACCAAAGTATGTATTTAATTGGTCTGCCATTTCTTTGTTCCCCATTATAAATTCCCCTGACTGCAAGGGACCTACGCTTGACTTCACCAATCTTTTTCTCTTCACATATCTATAAAAGCTTTTACAGTCAGTTTTTATGTTCCCTGAAAGCTTACTCTCATACTCTATTTTCCCCCTCTTAATTAATCCCTTTGTCCTCCTTTGTTGAATCCTAAACTGCTCCCAATCCTCAGGTTTACTACTTTTTCTGGCCAATTTATATGTCCTCTCCTTGGATCTTATGCTATCTCTAATTTCCCTTGTTAGCCACGGTTGAGTCCCCTTTTTTGTTTTATTTTTATGCCAAACTGCGATGAACAAATTCTGTAGTTCTTACATGCGATCTTTGAATGTTTTCCATTGCCTATCCACCGTCAACCCTTTGAGTGACATTCCCCAATCAATGCTACCCAACTCGCGCCTCATACCATCGTAGTTTCCTTTATTTAAATTCAGGACCCTAATCATAATCAACTTTATTGTCATTGTTAGTGCACAAGTGCAGTACAACTAAATGTAGGCTTGCGGCTCCCGAGTGTACATTTAGATTAAGACATTTAAACATTCAACATACATTTGGCTTGTAATACATTAACATAAACATAACCATAATAAAGTGCATTGGCAGATGTGCAGGCTTTAGAGTTTATTTGTGGAGTTCAGTAGGATGGCAGCCCTGGGAAAGAAGCTGTTCCTAAATCTGGTCGTACGGGTGCGAATGCATCTGTAGCATCTCCCAGATGGCAGGAGGGCGAACAGGCTGGGGTGGGTAGGGTCTTTGATGATGGTCCGTGACCTCCGTAAACAGCGTTTCTGGTATATGTGCTCTATGGTCGGTAGCCGGGTGCCGGTAATGCGTTGGGCAGTTTTGACTACCCGCTGCAGGGCTTTCCGGTCATAGTAGCTACAGCTGCCATACCATACTGTGATACAGTTCGTCAGGATGCTCTCTGTTGTGCAGCGGTAAAAGTTAGAGAGGATCAGGGGTGACAGGTTACAACCCTTCAGCCTCCTTAGGAAATATAGGCGCTGCTGGGCCTTCTTCACCAGAGAGGAGGTATTGAGGGACCAGGAGAGGTCTTCCGTGATGTGGACTCCGAGGAACTTAAAGCTGTCCACCCTTTCCACCACAGCCCCATTGATGTGGATGGGGGTGTGACTTCCGCCTTTAGACTTCCTGAAGTCCACAATGATTTCTTTGGTTTTCTTGATGTTAAGGGCCAGGTTGTTATCGGCGCACCACTTCACGAGATGCTGGACCTCCTCCCTGTAGGCTGACTCATCGTTGTTGGTGATCTGGCCTACTACCGTGGTATCATCCGCAAACTTGATGATGGTGTTGGAACCATGAACAGCCACACAGTCGTGGGTGAAGAGGGAGTAGAGGAGGGGGCTCAGCACACATCCTTGTGGGGCCCCCGTGTTCAGGGTCAGCGGGGGGGAGGTGTGGTTACCTAATTTGACAGACTGGGGTCTGTTTGTTAGGAAGTCCAGGGTCCAGTTGCAGAGGGAAGTGTTCAGGCCAAGAGTGTGGAGTTTGGTGGCCAGCTTGTTGGGGACGATAGTGTTGAATGCTGAGCTGTAGTCTATGAACAGCATTCTGATGTAGGTCTCTTTACCATCGAAGTGATTCAGTGCAGAGTGTAGAGCAGTTGTGATTACATCCTCCGTTGATCTGTTTGCACGATAGGCAAACTGGTGTTGGTCAAGAGAGGCGGGAACACTGGCTTTGATGTGAGGCAGGACCAGTCTCTCTCAACACTTCATTATGATGGGTGTGAGTGCGACAGGTCGATAGTCGTTCAGGCACGTCACAGCCGTTTGTTTTGGTACAGGAATAATGGTAGCGGTCTTGAAGCATGTAGGGACTACTGCCTGGGCCAATGACAGATTGAAGATGGCGGTGAAGACATCAGCCAGCTGATCAGCACATTCCTTGAGTACCCATCCAGGGATGCTATCCGGTCCAGCAGCCTTTCGTGTGTTCACTCCGCGTAGAACACCCCTTACGTCGGAGGTCGACAGAGTGAGCACCTGGTCTTCCGGGGGTGGCAAGGCTTTGGTAGCCGGCTCCCTGTTGTCCCTGTCGAAGCGAGTGTAGAAGTTGTTAAGCTCCTCCTAAAGGGAGGCATCGCTAACCGGGGGGCTGGTGTTTTTGCTCTTGTAGTCAGTGATGGACTGGATGCCTTGCCACATGCGCCGGGGGTCCGAGTTGTTGTGGAAATGATCCTCTATCCGCAGTGTCTCTTTCCTTTTGGCAGTCCTGATACCGTTTTTTAGGTTGGTCCTAGCTGCACTGTAAGCCGCCGCGTCGCCAGATTTAAATGCTGCGTCGCGTGCTTTCAACAGCGAGCGGACCTCTCTGTTCATCCAGGGTTTCTGGTTGGGGTATGTCCTGATATTTTTATGGGTCGTGACGACCTCGACGCAACTGTTAATGTAGAATAACACTGTAGATGCGTATTCCTCGATGTCATTATGGGCAAACATGCCCCAATCAGTGCGTTCGAAGCAATCCTGAAGCTCCGAGACTGCCCCCTCTGGCCATACTTTCACTGATCTCACTGATGTTCTCACTCTTTTGATGAGCGGTTTGTATGCCGGGGCTAGAAACGGAGAGGTGGTCAGACTTCCCAAGGTGGGGGCAGGGAATGGCCTTATAAGCGTCTACAATGTTCGTGTAGACTTGATCCAGTGTGTTCTCCCCTCTTGTGGGGCAGGAAACATTCTGGTGGAATTTCGGTAGTACAGTTTTTAGGTTTATGTGATTGAAGTCCCCCGCGATGATAAAAGCTCCGTCTGGGTGCGCAGTTTGTTCGCTGATGGCCCTGTAGAGGTCCTTCAGTGCTAGTTTGGCATTAGCGTGTGGTGGGATGTAGACCGTGATAACAGCCGTGAATTCCCGAGGCAGGTAGAAGGGTCTGCACCTTACCATGAGGAATTCCAAATCAGCCGAACAGGATCTATTGATTGTGTCCGACCCTAGTCTCAGAGTCAAGTTTGCCTTGTGATCATTATTATAAATACTACCCAAACTAATTTCATAGACTTGTGTTAGCCAATAGAGCAGGGAGGCTTCTGTCACTTCTCTTCTTGATTCTTGTCATCTCGGTCAATCTGCTAACATCCATCTATTGTTGTCACAGTAGACCTCTTCATTGATTTAATTCTACCTCTATGTTAGCATCTGAGTGACATGTCAGTCCTGCTCTAATTTCCACAGATGGATTCTATTTATGATGCTCCAATAATGTCTTATTACTACATAGATGGCCTGCACATCGTAGGGAATCTTTAAGGGCTTCACTAAAACTGTATTTGTATGTCCATGCCATCTTTCTGTAGTTTCGAATAATATCTTGTGCAAAAGCGGGAGAAAAAAAGATACGTGCATATAAGTATCTCAGAACTCCAGAGAGCTTCTCCAAAGCTGAAGTTGCCAGCGCTGTTCTTGCTCTGCTTTCATCCTTCACACTGATTACCAGGATCAGTCTTGCTTTCCAAGTATTTAAATTGGTACAGCAATTCCAGAGCCTCTGTTCCAGTCATAATATTGGTTTGGTTCCTTTTACCTGTTACTTCGACTTTGGTTGTATTTTTACTTTATCGTGATGCCATAAATTTCACTTCTCCTCTGAGCCAATTCATGTACTTGTTTCATTTCAGCTGGGAAGACTGCCCTCACTCAAGTGGAAATTTAAAATCTTCCTACTTTGCTCTATCTTCCAAACCATTTAATGCTTCTGTCATGATGTTTTTCAAGCAGACATTAATAGTTGGTAACAAGCAATTTTGTCTAGCTCTAACTATTTTAAACCAGTCAGTGAGCTCTATATTGCATCTGTTTAGACTGAATTAAATTCAAATCCCAAAGATGAAAGGACTGTATTCTAACTGGTTGCACGTACAATCTCTACATGTATCATGTTTTTGGGTTGCACTCAAAATTGCAAAATGATAGAAATATCTAATTTTGTTCTTCAATATTTGTTTAATTCCTTACAGTTGAGGGCTTTGTCACAGGTTTTGAAAATGCCTGTGGAGGTTATACAAGCAGACTCTACTCTAATTACAATAGGTGAAGAGTTCGGAAGGAAACCAATAGTTCTCGTGTAAGTGAAAACTCTCTAATGGGGATTTTACTACCAACTGCAATAATACTTGTGCAATATTGTAGGTTTTTTTTTCATCAAATTGAAAAAAGATGACTAGGATCAGATATTCCTATTCAAAAAAAATTGTCTTTCCTGGTCACACAGCAGCATTGGAGAGGGAGGTGGCCTGTTCTCGGGGCTGCACTAATACTGCTATGGATCAGCTGCTGCAACTGCAGGCCTGGATGACATTGCTTCCACTTTGTAAGGGTGCTAAGAGGACATGATTATCTTCCTCTGCTTGCAAGAAAGAGCTAAGCCTCTGCTCAGAACAGTGCAGCTGAGATAAGGAACAAAGTGGTATTAATATTAATTACATGCAAAACAGACTCGCCTGTATCTACTATATATTAAAAAATTGGTAGGTGGTTCACAACATTGCATTTCAAATTGATATCCCTATATTAACCTCTGCTGATGAGTTTCAGTTTATATTTACCTGCAATACTTGTTAGCCTGTAGATGACACAATATGTTAATGTTACCTGACAGTGTAATGCCTTTTATATGGGAACCAGTAAAACTTCGAGGGGAAAAAAAGATGGCAACGAATCATGGCCAATTTATTGTTTGAAAATTATTTTTTCAATTTTTTTCTTGGCACATCACGGGCTATCGACAGATCACATTTCTGATCCCAGCATCACTAGCCTCAGCCAACTGACCTTGTTGTATTTTTTTGAAGTCCCTTTCTCCCTTGATGTTTCAGGCCTGACTTTCTGCTGGTCTCTTGCTGCTTCCTACCTCTGATTTACCTATTCCCTGTCCTTTCATAAATTTTATATAAAAATGTTGCCACCCACACCCAGCCTTGAGCACACCACTCCCTGCTATGGACCTAAACTGACTTTATACTGCACAGTAGCATAGAGGTTATTTTAGTGGACTAGTAATCCAGATGATCCGGAGTATGAGTTCAAATCCCACCACGGCAGCTGGGGAATTTAAATTCAATTAACTAAATCTGTAATTAAAAACTAGTAAGCATGAAAATACCGGATTGTTGTAAAAACCCATCTGGTTCACTAATGTTTTTTAGGGAAGGAAATCTGCTGTCCTTACCCGGTCAGACTCCAAACCCACAGCAATGTGGTTTACTCTTAGCTGCCCTCTGAAATGGCTTAGCAAGCCACTCGGGCAGCTCACCACCACTTTCTCGAGGGTAATTAGGGATGGGCAATAAATGCTGGCTTTTCCAGCAATGCCCACATCCTGTGAATGAATAAAAAAAAACAATTGTAGGTTAGACATGTCGTTGATAGTTTAACACGGCAGCACAGTATGTTCTGACTAGTGGACACTTCCAAAGCTGACATTGAGCACTTCTCATTGGGATAAGAAGGAACCAAATTTTGCATCAGAGATGCCGACCTAAATACCTCCAATTCGACAGGTCAGAATTCAAATATCAGCAATAAAGTACATTTATGTAACTACAGATGCTACAGCCATCTAAATACTGTAATTATAAACAGTTCAATGCTTTAATATAAAGGGAAACACCATATTCTTTCAGGGTAAGCACAGATCAAATATTAAAGATTAGTTTGAACACTGAAAACATTTGCTAAATTGCTAGCCGTGAATCTCTTGCGGCATTGTCACAGTTCGTCAAAGGATTTGCTATTTTATAACAATTGGGTTGTTAATGCCAAAAAAAAATCAGTCAGGAGTTCAGCCAGGAGTGGGACTGTTGCTTATTCTTTGTAAAACTGCTTCATATCATACAATCTTAATATTATATTGAATACTTTTTTTCTCGTTTACAGGTACATGAGACATGCATATGGTTTAGGAGAACATTATAACTCTGTAGAACAATTAACTGACTCTGCTACAGAAGATGGATGCTAAATACTGATCAGCATTTACATTTTAGTTTTTACATCAAAGTATTTGAATTTCTCAATGTTGTACTTTTTCTGTTGAGCTGAAAACTGTACTTTGTGCACAGTTCATGTGGAGAATTTGAGAATGATGATGCATATCCCAGTTTTTGTTCCTGGATAGACCATTTAATTGTGAGAAGACCAGTAATAAAAGCTGAATGAAGACTGCATGTGTTCATCGGGGTTAAAAGTTTCAGTGATCCTGCTGTTCAGTATATGCTGTGCATAGTGAGACAAATAAAATTTCAGATGTCAAAAGGAATGGAGATGAGCCCAATAGATTGTCTCAATCACTTCATTTTTCATTAAGTTTTCAGTAAAAGGAAGTTGTTTAGAATTTGCAGCAGTTTACTTCAATTTATTATTCAGTGCTATAGCACAAACATGTGACGCTTACTGTATATTTTGTGCCATTGAATTTTAAGACAAATTGTGCTTGAAATACAGATTGCAAAGATCTGTTGATTCAGTATTTTTCTTTTAAGATGCATAAGACATCATTTTCAGAGATTATGTGGATTAAATAAAATCATTTGAAGCCAGCTTTATTTTTCAAAATTCACTATTCAGCTGTCCTATTCAAATTTTTGAAAAGGAAACGGAAACAACTTCTTGCCATCACAAAATGTTGTCTTTCCAGTTTTAAGAACATAAACAGGAGCAGGAGTAGGCCATTTGGCCCTTCGAGCCTGCTACGCCATTCAACAAGATCATGGCTGATCTTCTACCTCAACTCCGCCTTCCCGCACTATCTTCATATCCCTTAGTTCCCAAAAATTTATCGACCTCTGTCTTGAATATACTCAACGATTGAACATCCACAGCTCTCTGGGGTAGAGAATTCCAAAGATTCACCACCCTTTGAGTGAAGAAATTTCTCCTCATCTCAGTTCTAAATCATCCCCTTATTCTGAGACTGTGACCCCGTGTTCTAGATTCCCCAGCCAAGGGAAACATTTTCTCAGCATTAACACTGTCAAGCCCCTTAGAATTTTATGTTTCAATTAGATCACCTCTCATTCTTCTAAACTTTAAGGAATATAGGCCTAGTCTACTCAATCTCTCCTCATAGGGCAATCCCCTCATCCCAGGAACCAGTCCAGTGAACCTTCGTTGCACTCCCTCTAAGGCAAGTACTGTATGTCTTTCCTTGGGTAAGGAGACCAGAACTGTACACAGTACTCCAGGTGTGTACTTCTTTACTATTGTAGTCTAATCCCTTTGTAACAAAAGTTAACATACCATTTGCTTTCCTAATTGCTTGCTGTACCTGCATGTTAACTTTCTGTGATTCATGTACAAGGACACCCAGGTCCCTCTGAATGCAAACATTTCCCAGTCTCTCACCATTCCAAAAATATTCAGCTTTTTTATTTTTCCTACCAAAGTGGATAACTTCACACTTCCCCACATTGTATTCCATTTGCTATGTTCTTGCCCACTCAGTCAACCTGTCTATATCTCTCTGCAATCCTCCTCACAGCTTACTTTCCCACCTAACTTTGTATCAACAGCAAACTTGGATACATTACACTCAGTCCCTTCATCTAAGTCATTAATATAGATTGTAAATGGCTGAGGCCCAAGCATTGATCCTTGTGGTACCCCACTAGTTACAGCCTGCCAACCCAAAAAAGTCCTGTTTATTCGTGTACTCTATTTTCTGTCCATTTACCAATCCTCAATCAATGCTAATATATTACCCACAATCCTGTGAGTCCTAATTTTGTGTAATAACCATTTGTTTGGCACCTTATTGAATGCTTTTTGAAAATCCAAATACACTACATCTACTGCTTCCCCCTTATCCATCCTACCAGTTACAAATTCAAAAAACTCTAACCGATTTGTCAAACACGATTTCCCTTTCACACGATTTCGCTTTCATAAAACCATGTTGACACTGCCTAATCATATTACGATTTTCTAAGTGCCCTGTTACCACGTCCCTAATAATAGATTCTAGCATTTTGCCTACTACTGATGTCAGACTAACTGGCCTATAGTTCCCTGTTTTTTCTCTTCCTCTCTTAAGTAGCGGGGTTAAGTTTGCTACCTTCCAATCCTGGGGGACTGTTCTAGAATCTAGGGAATTCTGGAAGATTAATACCAGTGCATCCACTATCTCTGCAGCTACCTCTTTTAAAACCCTAGGATGCAGGCCGTCAGGTCCAGGGGATTTGTCGCCACTTAGTCCCATTAATTTCTCCAGTACTATGTCTTATATTGATTTCTTTAAGTTCCTCATTCTCTCTAGACCCTTGGTTCCCCATTATTTCCAGAATGTTTTTTGTGTCTTCTACTGTGAAGACAGGTGCAAAGCATTTGTTTAATTTCTCTGCCATTTCCTTATTGTAAGAAGTCACACAACACCAGGTTATAGTCCAACAGTTTTATTTGAAATCACAAGCTTTCGGAGCGCTGCTCCTTCGTCAGGTGAAGTGGAGAGATGCATAAAGACACAGCTTATATAGTCAGAGAATAATGCCAGATGATTACAGGTAATCTTTCTAACTGCCATTTATCACACCTCGGCAGAGATAATCACAGCAATCAAAGGTGTGAATGGTGTCCAAACAGGTCAGTCAGGAAAACATTACATCAAAGAACAATGAGGTGGGGTCACAAGGGGTCAAATGTTGCAGATGCTGGGGTCTGAAAAACAAAAAACCGACAAAAAAACAGTATTTTTGCTGGAAATCACAGCAGGTCCGGCCGCATCTGTGTAGAGAGAACAAGCCAACGACGACCCATTCACACCTTTGATTGATGTGATTATCTCTCTGCTGAGGTGTGATAAATGGCAGTTAGAAAGATTACCTGTAAACATCTGGCATTATTCTCTGACTATATAAGCTGTGTCTTTATGCATCTCTCCACTTCACCTGACGAAGGAGCAGCGCTCCGAAAGCTTGTGATTTCAAATAAAACTGTTGGACTATAACCTGGTGTTGTGTGACTTCTTACATTTGTCCACTCCAGTCCAACACTGGCATCTCCACACCATTTCCTTATTGCCCATTATAATTTCTCCTGTCTCTGCCTCTAATGGGCCCACGTTTACTTTCACTAATCTCTTCCTATTTACACATTAGAAATGTTTACAATCTGTTTTTATGTTTCTTACTAATTTACTCATATTCTTTTTATATCTTTCCTGATCAATTTCTTGGTCCTCCTTTGCTGAATTCTAAAATCCTCCCGATCCTCAGGCTTACTCTTTGGCAACATTATAAGCCTCTTTTGATCTAATACTATCTTTAACTTCTCTTGTTGGCCACGGTTGGACCACTTTTCCTGGGGTTTTTGTGCCTTAAAAGAATGTATATTTTTTGTAAATTATGTATTCATTCTTTAAATGCTAGCCATTGCTTGTCTACCATCAAACCTTATAATGTAGTTTCCCAATCTACCTCAGCCAACTCGCCCCTCATACCTATGTAGTTTGCTTTGTTTAGATTTAAGACCCTAGTTTCAGACTTAAATAAATCACTTTCAAACTCAATATAAAATTTTATCTTATTATGGTCACTCTTCCCTAAGGGCCCCTTTATTACAATGTTATTAATTAACCCTTTCTCATTGCACAATACTAGATCTCAAATAGACTGTTCCCTAGTTGATTCCTCAACATACTGATCTAGAAAACTATCTTGTATACATTCCATGAACTCGTCCTCCGCACTATTACTACAAATTTGGTTTACCCAGTTTATATGTAAATTAAAGTCCCCCATGATTACTGTATTACCCTTGTTACATACGCCTCTCATTTCCTGATTTACACTCTGCCCTGCATTACAGTTACTGTTTGGGGGCATTTAAACAACTCCCACCAATGTTTTCTGCCCCTTGCTGTTTTTTTAGCTCCATCTAAACTGATTCTACTTTTTGATTTTTCTGAGCTAAGATCCTTTCTGTCTACTGTCTTTAATCATCCTTTATTATCAGGGCTACCTCCTTTTCCATTTTGCCTATCTCTTCTAAAAGTTAAGTATCCTGGAATATTTAGTTCCCAATCTTGGTCACTTTGCAACCACGTCTCCGTAATGGCTATTAGATCAAACCTATTAATTTCTATCTGTGCTATTAATCTATTTTGTTGTGAATGCTTCATGCATTCAGATATAGTGCCTTTAGCTTTGACTTTTTTCTATTTTTCCCTGATGTCACCTTAGTCACTGATGCCCTATTACTTTTATTACTCTCTCTGTTCCTTCCTGACTCACTGCTTATTTTTACCCGAAACGCTGCTCTGCTCTAGAGCCTTGACATTTCTCTTGCTGCTTTTAAATTTACTCTTTCCTGAATCCTCCCACCCCCCTTCATCAGTTTAAAGCCTGTCTACTGCCCTAGTTATTCGATTCGCCAGGACACTGGTTCCAGCCCGGTTTAAGTGGAGCCCGTCCCAACAGAACAGCTTCTTCTTTCCCCAGTACTGGTGCAAGTGCCTCATGAAGCAAAACCCCTGCCTCCCACACCACTATTTGAGGGTGTTTTCTCCCTTATTTACATATAGATGGAATGCAGCTACCTGGCCTCCCTCTGCAGCCTCAACCAAATGGACATTTGTTGAATGCTAGTCTAGTGAGTGTTCAAGGACAGCATAGTCAAGCCTGTTCCTATCCTTTGCTCATCTGGATCCATGTGTTCTTTCCAGCAGGAGCTAGTGGATAGAAATCAGCAGCAAGACCTCTGGCAGACTTTTTTTTTTAATCTTCAAATCTGTTGAATTTTACTGAAAAAACACATGTTTTAGTAGCACATTGGAAAAGATTGTACTGTGTTCGAGTCAAGGGTAAGAGATGCCTGACGCAGCTTGAAAACATGATACCTCAATATGTCATATGTTTGGAGTTCTCCATTTGCACCTGCCAGGGACTTAGCACAGACCGTCTCAAATAACCCCACAACAAAACTGATAGTGGAAATGAAAAGAAAAATCAACTGTTTTCAGTTGAGCAAGCACCACTGGCATATAAGGAAATGTTAGCAAATGAGTTTTATGATGGGAGTGAAGCAGGCTGCAAACACTTTAATGCTTTTAAACTTGTGTATCTATTTATTTAACAGTGAGATATAACAAAACAAATCCCATTTTTAGAACCTGCGTAATGGTCGCTCTACAGTGAGCAACACTTGGCAGTTATGTTACCGGGACTAGTGACAATGTTCCAGGGTGTTTCACAGGAGGTCAAGAGATGTGGGCATAAAGAGGGAGAAGGGGTGGGGCAGGTGACAAGGTGTGGTTTAAAAGGTAGATTTTGAAAGGCTTTTGAAAACTGGGAAAGAGGTGGCAATGGCAAGGTGAAGAATTTTCAGTGACAAGTTGCAGAGTGCATGGATTGGAGGAGGGTTGGGGTGATGGGAGGACTTGACACGCATTGCTGGATGGGAAGGGTTGCAAGGGTGTGGGGTGGCTGTGGTACTGGAGCTGGTAGAAGCAGCTAAGCAGGCAACCTCAGTTTTCTACACCAAGAAATCCATGAGCTCCTACTTTGTCATAGAAATGAAGATGGAGGGGAAACTGAAGGAGGCAGGCAGTGTTGGAGAATAGGGAATTTAGGTTGTCCTCCAGTAATTAGCTAATATTGTCACAGAAAGACAGAGACAATACTGTTTCAGGTGGTCATGCCAGCTCTGTTGATGATGAACAACCAGGACAGCTGTGCACAACACCTCTGGTTTGAGGGCACAAAAATTGTAACGGGAATGGTGTCGTTACCTGGTCAGCTGCCTCTGCCTCCTTCAGACCTATCACCTCTGAGAAACCATTATGGTTCTGCAGAGAAGGATGGGATGAAGGCAGCAAAGGATAGCCTTGATTTCTGATACAAAGAAATTCATGAGTTCCTCCCCTTTATTGTTGGTGTTGATGGAGCAGGAGGCAGTTATGTGGTCATTTTAACATAAGAAATAGGAGTAGGCCATATGGCCCCTTGAGCCTGCTCTGTCATTCAATAATATCATGGCTGACTTACCTCAATTCCACTTTTCCGCCCTATCCCCATAACCTTTGATTCCTTTAGTGTCCAAAAATCTATCGATCTCTTGTGTTGAATATACTCAATGACTGAGCATCCACAGCCCACTGGAGTAGAGTATTCCAAAGATTCACAACCCCCGAGTGAAGACATTTCTCAACTCAGTCCTAAATGCCTGACCTTTTATCCTGAGACTATGACCCCTAGTTCTAGACTCTCCTACTGGAAGAAACAGCCTCTCAGCATCGACCTTATCAAGCCTTCTAAGAATGTTATACATTTCAATGAGATCACCCCTGATTCTTCTAAACTCCAGAGAGTATCAGCCCATTATACTAAATCTCTACTGAAAGGATAAACCTCCCATCCCAGGAATCAATATAGTGAACTTTTTTTGCACCCCACTCTAAGGCAAGTATATCCTTCCTTCAGTAAGGAGTCCAAAACTGTATACAGTACTTCTGGTGTGGCCTCAGCAAAGCCCTATATAATTGTAGTAAGAATTCCTTACACTTATACTCCAATCCTCTTGCAATAAAGGCTAACGTACCATTTGCCTTCCTAATTGCTTGATGTACCTGCATGTTAACTTTCTGTGATTTGTGTACAAGGACACCCAAATCCCTCTGAATAACAATATTTACTAGTCTCACCATTTCAAAAATGTTCTGCTTTTCTATTCTTCCTACCAAAGTGGATAATTTCACATTGCCCCACATTATACTCCATCTGCCATCTTCTTGCCCATTCACTTAATCTGTCTATATCTCTTTGCGGCCTCTTTGCGTGCTCACAACTTTCCCACCTAGCTTTGTATCATCTGCAAACTTGGATACTTTACACTCGGTCCCCTCATGTAAATCATTGATATAGATTGTAAGTAGCTGAGGCCCAAGTACTGATCCTTGCGGCACCCTACTAGTTACAATCTGCCAACCCAAAGATGATGGGGTAGATTTTCATAAAGCTGTCGGGAAGGAGGCGGGACTACAACTTTCGGGTTTTAGTCCCGCCTACATCGACGTCCGGCCAATCCACGCGATTTTCCCTTGATTGACCTTGTTGAGCCCGCCCAGCGGGCTCAGCAGGCCAATTAAGGGCCACTCGGCAACAGGTGACGACACAGACTGAAATTTCATCTGTCAAGAGTTCGTGACAGATGAAATATCAGTGTTTCACAGCTGTTTGAAGCTGCCAAACACTGACAGTCTGACTTCTAACCTGAGTCCTTCTACACAGACTTAGTTAGAACTCTCACCGGCACTAAAAGCTGAAGGCTGTCACTTTTGACAGCTCGTAGCCATTTTGCTTTCAGTGCCGGCTGAGTGATGGACTCCCGAAACATAGAGGAAGAAAGGCTGTTAAGGTAAGTACAGGTAATTTAAACTTCTTTACACACTTTAGACACACCAAACACACTTACCTTTGCACTTATGCACCCATCACTCACCTGAACACCGACATCGCGACCCCTCCAAGTCCTTCAACCCGACGGCCCGACTGCTCTAACCTGGCGTGGTTTGGAGCTGTTGGGAATCCCACACGACACCCCTCAAAATAGGGATTAGGCTAAAAATTGGCACTAATCCCTTCCCGCCTCGGGTCGGCGGGTCCCAGTGCGGGGCCCGCCCCCTGTGAAACTTACGTGGAGACGGGTTTTGGGCGGGATGGTGTCGGGACCCCCGAATTTGGGATTTTCCCCCCCCACACACCTGAAACCCCACCTGAAGGCTCCAGGAAAATCTACCCTGATCTGTTTATTCCTACTCACTGTTTTCTGTTCATTGACCAATTTTCAATCCATGCTATTACCCCCAATCCTGTGATCCCTAATCTTGTTTTGCGATTTTGAGATTGTCTTTACCCTGGAGGCAAGGCTGCTCCTCGATTTTTGGTTGCACTTCAGTCCGGGACTGGAGTCATAGAGTCATAGATTTATACAGCACGGATAGAGGCCCTTCGGCCCATCGTGTCCGCGCCGGCCATCACGCCCTGTCTAATCTAATCCCATATTCCAGCATTTGGTCCGTAGCCTTGTAACCAAGGGTAGGGTTGCAACCATGACCATTTATTAGGATATAGGTTATGTGAGGTGTACAAATATATAGGGGTAATTTTTAAAAGGTGTATTAAATGAATAATGGATATAATAAGAGAGGCCTTTTGAGGGACTAAAACAAGAGGCTCATGCTTCTTGAATGTTGTGAGGGTTCCAGCCTCCACAACCCTTTCGGGCAGTGAGTTCCAGACTCCAACCACCCTCTGGGTGAAAAAGTTCTTTCTCAAATCCCCTCTAAACTTCCCACCCTTTACCTTGAATCTATGCCCCCTAGTTATTGACCCTTCTACTAAGGGAAAAAGCTCCTTAGTATCAATCCTATCTATGCCCCTCATAATTTTGTACACCTCAATCATGTCCCCCCTCAGCCTCCTCTGCTCCAAGGAAAACAAACCCAATCTGCCCAGTCTCTCTTCATAGCTGAAGCGTTCCAGCCCTGGTAGCATCCTGGTGAATCTCCTCTGCACCCTCTCCAAAGCTATCACATCCTTCCTGTAGTGTGGCGACCAGAACTGCACACAGTATTCCAGCTGTGGCCTAACCAGTGTTTTATACAGCTCCATCATAACCTCCTTGCTCTTATATTCTATGCCTCGGCTAATGAAGGCAAGTATCCCATATGCCTTTTTTACCACCTTATCCACCTGTTCCGCCGCCTTCAGGGATCTGTGTACTTGCACACCCAGATCCCTCTGACCCTCCGTCTTGCCTAGGGTCTTACCATTCATTGTGTATTCCCTTGCCTTGTTAGTCCCCCCAAAGTGCATCACCTCGCACTTTTCCAGGTTAAATTCCATTTGCCACTGTTCCGCCCATCTGACCAACCCATTGATATTGTCCTGCAGACTGAGACTACCCTCCTCGCTATTTACCACCCTACCAATTTTTGTATCATCCGCGAACTTACTGATCATACCTTTTACATTCATATCCAAGCCATTAATATAGACCACAAACAGCAAGGGACCCAGCACCGATCCCTGTGGTACCCCACTGGCCACAGGCTTCCAGTCACAAAAACAACCTTCGACCATCACCCTCTGCCTTCTGCCACTAAGCCAGTTTTTTATCCAACGTGCCAAGGCACCCTGGATTCCATGGGCTCTTACCTTCTTGACCAGTCTCCTGTGCGGGACTTTATCAAAGGCCTTACTGAAATCCATGTATACCACATCCACTGCGTTGCCCTCATCCACACACCTAGTTACCCCCTCAAAAAATTCAATCAAATTAGTCAGACATGATCTTCCCTTGACAAAGCCATGTTGACTATCCCTGATTAATCCTTGCCTCTCCAAGTGGAGACTGATTTTGTCCCTCAGAATTTTTTCCAATAATTTTCCCACCACTGATGTTAGGCTCACTGGCCTGTAGTTCCCCGGTTTTTCCCTACTCCCCTTCTTGAATAATGGAACTACATTAGCGGTTCTCCAGTCCTCTGGCACATCCCCTGTGGCCAGAGAGGTTCTGAATATGTGTGTTAGAGCCCCCGCAATCTCTTCCTTTGCCTCACACAGCAGCCTGGGATACATTTCGTCCGGGCCTGGGGATTTATCCATTTTTAGGCCTGCTAAAACCGCCAATACCTCCTCCCTCTCGATGTTAATGTGTTTGAGCATATCACAGTCCCCCCGCCCTATTTCTATGTCTACATCGTCCCTCTCCATAGTGAAAACAGATGCAAAAAATTCATTTAGAACCCCTCCTACATCTTCCGGCTCCACACACAGATTGCCACTTTTGTCCCTAATGGGCCTATTTTTTCCCTAGTTATCCTCTTACCCTTAATATACTTATAAAACATCTTAGGATTTTCCTTTATTTTGCTCGCCAGTGTTATTTCATGGCCCCTCCTTGATCTCCTAATTTCTTTTTTAAGTATCCCCCTGCACTTTTTGTACTCCTCTAGGGCTTCCTCTGTCTTTAGCCTTTTGTATCTGCCAAAAGCCCTCCTTTTTTTTTCTAATCCATTCTCGTATATCCCCTGACATCCAAGGTTCCCTGTGGTTTTTGGAACCACCCTTGACCTTTACGGGAACATGTTGCCATTGTATGATCTCAATCTCCCTTCTGAAAGCCTCCCATTGCTCCGATGCGGATTTTCCTACAAGTAGCTGATCCCAGTCCATTTTGGCCAGATCCTGCCTTATCCTATTAAAATCGGCCTTCCCCCAATTTAGAACCTTTACTTCCGGCCCATCCCTGTCCTTTTCCATGACCACCTTAAATCTCACCATATTATGGTCACTGTCACCAAAGTGCTCACCTACTAGCACTTCTTCCACTTGGCCGGCCACATTCCCTAGAATTAGATCCAGTACCGCCCCCTCTCTTGTAGGACCTTCTACATGCTGGCTCAAAAAGCTCTCCTGGATGCACTTTAAGAATTCTACACCCTCTGTGCCTTTCACACTCTGACTATCCCAGTTAATATTGGGGAAGTTGAAATCCCCCATTATTATTACCCTATTATTTGCACATTTCTCTGAGATTTGCCTACATATCTGTTCCTCTATCTCCCCCTGACTGTTTGGAGGCCTATAGTACACTCCCAGCAAAGTGCTTGCCCCCTTCTTGTTTTTAAGCTCCACCCATATGGCCTCATTAGAGGAACCTGCTAATATGTCATCCCTCCTTACTGCAGTAATTGACTCCTTAATTAATATTGCTACACCCCCTCCTCTTATACCCCCCCCTCTGTCTCGCCTGAAGATTCTTTACCCTGGAATATTGAGCTGCCAGTCTTGCCCCTCCCTCAACCACGTCTCCGTGATAGCAACAGTATCATACTCCCATGTGTTTATCAACACCTTCAGTTCATCCACCTTATTTGCAAGACTCCTTGCATTAAAATAGATGCCATCCAGCCTTGCCCTTGTATAGTTGCCCTGTCTACCAAGCTGACTTGTTTTTTTCTCTATAATTGGCAGCACATCACCCCCTATTTCAGCTCCCCTCTGTATCCCATCCCCCTGCCAAGTTAGTTTAAACCCCTCCCAACAGTGCTAGCAAACCTCCCCGCAAGGATATTTGTCCCGCTCTGGTTCAGGTGCAACCCGTCCGACTTGTACAAGTCCCACCTTCCCCAGAAGCAGGCCCAGTGATCCAGGAAAGTAAAACCCTCCCCCCTACACCAACTCTTTAGCCACGCATTCATCTGCTCTATCCTCCTATTCCTATACTCACTAGCACGTGGCACTGGGAGTAATCCAGTGCATTATCAACCCGGAAAACCAAATTTTAATTTGATTTGTTAAGTTTTAGTTGAACTTTTGTTTATTTACAGTCCAATTGGTTTTTTTTTTTTTAGGTCCAAATAAAAGAGTACCCTGGAGGCAATTAATTGCTGTTATCACATAGAAACAAAGAAGATAGGAGTAGGAGTAGGCCATTCGGCCCCTCGAGCCTGCTCCGCCATTCAATGAGATCATGGCTGATCATCCAAATTCAGTACCCTGTCCCTGCATTCTCCCCATATCCCTTTAGCCTTAAGAAATATATCTAACTCCTTCTTGAATATATTTAATGAATTGGCCTCTACTGCCTTCTGTGGTAGAGAATTCCACAGGTTCACCACTCTCTGGGTGAAGACATTCCTCCTCATTTCTGTCCTAAATGGCTTACCCCTTATCCTTAGACTGTGACCCCTGGTTCTGGACTCCCCGGCCATCGGGAACATCCTTCCTGCATCTAGTCTGTCTAGTCCTGTTAGAATTTTATAAGTTTCAATGAGATCCCCTCTCATTCTTCTAAACTCCAGCGAGTATAAGCCTTTTCGGCACAATCTCTCCTCATACGTCATTCCTGCCATCCCAGGTATCAGTCTGGTGAATCTTCGCTGCACTCCCTCCATGGCAAGAACATCCTCAGATAAGGCGAGGCCAACATACCATTTGCCTTCTTAACCGCCTGCTGCACCTGCATGCTTACCTTACATAGAAACATAGAAGATAGGAGCAGGAGTAGGCCATTCGGCCCTTCGAGCCTGCTCCGCCATTCAATGAGATCATGGCTGATCATCCAAATTCAGTACCCTGTCCCTGCCTTCACCCCATATCCCTTGATCCCTTTAGCCTTAAGAAATATATCCAACTCCTTCTTGAATATATTTAATGACCTGGCCTTCACCGCCCTCTGTGGCAGAGAATTCCACAGGTTCACCACTCTCTGGGTGAAGAAATTCCTCATTTCAGTCCTAAATGGCTTACCCCTTATCCTTGGACTATGACCCCTGGTTCTGGACTCCCCGGCCATCAGAAACATCCTTCCTGCATCTAGTCTGTCCAGGCTTGACAGAATTTTATAGGTTTCGATGAGATCCCCTCTCAATCTTCTAAACTCCAGTGAGTATAAGCCCAATCGACAGAATCTCTCCTCATACGTCATTCCTGCCATCCCAGGTATCAGCCTGGTGAATCTTCACTGCACTCCTTCCATGGCAAGAACGTCCTTCCTCAGATACCTTCAGCGACTGGTGTACAAGGACACCCAGGTCTCGTTGCACTTCCCCTTCTCCCGATCTATTGCCGTTCAGATAATAATCTGCCTTCCTGTTTTTGCCACCAAAGTGGATAACCTCGCATTTATCCACATTATACTGCATCTGCCATGCTTCTGCCCAATCACCCAACCTGTCCAAATCATACTGGAGTTTCTCGGCATCCTCCTCACAGCACACACGCCCAGCCAGCTTTGTGTCATCTGCAAACTTGGAGATATTACATCTAGTTCCCTCGTCTAGATCATGAATATATATTGTGAATAGCTGGGGTCCTAGGTGATGTGCCTCAATAATTCCGAGACTCGATGTTAGCGAAACAAAACAAGGCTTTTATTAACTTAGAAAGTAACACGTAAGAGAGAGAGGTATCTTCCTTCTGGAGACTGAGGCCAGACTGAGCTAGCTTACAAAAGGGGCCAGGTATGGGCGGAGCCCTACACACAGCACATTCCAGCACATTCCAATAAACAATACAATGAGGACTGGGGGAAGGGAAATGACACTGAAACCGACCACAGTCACAGGCAGTGATGAATGGAATATTTCATCACATTCACCCCTTCTATAGATTTAGTCTGTTCGGGGGTTTGATAGTCCTCTGCGACCGACGTGGCTGTTGTGGTGCCGCGGGTGTCGGCTGGGTATCCCCGGTAGTCTCCTGGGTCTCTGCCGGGGGTGCCACCAGGGTTGTTGAAGGGGTAGTTGGTGGGGGTGCCGTTGGTCGATGTTCTTCCGGGGGTGATGAAAGAGTAGTGGGTGGGTAAGAGTTGCTGTGATCGTCGTTGCTGCTATTGCCGTGGTTGTTGTCGATGCCGGCTGGTGCGACGTCTTTTATGGACACGGTGTCCTCCCTTCCGTCGGCGTGCCGGACATATGCGTATTGGGGGTTGGCGTGGAGTAGGTGTACTGGCTCCATGAGAGGGTCCGTCTTGTGGCCCCTCACATGCCTTCGCACGAGTACCGGACCTGGGGTGGAGAGCCATGACGGCATGGATACGCCTGAGGTGGATTTCCAGGGAAAGACAAACATTCGTTCATGAGGCGTGGCATTAGTGGCCGTACACAATAGCGACCGTATCGAATGGAGCACATCCGAGAGGACTTCCTGCCAGCGGGAGATAGGGAGGCCCTTGGTCCTTAGAGCTAGAGTGACTGCTTTCCATACTGTCCCGTTCTCTCGCTCCACTTGGCCGTTACCCTGGGGGTTGTAGCTGGTGGTACGGCTCGTGGCGATCCCCTTGGACAGCATGTACTGGCGTAGCTCTTCACTCATGAAGGACGCCCCCCTATCCGTATGGATGTAGCTCGGCATACCGAACAGGCAGAACAGGCTGTTGAGGCATTTAATGACCGTGGCGCTGGTCATGTCTGGGCAGGGGAAGGCGAATGGAAACCGGGAGTATTCGTCCACAATGTTCAGGAAGTAAACATTGCGGTCGACGGACGGGAGGGGGCCCTTGAAATCTAAGCTGAGCCGCTCAAAGGGCCGTGTAGCTTTGATTAAGTGGGCTCTATCTGGGCGGTAGAACCGAGGCTTGCACTCAGCGCATGTGCGGCAGTTCCTGGTCAGAGACCGAACTTCCTCAATCGAGTAGGGTAAGTTACGGGACTTTATGAAGTGGAACAGCCGCGTGACCCCTGGGTGGCAGAGGTCGTTGTGGAGGGTCTGTAGCCGATCCCCGGTGGCGCTGGCACACATCCCTCGTGAGAGGGCGTCAGGGGATTCGTTAAGGGCCCCTGGCCGGTAAATGATGTCGTACTCGAAGGTGGAGAGCTCGATCCGCCACCTAAGAATCTTATCATTTTTAATCTTCCCCCTCTGTTTATTATTGAACATAAACGCTACCGACCGCTGGTCGGTAAGTAGGGTGAAGCGTTTGCCGGCTAGGTAGTGGCGCCAGTGGCGCACTGCCTCTACGATGGCTTGGGCCTCCTTTTCCACGGAGGAGTGTCTGATCTCGGGCCCTTGGAGGGTCCTCGAGAAGAAAGCTACGGGCCGCCCCACCTGGTTGAGGGTGGCCGCCAAGGCGAAGTCAGACGCATCACTTTCCACTTGAAATGGAGTGTTCTCGTCCACTGCCTGTAGCGTGGCCCGCTCAATATCCTGCTTAATGCTTTTGAAGGCGGCGTGGGCCTCAGCAGAGAGCGGAAAAGAGGATGCTTTCAAGAGGGGGCGGGCTTTGTCGGAGTAGTTGGGGACCCATTGGGAATAATAAGAAAATAACCCCAGGCACCTTTTCAGGGCTTTGGGAGTGTTGGGCAGGGGCAGCTCCCGTAGGGGGCGCAATCGGTCGGGGTCTGGTCCGATTTCCCCATTCTCCACCACGCTGCCTAGTATGCAGAGGCGCGTGGTGTTGAAAACGCACTTGTCCTCGTTGTAGGTGAGGTTGAGTTTTTGTGCGGTTTCCAGGAACCTCTCGAGGTTCGAGTCGTGATCCTGCTGATTGTGGCCGCAGATGGTGAAGTTGTCGAGGTAGGGGAAGGTTGCCTGCAAGTGGTGGTCATCGACCATGCGGTCCATCTCCCTCTGAAAGACCGAGACCCCATTCGTCACCCCAAAGGGGACTCTGAGGAATTGGTAGAGGCGTCCGTTCGCCTCGAAGGCGGTGTACGGGCGGTCCTCTGGTCTGATAGGGAGCTGGTGGTACGCTGACTTGAGGTCGATGGTGGAGAACACCTGGTATTGGGCGATTTGGTTCACCATTTCTGATATGCGGGGTAGCGGGTAGGCGTCTAGTTGGGTGTACCTGTTGATCGTTTGACTATAGTCGATCACCATCCGTTTCTTCTCGCTACCCCTTACCACTACCACTTGGGCGCGCCACGGGCTGTTGCTGCGTTCAATAATGCGCTCTTTCAGGAGCCTGTCTACCTCGGTCGCGATAAACCGCCTGTCCTCCCAGCTGTACCTCCTGCTTTTGGTCGCTATTGGCCGGCAGTTAGGGGTAAGGTTCGCGAATAGTGAAGGCGGCTTTACCTTCAGGGTAGCCAGGCCGCACACTGTGAGGGGCGGCTGGGACCCACCGTACTTGAGCGTGATGCTTTGGTGGTTGCACTGGAAATCCAGGCCCAAGATCACGCTCGCACATAGGTTCTTCATGATTAATACTTTAAAATTATCGTATACAGTTCCGTTAACGCCCAATTCTACCGTGCAGTAACCCAGAATGGTCGATGTCTGGGTTTTATCAGCCATAGAGATGGTACCCTGAGCAGGGACCACCTTTAGGGAGAGTTGTTGTGCCAGTTCAGGGTGGATAAAACTCTCCGTGCTTCCACTGTCGATTAAACATTTAACCCGGCACCCGTTTACCTCGATGTCCACCATTGATTTGGATAGCGGGTGCGGCCTGGTCTGGTCCACTGTGACCGATGCCACTGTAGGGCCCTGATCGATACAGGATGGCGTCCACGCTGTCTGCTCATAAGATGGCGGACCCCACGAGGTCGGGCAAGATGGCGTCCAAGATGGCCGCTCCCACGGCGCACACACGGCGGTGGCGGGTTTTTCCGGCGGTTGGTTTTCCGGCGGGGTTCCCTCTGCACACCTTCCCGAAGTGCCCCTTCTTACCGCACTTAAAGCAGGTGGTGCCTTTCGCCGGGCACAGGTTTCTGGTGTGTTTTGGCTGCCCGCAGAAGTAGCAGTTGGGTCCCTGACGCGTCGCGGCTGTCGTAGGGCTTCTGGGGGGAGAGCGGGGCCCCGCCGGTGTCGGGCTGCCGGGCGGGGAAGATGCCTTCCAAGATGGCGGCGCCCTCGGTGCACACGTGGCGGCGCGGGCTGAAGAGTAGGCGTCCGAGTTTCTCTGGGCCACATCCAGGGATCGCGCGGTGTCCGCAACCTGTTTCAGGTCCAACCCCGTTTTTTCCAGCAGTCTTTGCGGATGTAAGTGGAGCTGAGGCCTGTGATAAAGGCATCGCGAACAAGCTCGTCAGTGTACACTGCGGCTTTTACATCTCGGCACTTGCAGTCTTTGCCAAGCATTTTCAGGGTGCTTAGGAACTCCTCCACCGATTCCCCAGGTCGCTGTGCGCGAGTAGCGAGCAGATGCCTAGCATACACCTCATTCGTAGGCTGCTGGTAATGCGCCTTTAAGATGTCGCAGGCGGCCAGGTACATATCGGCGTCTTGGATGAGGGGGTAAACCCGGTGGCTTACCCAATTCCGCAGAATTCCGAGTCTCATCCTCTCAGCGTCCGTAGCGTCTTTGACGACTGCGGAATTGTCCAGGAAGAATTCCATACACTCAAACCAGTGTCCGAAGCGTGCTGATGCGTTCGGGAGCATGTTGATCCAAATCCAAACGTTCGGGTTTCAGGAGTTGATCCATAGTGTTGAAAAATAAGTTAATAAAATTGACGTGCCTCAATAATTCCGAGACTCGATGTTAGCGAAACAAAACAAGGCTTTTATTAACTTAGAAAGTAACACGTAAGAGAGAGAGGTATCTTCCTTCTGGAGACTGAGGCCAGACTGAGCTAGCTTACAAAAGGGGCCAGGTATGGGCGGAGCCCTACACACAGCACAATTCCAGCACATTCCAATAGACAATACAATGAGGACTGGGGGAAGGGAAATGACACTGAAACCGACCACAGTCACAGGCAGTGATGAATGGAATATTTCATCACACTAGGACCGATCCCTGCGGTACCCCACTAGTCACTGCCTGCCACTCAGAAAAAGACCCGTTTATTCCAACTCTTTGCTTCCTGTCTGCCAACCAGTTCTCTATCCAAGTCAGTACCTTCAATTGTGAGTTGATGAGGACCATACCAGAGGTTCAGAGTGCGCACACACCATCACTGCTTGTCTGTGAACACTGATCAGTTTATTTTCAGCTTTCTGTCGATCGGTTTTCAGATTATACGATTAGTTTTTTTACTTAGGTTATTTTTTCAATTGGGAGAGTTAACTAAGTGATCAGCTCTTTTTGCTAGTAAACTTACTGTATTAACTCCAACTTGTTTGAATTAGACCTGTCAACAAATGGGGGAAGGTTGGAATGAAGAAGCGGCGAGATAAATTGGGAAACAGGAAGAGGAGTACTGGAAACAGACTGGTTGGCCAAGAGTGGGTAGCTCTGCTGTTGATGCGAGTTAGCCAGCCAGCGGTAGAGGGCGCGCTTCCCCTCCCCTCCGTCCCGCCAAGAGGCGCCTCTTGCCCGCGGTAGTATAGCTGCGGCTGCCGCCAAACTGGGCTCGTCTCCCCTGGAGACGGACGCGGTGGCTGGAGATGGCGGACACGTTGGTGCTGCGAGCGATCCGGGGAAATGCGAGGCTCCTTGATTTGAGCGGCAAGAAGCTGAGGCGGGTTCCGAAGGCGGTGGGGAGACTGCGGGAACTGAGGCGGCTTCAGCTGAGAAACAACCAGATCGCCGAGCTCCCCGCCGAGCTCCAGGCGCTCGACAACGTAAGAGGCGGGGCGGCCTCGAGAGCAGCAACTCCCACCGCCCCCCGCTGACCCCGAGCCACCTTGAACCTACCCCACTCCCCCTGACAAAGTCTGCCTGACCCCACCTGCCACTCTTCCCCCACCACACACTCCCCCGACCCCCCCCCCGCACTCCTCCCGAACCCCCCCCCCGCACTCCCCCCGACCCCCCCCCACTCCTCCCGACCCCCCCCTACACTGCCCCCCCCCTACACTCCCCCCCGACCCCCCCCTACACTCCCCCCCGACCCCCCCCTACACTCCCCCCCGACCCCCCACTACACTCCCCCCCCCTACACTCCCCCCGACCCCCCTACACTCCCCCCCCCCCCCCCCGACACCCCCCTACACTCCCCTACCCCCCCCCCCTTCCCCCCCTTACACTCCCCCCGACCCCCCCCTACACTCCCCCTCGAGCCCCCCCCTACACTCCCCCCCCCCCGACCCGCCCCCTACACTCCCCCCCCGATCCCCCCCTACACTCCCGACCCCCCCCTACACTCCCCCCCCCGACACTCCCCCCCGACCCCCCCTACACTCCCCCCCCGACCCCCCCCTACACTCCCCCCCGACCCCCCCCTACACTCCCCCCTGACCCCCCCTACACTCCCCCCGACCCCCCTACACTCCCCCCGACCCCCCCTACACTCCCCCCCCCCCCCCCCCCCCGACCACCCACCCTACACTCCCCTACCCCCCCCTTCCCCCCCTACACTCCCCCCTTACACTCCCCCCTTACACTCCCCCCCCGAGCCCCCCCCTACACTCCCCCCCCGACCCGCCCCCCTACACTCCCCCCCGGCCCCCCCCTACACTCCCCCCCCGATCCCCCCCTACACTCCCGACCCCCCCCTACACTCCCCCCCGACCCCCCTCTACACTCCCCCCCCCGACCCCCCCCCTACACTCCCCCCCCACCCCTACACTCCCCCCACCCCCCCCTACACTCCCCCACCCCCCCCTACACTCCCCCCCCACCCCCCCTACACTCCCCCCACCCCCCCTACACTCCCCCCACCCCCCCCTACACACCCCCCCTACACTCCCCCCCCCACCCCCCCTACACTCCCCCCTCCTCTCCCCGAGCCCCCCCTCCTCTCCCCGAGGCCCCCCTCCTCTCCCCCCCTCCTCTCCCCCCCTCCTCTCCCCGAGCCTCCCCCCAAGCGCCCCCCTCCTCTCCCCGAGCCCCCCTCCTCTCCCCGAGCCCCCCTCCTCTCCCCGAGCCCCCCTCCTCTCCCCGAGCCCCCCTCCTCTCCCCGAGCCCCCCCCTCCTCTCCCCGAGCCCCCCCTCCTCTCCCCGAGCCCCCCCTCCTCTCCCCGAGCCCCCCCTCCTCTCCCCGAGCCCCCCCTCCTCTCCCCGAGCCCCCCCTCCTCTCCCCGAGCCCCCCCCTCCTCTCCCCCCGCCCCCCCCTCCTCTCCCCCCTCCCCCCCTCCTCCTCCCCCCTCCCCCCCTCCTCTCCCCCACCTCCTCTCCCCCCTCCTCCTCTCCCCCCCTCCTCCTCTCCCCCCTCCTCCTCTCCCCCCCCCTCCTCTCCCCCCTCCTCCTCTCCCCCCCCTCCTCTCCCCCCCCTCCTCTCCCCCCCTCCTCGAGCCCCCTCCCCGAGCCCCCCTCCCTCTCCCCGAGCCCCCCCTCCTCTCCCCGAGCCCCCCCTCCTCTCCCCGAGCCCCCCCTCCTCTCCCCGAGCCCCCCCTCCTCTCCCCGAGCCCCCCCCTCCTCTCCCCGAGCCCCCCCCTCCTCTCCCCGAGCCCCCCCTCCTCTCCCCGAGCCCCCCCTCCTCTCCCCGAGCCCCCCCTCCTCTCCCGAGCCCCCCCTCCTCTCCCCGAGCGCCACCCCTCCTCCGCCCCCCCTCAACCCGAGCCCCGCCCCCTTTCCCCCCCTCCTCCCCCCCCTCCTCCCCCCCCTCCTCCCCCCCTCCTCCCCCTCTCCTCCCCCCCCCCCCTCCTCCCCCCCCTCCTCCCCTCTCTCCTCCCCTCCTCCCCCTCCTCCCCTCTCTCCTCCCCTCCTCCCCTCTCTCCTCCCCCTCCTCCCCCTCCTCCCCTCTCTCCTCCCCCTCCTCCCCTCTCTCCTCCCCCTCCTCCCCTCTCTCCTCCCCCTCCTCCCCTCTCTCCTCCCCCTCCTCCCCTCTCTCCTCCCCCTCCTCCCCTCTCTCCTCCCCCTCCTCCCTCTCTCCTCCCCCTCCTCCCCTCTCTCCTCCCCCTCCTCCCCTCTCTCCTCCCTCCTCCCCTCTCTCCTCCCCCTCCTCCCCTCTCTCCCTCCCCTCCTCCCCTCTCTCCTCCTCCTCCCCCACCTCCCCTCTCTCCTCTCCTCCTCCCCCTCCTCCCCTCTCTCCTCCCCCTCCTCCCCTCTCTCCTCCCCCTCCTCCCCTCTCTCCTCCCCCTCCTCCCCTCTCTCCTCCCCCTCCTCCCCTCTCTCCTCCCCCTCCTCCCCTCTCTCCTCCCCCTCCTCCCCTCTCTCCTCCCCCTCCTCCCCTCTCTCCTCCCCCTCCTCCCCTCTCTCCTCCCCCTCCTCCCCTCTCTCCTCCCCTCCTCCCCTCTCTCCTCCCCCTCCTCCCCTCTCTCCTCCCCCCTCCTCCTCCCCCCCTCCTCCTTCTCCCCCCCTCCTTCTCCCCCCCCTCCTTCTCCCCCCCTCCTCCTCCCCCCCTCCTCCTCCTCCCCCTCCCCCCCCTCCTCCTCCCCCTCCCCCCCTCCTCCTCCCCCCTCCTCCTCCTCCCCCCTCCTCCTCCTCCTCCCCCCTCCTCCTCCTCCTCCCCCCTCCTCCTCCTCCTCCCCCCTCCTCCTCCTCCTCCCCCCTCCTCCTCCTCCTCCCCCCTCCTCCTCCTCCCCCCCGCCCCCCTCCTCCTCCTCCTCCCCCCGCCCCCCTCCTCCTCCTCCTCCCCCCCGCCCCCCTCCTCCCCCCGCCCCCTCCTCCTCCTCCTCCCCCCCTCCTCTCCCCCCCTCCTCTCCCCCCCTCCTCTCCCCCCCTCCTCTCCCCCCCTCCTCTCCCCCCACCTCTCCCCCCCTCCTCTCCCCCCCTCCTCTCCCCCCCTCCTCTCCCCCCCTCCTCTCCCCCTCCTCTCCCGAGCCTCCCCCCAAGCGCCCCCCTCCTCTCCCCGAGCCCCCTCCTCTCCCCGAGCCCCCTCCTCTCCCCGAGCCCCCCTCCTCTCCCCGAGCCCCCCCTCCTCTCCCCGAGCCCCCCCTCCTCTCCCCGAGCCACCCTCCTCTCCCCGAGCCCCCCTCCTCTCCCCGAGCCCCCCCCCTCCTCTCCCCGAGCCCCCCCCTCCTCTCCCCGAGCCCCCCCCTCCTCTCCCCGAGCCCCCCCCTCCTCTCCCCGAGCCCCCCCCCTCCTCTCCCCGAGCCCCCCCCTCCTCTCCCCGAGCCCCCCCCTCCTCTCCCCGAGCCCCCCCCTCCTCTCCCCGAGCCCCCCCCTCCTCTCCCCGAGCCCCCCCTCCTCTCCCCGAGCCCCCCCCTCCTCTCCCGAGCCCCCCCCTCCTCTCCCGAGCCCCCCCTCCTCTCCCCGAGCCCCCCCCTCCTCTCCCCGAGCCCCCCCCTCCTCTCCCCGAGGCCCCCCCTCCTCTCCCCCCGCCCCCCCTCCTCTCCCCCCGCCCCCCCTCCTCTCCCCCCGCCCCCCCTCCTCTCCCCCCCTCCTCCTCTCCCCCCTCCTCCTCTCCCCCCTCCCTCCTCTCCCCCCCCCTCCTCCCCCCCCCTCCTCCCCCCCCTCCTCTCCCCCCCCTCCTCTCCCCCCCCTCCCCGAGCCCCCCTCCTCTCCCCGAGCCCCCCTCCTCTCCCCGAGCCCCCCCTCCTCTCCCCGAGCCCCCCCTCCTCTCCCCGAGCCCCCCCCTCCTCTCCCCGAGCCCCCCCCTCCTCTCCCCGAGCCCCCCCCTCCTCTCCCCGAGCCCCCCCCTCCTCTCCCCGAGCCCCCCCCTCCTCTCCCCGAGCCCCCCCTCCTCTCCCCGAGCCCCCCCTCCTCTCCCCGAGCCCCCCCTCCTCTCCCGAGCCCCCTCCTCTCCCCGAGCGCCACCCCTCCTCCACCCCCCTCAACCCGAGCCCCGCCCCCTCTCCCCGAGCCCCCTCCCCCCCCCTCCTCCCCCCCCTCCTCCCCCCCCTCCTCCCCCCCCTCCTCCTCCCCCCCCTCCTCCCCCCCCTCCTCTCCCCGAGCCCCCCCCTCCTCTCCCCGAGCCCCCCCCTCCTCTCCCCGAGCCCCCCCCTCCTCTCCCCGAGCCCCCCCCTCCTCTCCCCGAGCCCCCCCCCTCCTCTCCCCGAGCCCCCCCTCCTCTCCCCGAGCCCCCCCCTCCTCTCCCCGAGCCCCCCCTCCTCTCCCCGAGCCCCCCCCTCCTCTCCCGAGCCCCCCCCCTCCTCTCCCCGAGCCCCCCCTCCTCTCCCCGAGGCCCCCCCTCCTCTCCCCCCGCCCCCCCTCCTCTCCCCCCGCCCCCCTCCTCTCCCCCGCCCCCCCTCCTCTCCCCCCGCCCCCCCTCCTCTCCCCCCTCCCCCCCTCCTCTCCCCCCCTCCTCCTCTCCCCCCTCCTCCTCTCCCCCCCCTCCTCTCCCCCCCCTCCTCTCCCCCCCCCTCCCCGAGCCCCCCCTCCTCTCCCCGAGCCCCCCCTCCTCTCCCCGAGCCCCCCCCTCCTCTCCCCGAGCCCCCCCCTCCTCTCCCCGAGCCCCCCCCTTCCTCTCCCCGAGCCCCCCCTCCTCTCCCCGAGCCCCCCCCTCCTCTCCCCGAGCCCCCCCCCTCCTCTCCCCGAGCCCCCCTCCTCTCCCGAGCCCCCTGCTCTCCCGAGCGCCACCCCTCCTCCACCCCCCCTCAACCCGAGCCCCCCCCCCCTCTCCCCGAGCCCCTCCTCCCCCCCTCCTCCCCCCCTCCTCTCCCCCCTCCTCCCCCCCCCCCCCCCTCCTCCCCCCCCCTCCTCCCCCCCCTCTCTCCTCCCCCCCTCTCTCCTCCCCTCCCCTCTCTCCTCCCCTCCCCTCTCTCCTCCCCCTCCTCCCCTCTCTCCTCCCCCTCCTCCCCTCTCTCCTCCCCCTCCTCCCCTCTCTCCTCCCCCTCCTCCCCCTCCTCCCCTCTCTCCTCCCCCTCCTCCCCTCTCTCCCCCTCCCCCTCCTCCCCTCTCCTCCTCCTCCCTCCCCCCTCTCTCCTCCCCCTCCTCCCCCTCCTCCCCTCTCTCCTCCCCTCCTCCCCTCTCTCCTCCCCCTCCTCCCCTCTCTCCTCCCCCTCCTCCCCTCTCTCCTCCCTCTCTCCTCCCCCTCCTCCCCTCTCTCCTCCCCCTCCTCCCCTCTCTCCTCCCCCTCCTCCCCTCTCTCCTCCCCCTCTCTCCTCCCCTCCTCCCCCTCCTCCCTCTCCCCTCCTCCCCTCTCTCCTCCCCCTCCTCCCTCTCTCCTCCCCCTCCTCCCCTCTCTCCTCCCCCTCCTCCCCTCTCTCCTCCCCCTCCTCCCCTCTCTCCTCCCCCTCCTCCCCTCTCTCCTCCCCCTCCTCCCTCTCTCCTCCCCCTCCTCCCCTCTCTCCTCCCCTCCTCCCCTCTCTCCTCCCCCTCCTCCCTCTCTCCTCCCCCTCCTCCCCTCTCTCCTCCCCCTCCTCCCCTCTCTCCTCCCCTCTCTCCTCCCCCTCCTCCCCTCTCTCCTCCCCCTCCTCCCCTCTCTCCTCCCCCTCCTCCCCCTCCCCCCCTCCCCCTCCTCCTCCTCCTCCCCCCCGCCCCCCTCCTCCTCCTCCTCCCCCCCGCCCCCCTCCTCCTCCTCCTCCCCCCCGCCCCCCTCCTCCTCCTCCTCCTCCTCCCCCCCGCCCCCCTCCTCCTCCTCCCCCCCCGCCCCCTCCTCCTCCTCCCCCCCGCCCCCCTCCTCCTCCTCCCCCCCGCCCCCCTCCTCCTCCTCCCCCCGCCCCCCTCCTCCTCCTCCCCCCCGCCCCCCTCCTCCTCCTCCCCCCCGCCCCCCTCCTCCTCCTCCCCCCCGCCCCCCCTCCTCCTCCTCCCCCCCGCCCCCCTCCTCCTCCTCCCCCCGCCCCCCTCCTCCTCCTCCCCCTCCCCCTCCTCCTCCCCCTCCCCTCCTCCTCCTCCCCCTCCCCCTCCTCCCCTCTCTCCTCCCCCTCCTCCCCTCTCTCCTCCCCCTCCTCCCCTCTCTCCTCCCCCTCCTCCCCTCTCTCCTCCCCCTCCTCCCCTCTCTCCTCCCCCTCCTCCCCTCTCTCCTCCCCCTCCTCCCCCCTCCTCCCCTCTCTCCTCCCCTCTCTCCTCCCTCTCTCCTCCCCTCTCTCCTCCCCTCTCTCCTCCCCTCTCTCTCCCCTCTCTCCTCCCCCTCCTCCCCTCTCCTCCCCTCCCCCTCCTCCCCCCTCCTCCCCCTCTCTCCCCTCTCCCCTCCCTTCCCTC